>NC_079486.1:3332386-3652207 GCF_026230105.1 Diorhabda sublineata
ATACACAAGTAAAAACAGAGGTAACGTACACATATGAATATAAATTAAAAAGCCTGCCTAATATAAACTGTATAAATAAAACTTAACCTAACTTATCCTATCTTTAAAAACATAAGTACAGATTAAAGAAAAAACTTAGCCTATCTTAAAAAAATAGAAAAAGAAAAAATTTAAAATCTAATATAAATAAAAAACCCTACATTAAATAAAAACTTAGATCTATTTTAAAACTGTATAGATAAAAATGTATAAATAAAATCCTAAATCTAATTTTAAAATTTTGTATAAATAAAATCTAACTTTAAAATTGTATAAATATATAAAACTTTGTATATATAAAAGAATAAAATCGGTGTATAAACATGTAATAAAATTTTAAAAACTTGTATAGATAAAATCAATTAAAATTAATAAGTTAAGACGCCACTCGTTAACAATCACAACTACATATTAAAAATCTTCACGCTTTCTTTCCTTTTCCTCTTTGGCCTTTATCATTCCCGTAACAATATCTATAACCCTGTCGTACACCTTCTTTTCTTTGATGGCAGCGATCATAATATTCCTGCACCTCAGGGTGCCGTTACTTTTTATTGCTTTTTTTAGTTCTTCTTGTTTCTGCCGGTGGACTCGACATTCCGTCACCACGTGACGGGGGTCCTCTGTCACACCGCAAATGGGGCACAGGTCATCTCTCGTTTTTTTTATTCCGTAGGTGTATTTTCTGAAAGACCCATGCCCCGTCAGAAATTGTGTAAAATAATAATTTGTTCTGCGGTGTGCGCACTTATACCACTCCGTCACATCCGGTATCAATGTCTTTGTCCACGCGGCTTTGGCACCCTCTTCCCTCCACTCTCGCTGCCATTTGTCCAGGCTGACTTCTCTTTCTTCTTTTTTTATACTTTCGATATTTTTATCCCTGTCAGCCTGAACTCTCCTATAGATTCTGACCCTCTCGTCCACCATTATGTGGATCGGGATCACTCCCGCGATCGTCTGCAGCGCGATAGCAGAGACAGTTCTGTATGCGCTGCAGACCCGAAGCAGCGGTTTCCGTTGCGCTGTTGTATATATATTTTTATACTTTTGTATTTTCATAACTTCCGCCCATACCGGTGCCCCATAGAGGAGGATCGAATGTATATTTTCCAATAGTACCCTCCTCCTCTGGCTGCCGGGGCCGCCTATGTTAGGCAGCATCTTTTGTAGGGCGGAAGTTCTTTCTCCTGCTTTTTTAACCGCTGCTTCCACGTGCTTCGAGAAGATCAGTCTATTATCGAAGGTTACGCCCAGGTATTTTACTGTTTTTTGGGAATTGATAAGTTGGCCGTCTCCGAGATCGAATTGGATTCGATCCCGGAACGCTCTAGGTCCTCTAAGCACTATTATTTCCGTTTTCTCTACCGCTATTTGCAGGTCCATCTGCTCTATCCAGCTTTTTATTCTAATCAAATTTTCTTTAATTATATCTACGATGCCCCAATTCATATCGCTTTCCGCTAATATTGCTAGGTCGTCAGCGTATGCGATCGATTTGGCGCCGCCCTCTAGTTCTAATCGGAGTACCCCGTCATAAAGTATATTCCAAAGGGTCGGTCCTAACACCGACCCTTGGGGCACTCCGGCGGTCAATTGGATTTGTTGCCTTCTCGATACGCATACTCTTCTTTCCGTTAGGTAGTCCTTTATAATGTTTACCAAATATACTGGGGCCTTCATTTCACTCAATTTTTTGATTATCAGGCCCCAGTTGGCCGAATTAAAGGCGTTTTTAATATCGACCATTACAAGGACCACCCATCTTTTTCTCGAAGCTTTCGCCGCATCGTGTACCCACTTTGCGGCGTCCACTGCTGAGCGACCTTTGCGGAAGCCGTACTGCTGATCTGACAGAGCTGCTCTGCTGTCCAGGAAATTTTCTAATCTTTTTTTAATTAAGATTTCATAATATTTTCCCAGACAGTCTAACAAGCATACCGGTCTGTATGAGGCCGGCGAATCGGGGGGTTTCCCAGGTTTCAACAATAGTACTAAATTTGCTGTTTTTAATTCTCTAGGAAACTCTTGCCTGCACAGTAGTTCGTTAAAAACGGATGTAATAATTTCAGGCCTCGTTTTGATCAGGGTTTTGATTGCCTCTGGTGGCAGGCCATCAGGGCCGGGGGCTTTACCCTGCTTGATATCTTCGGCAGCGGCCAGGATCTCTTCCAACGTGAAATTTGGTACAGCCGCGTCGCTTTCCATGTTAAAGTTTTCTTCCCTTTTATTAGGGAAGAGTAGCGACGCGGCCTCTAGCCGCTGCTCTTCGTTTAAGTTGTATGGGGCGACGGCTCTCAACGCTCTCATTGTGATTTTATATGCGTCGCCCCATATATCCTTTTCGAGGTCTTCACATATGGCCCGCCATCTTTTCTTCTTTTCATTTTTTATTACCTTGCCCAGAGCTTTTTTTTTCTGTTTGTATGTGTCTTTATACATTTCTTCGCCCCCGCTTCTGGTGTATGTTCTCCGGGCAAGGAGGCAATCCTCTCGGAGTTTCTCTATCTCATCATTCCACCAATATGGCATTTGTCTATTTTGTTTTTTTTTTGTTTTTATTATCCTTTATCACTTTTTCTTTAATATCTTTTAGTACTAACTGAAGAGTCTCGAAGTTCACCACCTTTTTTTGATCTATTTCCAGGTTCTTTATTTTGTCTATTAATTTATTGTATATGTTTTTGTTATTTCTGTTTGTATTATTATTTTGTTTTTTTGTCCTGCTTTTAATGTCGTAGGTGATGAACTTGTGGTGGGTAAATATCTGATCGTCGAGGACATCCCAGTTTGCAATTTTTCTGGATGACCCCTCACTAGCAAGAGTCACATCGATGTGACTCCTGCTAGTGCCCCTAACAAACGTTGGTTTTTTATTGTTTATTGCCACTATATTCATTTGGGCCATCCAGTCGTCCCAGAGGTCACCCCTCTCGTCATTTATAGGGGATCCCCACTGAGACGATTTTGCGTTAACGTCCCCGACAATCAGAAAGTTCTTATTGCCGGTGACGGTATTCATTATTTTCTTTATTGTTTTTCTATATTCAATCATAGAGACATTGGGGGAAACGTAACAGGCCACGATCGTGATCTCGCAGTCAAGCTCGACCACGACGTAGCCCGCCTCTCTTTGCAAGTTCCTCACCCCAATATCCCTATTCCTGAATAATACCGCCACGTCCTTTCTCTTATCTTGTACCCAACCACCCCCCTCAGTCAGTTTTTTATTTGGTTCAGAAACGATAAGTAGATCCGCTTCGAGTTGAGCAGCTTTAACGTGGGTCGCTTTAACGTGGGTCAGGTCATGAGCTAGTCTAGCCCTTCCCACATTAATCTGCAAAACCCTGATACCGGTCTTGCTAGAGGCCATTTTTTTTTTTTATTTTATCCTAAAAAGCGTGTCGATGGTTATCTATCTAAATACCCCAGTCGTTATCTACCAAATACTGTATTTCGGTATTTAGGACACGCCATCGTGTCCGTCCTATGGCCTTTACTGTCGCACGAGAGGCACCACGCCTCATTTTGGCACTCTTGTGCCCGGTGCCCCTCTTTGATACAATTGAAGCAGCATCTGCTTCTATCCTTGCCGCTACAATTGTAGGTGCTGTGGCCATATTCCAGGCAGCGATAACACCTTAGGGGGGTAAACCTCTCTTTCACAGAGCAATACTGCCAGTGGACTTTAATTTTTTGGGCAGTTCTAAGGGCGGCCGCTCTTTCTTCTCTTATAGCAAGGGTGGCCGTCTGTCCACCTCCCCTGCTCTCCCTCATGCCTCTTACCTCTACTTCTTCCCCATCGATGCCGGTCCACTGGCAGACGGCCTCCTTCAATTCTAAAGGAGTGACCGAAGGGTCTACCTCCATGACGGTGAAGATTGCTTCTTTCCTCTTCACCGTCATATCCATTTTTGCCCCAATTCTGTTATTAATTTCTTCTTTCAGCCTTTCGGCCGCCCCTTGACCCTTTACTTTCACTAGGAGGTCCCCCCCTCCCGTTTTTCGGACGGACTCGACTTTGACGCCTATTTTCTCCACGTTTACTACATTTTTAATGTTTTTCAGGACGTCTGAAAATTTTTTGTCGCCCGTTTTGATAAACAACGACTCTCCCCCTCCTGTTTTAATTCCACCACCATTTTCCTCTCCCTTGGTAATTACCTTCCACTCCGTTTCCTCCCTCCTACCTACGTATTCTAGTAATTGTCTGATTTTATTTTTTTTAATACCCTCTCCTATTATGACATTAATTATTTTTTCCCCCCTCTCCGCCGCCAGTTTTGCCATCTCCCTTATGATTTTATATTTTTTATCTTCCTCCTCCCCTACCCTAACCAAATAGTCGTGCCATTCTCGCTCCTTGTTTTTTGTTTTGATCCTATTTTCTATAATGTCCAACTGGCCCTCCTCTAGCTCTTCTATTATTCCCCAAACTTCCTCCCTTAATTTTTTAATTTTTTCTATTGTTTCCCCTCCCCTTTCTTTTCCTATTATTATCAAACTACTTATTCTATTTCTTAATACTTCCTCAACCCTATCCCTTTCCCATCTTGTTTTTTTATATACCTCCTCTTCCCATTCTTCCCCTGCTAATCTTTCCCATACCTCATATTCTCCGCCCCCTGTATCTAATTCCCTTATAATATTTTGTGTTTTCTCCTTTTTTCTTTGTTTTTCTTCCTCTTCCCTACATTCCCTGCACCTCACTTTTCTCAGATTTTTTTTAGTTATAAGTTCCCTCAATTCCTCTAGTTTTTTTATTAATTTTTCATCCCCTCCCATCATGTTTTTAATTTCTAGAATTTTATTGTCTATTTCCTCCTCCTCTCCCGTTGTTGTTTCTCCCTCTTTCCTTTCTTTTTTATTTTCTATTTCCCCCTCAACCTTGCTTTCCTCCCTTTCCCTTTTTTTTCCCGTTTCTCCGAATATTATTTTTTTCAATAGTGCCCCCTCACTACTCTCGTCTCCTTCTTCTTCATTCTCCTCTTCCAGTATCGTTGATTGTATCCTGTCCGTGCTTCTGTTTATTTTTTTGTTCTTTTTTTGTCTCTGTATCAATTCCCATTCGAATTTTCTTCTTTCTTCTTCTTCTTCTTCCTTTCGTCTAACCTCTTCCTCCACTGTTCTCCTCTTCTCCTCCTTCTTCTTAATTTGGTTTTGTTTATTTGGTTGGGACGTGTGAAAGGTCCGGCGAGGCAGTGCGCCCTTACCCCGCTAAGGCTAAAAATACTCTGGGGAGGTCGCCAGGTATCCCCAGAGGCACACGTTCGAGACTGACTCCGCGCAGCCATTCATCCCGTAGCCACGGTAGCTCACAACGTAGGATTACGGATTCTTTTCTCGAGGTTTACTCCTCTATGTCTTTTTTGGTCCGCGGGCAATTATTGGGGAACACATTTGTTCCTTATTCATCACCTATCCGATGAGGTTGGTCGGTCATGTTTCCTCTTACAAAAGGTTGAGAGACTCAGGACCGACCACTCCTTTCGGAGACACCCTATGAGCCATTGGGACGCGTCGTGTCGGGTAGACCAAACCCCCTCCCAGAGAACTCGTTCCGAGGATTTGGGCCGACTCACTTCCTGCCTCCTCGACTCGACCTCTCTGAGCACGAAACCTAACCTAACCTAACCTAACCTAACCTAACCTAACCTAACCTAACCTAACCTAACCTAACCTAACCTAACCTAACCTAACCTAACCTAACCTAACCTAACCTAACCTAACCTAACCTAACCTAACCTAACCTAACCTAACCTAACCTAACCTAACCTAACCTAACCTAACCTAACCTAACCTAACCTAACCTAACCTAACCTAACCTAACCTAACCTAACCTAACCTAACCTAACCTAACCTAACCTAACCTAACCTAACCTAACCTAACCTAACCTAACCTAACCTAACCTAACCTAACCTAACCTAACCTAACCTAACCTAACCTAACCTAACCTAACCTAACCTAACCTAACCTAACCTAACCTAACCTAACCTAACCTAACCTAACCTAACCTAACCTAACCTAACCTAACCTAACCTAACCTAACCTAACCTAACCTAACCTAACCTAACCTAACCTAACCTAACCTAACCTAACCTAACCTAACCTAACCTAACCTAACCTAACCTAACCTAACCTAACCTTTCTTTTTTGCCCCCAAGGTAGGGTGGAAGCTAATGCCGTCCTCACAGCGGGCGGGTGAAATGCTGTGAGTTTGTGTGGGACTCTCACCCACTAAACCACCCTCCTTGTTTACACATCCCTGGGGATTTGCGTGCGCCGGGAGGACAAGTTGTCATTACATCAGCGCACATCCCCTTTGAAAATCCCTTTCCTTATTCAATTCCTATCCCTGAGAGTTTCTATCCTCAATTTCCTTTCTGTTCATTACTACGGTCATGTACGTCGTTACCGCGTTCCAGGTTGCTTTGTCCTCCAACATTTTCCCGATGATCTCGGTTGCCGTAGGCAAGTCACATCCTAATTGTTCTTTCAGTCTGGTCCTCTCCTCACCCCATCTCGCACATTCGTAGATGACATGGGCCGGGTCGTCCCTTTGCCCACATGCTTTACATGTGTCATCCTCGGTTTTACGGATTCTTTTAGTAAAGGTTCCGAACGAACCATGCCCCGTCAGAATCTGCGTGATGTAGTAAGAAGTGGTTCTGTGTTTACACATGACCCAGCTTCTTATGTCTTTAATCAAAGTTTTTGTCCACTGGGCCTTCGTCTCCAGACTGTCCAACCTCTCCTGTCACTTTTTATATGTTCTTTCTCTTGCCATTCGTCTATTGCCGGCTAACCTGCCTCCTATTTTATATAGAAAACATCTCTCTGCTATCATGAGATCAATCGGTGGGAAACCTGCTATAACCTGGACTGCCTCGGCCGATACGGTCCTATAGGCAGCGGCGACCATCAGTAAGCCTTTTCTTTGCGCGGCCATTAATCTTTCCTTGTATGCTTGTATCTTCATGGCTTCGCGCCAGGCTGGCGCCGCATACAGGAGGACGCTGTGCATTACTTGGCACAGAACCCTGCGCTTGCAATAATCAGGCCCTCCCACATTCGGCATCAGTCTCCGTAGTTGTGATATCTTTTTATCGGCTTTTTCGACCGTGTATTTTATATGTTCCAGGAAGTTAAGGTTTTTTGTTATTATTACTCCCAGATATTTTATTTTCTTTTTGGCCTCGACTCTTTGTCTTTCCACTACCATTTTGAAGGGGCCATTTGTTTTCCGTGGTCCCTTCACCGTCACTATCTCCGTTTTCTGAGGAGCAATTTTAAGTCCGTTTCTTGTGATCCAACGGACCGCTAGAGCTACAGTATTCTCTGCTCTATTCCTGACCTCATTTTCTTTGTCTCCTACGATGTAGAAGACGAGGTCATCAGCGTACGCGATAGTGGAAACTTTTGGGCCATAATCCAACACTAGGATACCGTTATACATGATGTTCCACAGAACCGGTCCAAGGACGGAGCCCTGCGGAACACCCATCGTGCATCTATGTGAAATGATGCCGGAGGTCACTCTCCTGTCACTCAGGTAGTTCTTTATGTAGTTCGTTAGGTATGGGCTAATTCCGTTATCTTTACAAGCCATGACTATTTTATGCCACTTCGCGGTATTGAAGGCGTTCTTTATATCAACAGCCACAAGTACACCCCATTTGTGGCTGTTTTTACCTACTATTTCTTTTAGTTCGTTTATTGCCGACACCGTTGATCTTTTGTGTCGGAAGCCATGCTGGTGCGGAGATAGGAGGTTCTTATTCTCGATCTCCTCAGCCAATCTGTTTGTAATCATACGTTCTAGTAATTTTCCGAAAGAGTTGATCAGGCATATAGGGCGATAGCTGCCTGCCTCGTTTGGATCTTTACCCTCCTTCGGAAGTAGAACGACTCTGGCTGTTTTCCAGCAGTCGGGAAACCGTTGTTGCTTCAAAAGTTCGTTTAGATAGTTTAGAACTTGCAACGGTTTAATTTTCACCGCGATTTTTAGAGCTTCGTTTGGCAGGCCGTCTGGTCCTGGTGCCTTGTCGTTTTTAATATCTCTAATCGCTATATCGAGCTCATCGCTGGTGAAACTGTTTGGTACCTCATGTAGTGCGGGTTCGTTATCGTCGTCGTTTGTTATTCTCCCTCTTGTTGTCGGGAAGAGGGTGCGGAGGATATTTTTTCTCCTTTTCGCGCTGAGTTGGCCGTGTGTTTTATTAGCCAGTTTGCCCGTCACTATCCTGTAACCTTGGCCCCATATGTCGTTTTCAAGGTCTTTCATGAGGTCGTCCCAACATCTCTTTTTGGCTTGCATAATTAATCTTTTTAGTACTTTGCCTTGTAACTTCATACCGTCTTCCCACTTTTGTTTTAAATGTGGGAGTTTTTCTCGGGTGTATTTACGTCTTTGTTTATTATATTCGTTTCTGGCATTCAAGATTTCAGGATTCCACCAGAATGGTTGCATCGAGGTATTAGCGTCGTTATTATTACTGGAGGCATCTTTATATGCCTTCAGTATTTCCTCGTATGTTCCATTACTTTTTTTTAGTATTTCTACGTACTTTTCGGTGTTCAAGTATGTCCTTTTCCTGTTGTTAGGGCTCATCTTTTTTATTGCTCCTTTCGTTTTTATCTGATATCGAATATGTCCATGGTGTGTGTAGGGATTGACATATTCTATACACCAGTTGGTGATCTTATTATAATGACTGGTATGACAGAGAGTAACATCTATATGTGTTTTGGAGTTACCTCTTTCAAAGGTGTGGTGGCCGTTATTGATTGCTACCCATCCTGTTTGGGCCAACCACTCCTCTACCATTTGTCCTTTTATATCAGACATAGGAGATCCCCATATTACGGATTTCGCGTTTATATCTCCGGCCATTATGGATAGTCGTCTTCCGTTGTTATTGGTAGCCGTATAAAAGGTTTTATCTATGGCCTTTTGGTATTCTCTATCGTTGATATTCGGTGAGATATAAACGGCCGTCATAATGGTGCCCTTGGTTTCTATTTGTACGCAGTTATCACCTCGAAGCGTCTTGTCAATTTCCAAGTTTTTAATTATGATGGCTATCGCCACTCCTGCATTCTTATCGACGAGCCATTCTTTTTTTTTGCAATGTTTTTATTTGGCTCGGATATTATCATAACGTCGATGTGATGTTTGTTTGCTTCGTCAAAGGCGATATCGTGCGCTATCTTGGACCTCCCCAAGTTCACTTGCAGTACGTTTATCTGGTTTTTGCCTGCTTTTTTATCTGTAAACCTAACCTAACCTAACCTAACCTAACCTAACCTAACCTAACCTAACCTAACCTAACCTAACCTAACCTAACCTAACCTAACCTAACCTAACCTAACCTAACCTAACCTAACCTAACCTAACCTAACCTAACCTAACCTAACCTAACCTAACCTTTTTTTTTGAGGCGGAGGGGAAAATCTGCAAACAGATTCCCTGATGTCGGTGATCAGGGATATGTCGGGTTGGCTAGATGTCAATGCCGACCGACTAAAAACCCCTCCGCTTTGGGGTGTTCGTTTCTTTCACCAGAAATCGGACCGATATTGACCATACCTCTGGTGGAAGTCACGCTGTCGTTTCTTACCCATCCTTTATTCTGTCTTCTCTCTTTTTCTTTCAGGATCTCAACTATATAGCTTTCAAAAGCCCTCCAATTTTCTTTGCTCTCAACGATATGTTCAATCACATTGTCGGGATCAGGAATTGGGCCATATCTTCTGGTGTATTCTTCTCTCGTCTGGTCCCACCTGCTGCAGTCCAAATAGGCGTGTGATGGGCTGTCAGGCACATTGCATGTCTCACACAAGTCGGTATTCATCTTCCCAATGCGGTGAGTATAAGTTCGAAAAGATCCATGTCCTGTCATAAAATAGTTCGACGACCTGTGTGGACAGTCAACCCATGCGGCGAGGTTTTTTATTAACCTTTTTGTCCATGATGTGTGTTTTTTCCAGCGATCCGACCACTTTGACATTGTTCTTCTCCTAGCCATGCGTCGATTTCCTGGCAATTTGCCGCCTATGGTGTATAAAAAACACGACTCACCAACCATCAGATCAATGGGGGGGTATCCCGCAATGACTTGTGCCGCGCTCGCCGAGACTGTGCGATATCCCGCAATCACCCGGAGAAGACTCTTTCGTTGGAGTGAGGTAAGTAGGTTCTTATATTTTTCAATTTTCAGGACCTCATTCCATGCCGGGGATGCATATAGGATCACACTGTGAAGGACCCCCGCGAGTAGTCGCCGTTTCATGTATCCAGGGCCTCCTATGTTTGGCATAATTCTGGCCAATGCGTTTATTTTTGCCGTACCTTTATCAATTATTTTCTTTATGTGCCCTGAAAATTCCGGCCCTCTTTTCAAGACTACACCGAGGTAAGTTACTTCCTTTTTCGCCGTAATTTCTTTATTTTGTAGCTTAAACTTGACATCTTTCTTAGCATTTTTGGGGCTTTTAATTACCAGGACTTCTATCTTGTCTATGGCCAGTGTGAGGCCCTTTCGTGCCATCCATTTCCTGACCTTTTTTACGGCATCTTCCGTTTTTCTCACCATGCTCGCCTCGTCCTCGCCGGTTACCAGGAGCGCCAAATCGTCGGCCTATGCGACCGCCTTTACCCCCGCTTCGTGTTCGATCTCCAGTACCCCGTCATACATAACATTCCACAGGGTCGGCCCAAGGACCGATCCCTGTGGAACCCCCATAGTGCATTTTAGTTTCAGCCTGCCCGACACGATGTACCTTTCCCGAAAGTAAGCCTCCACACAATTTATCAAATACACCTTTTTCCCTTAGGGCACTCACAATGTGGTTCCAGCCGGCGGTGTTAAAAGCATTTCGGACATCAAGCAGTATCAGGACACACCATCTCTCATTCGAGTTCTTCACGGAACAGATGACCTCCTTTATAGCAGTAACTGTCGATTTCTCTGGCTGGAAGCCATGTTGCTGCGGTGACAATTTGATCTCCTCGGAGATTCGATCAACTAAAAGTCTCTCAAATAGTTTTGCCATGGTATTGATCAGACATATGGGTCGATATGACGTATCTAATTCCGGATCTTTTCCTGGTTTGTATATTAAAGCGACTCGGGCTGTTCGCCATTTCACAGGGAATGTTTGCTCATTTTATAGACCGTTATATATTTTTAGAACGCCTCCGGGATAGCATTGAAGAAAACCGTCATCGTCTCCACATCCAGATCATCAGGGCCCGGAGCTTTTTTTCTTCATTCTTCTAATAGCTTCCTCTATTTCTTTCATAGTGAAAGGTCCGTCAACTTCTTGGACGGTCCCGGGTCCACCACTGTAGATTTTCCTACTTGTTGGGAAGAGTGTCTGCTGCACCTTCCTTTTTCGTCTATAGGTAAATTCGTAAGGAGGACCTTCCACACCGAAACGCTTAGCAACAATCCGGTACCCCTGTCCCCAGATGTCTTCCTCTAGTTCTCCGATGACCTGTCTCCAGCACTCCTTTTTAGCTTTAGCAATTAGTTTTTTTAATCTGTTTGTTTTAGTTTTCAGGTCACGCACGAGTTCCAGGATTGCATCTTCGTGAGGATTTTTTAAAGCCCTCGCCCTTGTGGTTTTCCTTCGAGCTATATTTGCGCTTTTCCATGTCTCGTCGATTTTTGGCGACCACCAATATGGCTGTTTTCGCTGTCTGCCTTCCAAGTCTTTCTGCAGTACTTCCCGGTAGGTATTAGTCATTTCTTCATAAATATCCTCCCCAGTCATATTCTCAAATTTAGTTTTTTTGTTTTCCAGCTTTTTTCTCAGTTTTATTTCATCAATATAGGTCCTAACCGGTTCCCTCGAGTGCATCTGCTGTGCAGGTAGAAACTGATCTGCGCGTGACTGGTAAAAGGGTTGTCATAATTTGCTTTCCAGTCTTTAACCTTTTTTATCATTGTAGGTGAACCCAGGGCAACATCAATGTGACTTTTAGAGTTATCCCTTACGAAAGTGGGCGTGTTATCATTTGCTGAAGTCCAATTCAACTGAGCAACGTATTCCTCGATATATTCCCCACGGCATCAGTAAAAGGTGATCCCCATATTGGGGATTTCGAATTTACATCCCCAATCAAAAGGGTCTTGCTAGTATGTTTGTTTATTTCGCTTAAGATTTCATCAACTCATTCCCGGAACTCGACCATTCTCTTGTTTGGTAATAGATACGCCGCAATGATATAGCAGTCCGGTAAGTTTATCCAAATGAAATTGTCTTTCTTTTTAATGGACTCAATTTCCAGCTTTTTATTCAAGATCACCACCGCCACGGATTCGTTCGCGTCAGTTATCCAGCCACTACTTTTTGCGATTCTCTCTCTTTTTGCAGGTCTCCCCTACCATTTTCTTGGTGCGCTTTCGCTAGTTTCCTAGCGGTGTTGGCAATTGATTCCACATCACAGGCTTTTGCGCCAGCGAAGAAGAAACACCTGTTCTCTCTGACAGTTTCTCTTCCGAGATTAGCGGAGCCCCCGCCTTCGAAATAGATGATTTGCTCTTCCTTAAGCCTACCCGAGTAGATGAACAACGTATGTCTGACTATAGAAATAGGGAAAACCGTGTGTTAGAGAGAGAGCAGCGAGACAATGTGTAAGAGAGAGAGACTTCGTTTTTGCGCATGTGTAAAGTTATATATCCGTTGCGATGATAACAGCGGGAGCGCTGATATACCAGGTCGGTTAAAAGTCTTTGGGTTTTAAAAAATTATATATATACCACTATTATTCGCTAATCTTGTAACATAAAAGTATAACGTATAAATAAAAAGAGATTTTTGTCAACGTAAGGTATCGCGCACGTAATCGAGACAGATTCGTTGCGATGATATACCAGGTCGGTTAAAAGTCTTTGGGTTTTAAAAAATTATATATACCATTATTATTCGCTAATCTTGTAACATAAAAGTATAACGTATAAATAAAAAGAGATTTTTTGTCAATGTCAGGTATCACGCACGTAATCGAGACAGATTCGTTGCGATGATATACCAGGTCGGTTAAAAGTCTTTGGGTTTTAAAAAATTATATACACCATTATTATTCGCTAATCTTGTAACATAAAAGTATAACGTATAAATAAAAAGAGATTTTTTGTCAATGTAAGGTATCACGCACGTAATCGAGACAGATTCGTTGCGATGATAACAGCGGGAGCGCTAATCTTGTAATATAAAAATCTGCGGTTAATTAATAGCGTCTTATTACTGAAATACAGTTAAAAGTAACGTATACCGGGTGACTGAAAAGTAATATAAAAAAAACAACAATAACAATAATAATTATTTATTTAAATCATTGATAACTTTAACTTTATAAAAGTATACAAATTCTCTAAGAGCATTGTGTAACATATCGTTTGGTGTAATAGAACAAAATGCGTATAAAATTTGTAAAGGACTTTCGGAGAAGGTATTTTTCTACAGAAATCCCAAACATTATAATAATATTCACAAAAATTCAAATTTTCTAACACAGATATACGTTGTATAATTAAATTATTTAATTCTAAAATTTGCGATACTTCTTCTTCATTCATGTAATACTCAACACCATGTTTCTTGACTAAAATTACCTTACTGTCATCGTAATTCAATGGGGTGATGGTACAGTAATCTCCACATGGTAATGAATCAGGTTTGAACTCGTCTCCGGTATGAAAGATCTGTTGTGACATAATTGAGATAAAAGTATTCCATTCATAAGTACTGAAAGATATTTTGCTGAACTTAAGATGTTGAGATAAGATAACAGCAGGTGTGAATGATCTTGCAGGACTTATTCCACATTTTACTTCATATCCCGAAATTGGATACTGTGTTGAAAGCAGGTAAATGTTTTCAGACTTGACAGCAGTCTCATAGTTTTCCAATATTCTATCTAACTCTGAACTGTAGTTACTCGAATCAGATTCGATGTCGACAATACCACTATCTTGGGGGGAACTCATGTTGCTAACTGGGTTTGATATCCAAAGCTCACTCCAATTTATAGAGCTCTTTCAAGGTTTTTAGCGCGGCGAACCGAAAAAAAAATCTATACAATATCAATATTTTCTATCCAACTGTTGTGTTTGCTATCCAAACCAAGCCACTTGACGTACATTTTGTTACCCTTTCTTTTGAGCACCTTTTCAACTAAGTAAATGTCTGGATTCGATGTTTTCTGTAGTTCTTCATGATAGAAGCAGCCGCTGATTGGTGTACCTTGCATGTCTTCAAGTAAATACGTAGCAGGATTGGTAATTTTAACTTTGGTGATTTTGAATAGTTCTGTAGTCCAATTGGGTGTATATCCTTTTTCAAAGACATGCTTTGCCTTGGATATGCGCACAATGTCGCCAACTTTAAATTTTCGTGGACCGGCTATCTTTAAATAACTATAGGTGTTATTCAAAATAGATTTTTCGTTAGATTTGTTGACTTGAGAAGGTTTATATTTTGATGTGGAATGTTTTGTATTGTTATAGTTTTGAGTTATTTCAGGCAGAATATCAATCCATTTGTAGGTGCCATTTAAACTGAAATACTTGTAGAGTTTCGATTTTAGCGTTCTTATAAATCGCTCTGCCATAGACGCTTTCATTGTACTAAATACGCTATAATGATTTATGTTGTGTTTTCTCAGTAAATTTTGAAATTTGCTGTTGTAAAATTCCTTTCCCTGATCAGATTGCAGATTTTTTGGTATTCGTCTAGTGTGAGCGAGAATGTCCGAGAATGCCCGAGTAATCTCCTCTCCGGTCTTCGTTTTCAGTGGGCGTGTCCACACAATCTTTGAAAAACAATCAATGACGACCAGTATCATTTTATGATTCCTATTTTGTGATGCAAAATTCCTCATCTCCGCAAGATCCATTTGCCAAAGATCGTCAAGACCCTTAATAATAGTGCGTCTCCGAGGAAATTTTTTCCGTATCGGTTTGTGGAGTTCGTTTACAAGATGAATTTTTTCTTTAGAATACGTATTATGACGTACTACCAGCTAGCTTCAGCTCCAGACTGTTAATGCGGTTAACGGTATTCGTATTCATAACCTTAATATTGTTTACAATGCCCGAAACGTTAGTTTTCATATCAGAGACGGATCTGATATTTTCTGTAATTTCTTTTTGTAACTCACGTATGCTCTCAACACACATGTTAATAGAAGCAGTGAATTCTTTTCGAATAAATATTTTGGCTGCAACAATTGAATTGTCAACGTATTTCTTCGTAGCCATATCCCTAGCTGCTACAGGGGGATTTCGCGAAATAAATGTATCAATTTCGTTAGTTTTATTTTGTAAGTTAGTAATGTGCGCCTGTAATATGGGGATTTTCGTCTTATGAGGCCCATTTCTAATTTCGTTCAATCGTATAGCTAAATCCTTTATATCAAGGTCTTGTTGCTGCAGCACCACACCATCGATTTTAGACGAGTCAATACCTGCGACGATCTATTCGTCGTCGTTAGAGATTTTGTTTTGAATAAAGGTTTTATGATGTAGTGATATTTTTCAGTACTTGACCCCTTAAGACGATCTAACGTGTCTAAATGAACTTCAGTTGTTGTCAAAAGATTTTTATAGTTCTGTAAATCTTGATCATTGTAACTGGGATCTCGGTAAAATAGAAGCTCATACAAGCCTGGTGTTCCAATTACATATCTTCCTCCTTTGTTTTTCTCAGGTAGTATGTTTATATTACCGGTTTTTCCATCAAATGCAATTCGACGTTTGCCTAATGACCAACCGATTTTATCGTTGTATATCGGACCATAATTTTCATCAATTTTATCATCTTTTAGGAAGTAATCTTCAATGAACTGATGACTGATGGCTGGATATGGGTCCAAATAGTTTGCGAAAGCTTCCTGGGAAATTTCGGGGCGCATCTCTTCTGGAGATTCAGAACGTGTAATATTTCCGAATTCATCGGTTTTGGCCACCGGTTCCGTTTCGAGAAAAGGTGTAAACACATCATCAGGTTCTTCCTTCTTTATTTCCTCTTTTGGATTTAAATTTGTAATCGTTTTTTGTAATGTCTTTGAGGATTGCACAATTTCTTCAAGTGGTTTAGATATCGGCTTGAATAGTTTATTAATAGACTCATCTTGCTCTGATTTACCTAATTTCAACGACAAGTATTTTTTGCGAATCGATCTGGCAAGTTCGGACACTTTTTTCTTGCGCAATGCATTAGCAACCTTATCGTCAGACATTTTGTTATGGACTAAAGATGCAGCTTACAATTTTATATATTTATCGAATCCTTTGCGATACCTACCACCATTAAGGGTAAAATCCTTCATAATTACCAAAGTACCATAGCGATCACACCAACACTTTGAACACACATTTTTGAATGTGTCAAACGACATGTCTGGAGATACGTGTTCGTCGAATATATGTTTCAAGTTCACCTCATCCTGCTTGAATAACACAATAACATTACAATTGTCGCGAATAAGCTGTTTCGGTATTTTTGAGTATGTTTGACAAAGATATGCAGCATCAATATCTTTATGTCTACACATGGAGTAGTATTCACGAATTTTCTGCTAACCGTCACAGGCTACGTCATCGAAGAAAAAGATGGAATTTGGTCGAGCTTTCTCTGGACTAATTATTTCCTCATTGTCTTTAAATGGGAAATACCCAACACCCTTGACTTGCGCTATAACTTCTTGTAGCAATTGATACTTTGGTTGAAATAACGATTTTGAATAGACATAAACATTTTTGAATTTCGCGCCATTTGGATTGAATAGGAGCGCCAGGACGACGTTCGTCTTACCACATCCACTGGGGCCACATATAATGGCACGGAAAGAATTTGGCAACAATTTACCATGTTTGCCAACAGTTGGTGTTGAGGTGAAATCCAGATTTTCAATGGGTATAGTCTGCTCTTGTTGAATTATTTTCATTGTGTGTGACGTTTTTCGTAGTACTACTCTTTAAATATAGGTGTCACCAATTAAGCGTGTCAGTCTTAATGTTGGTGTTTGAAGGAGAGGGTATTTTGAATTCTCTTATCAATAAACTACCTATTGAACTTCACTTACCTAGCTATCAGTACTGTGGACGTAAGTAAACCACCCCCCCCCCACCCTTTTTCCGAAAAAAGGCTGGTACAAAATTGGAAAAACGTCTTGATCGTGGAGATCCGGGCATCAACCCCTTGGACGCTGCTTGTAAACAACACGATATTTCTTACTGGAAGAATAAGTCTTTCGAAGAACGACACAAAGCCGAACAGATACTTGAAGATAAAGCTTGGGCACGCGTCAAATCAAAAGACGCTTCACTGGGAGAGAAAGCTGCTGCATTACTTGTAACAGGCGGAATGAAGGTGAAAAGAAAGCTGGGAATGGATTGTCGTCGCAAACGTCGTTCCTTGCATCGAGATGTTATTCTGAAAGTGGGAAAGTCATTGAAGAGAGGAACATCTTTGAAAGACACCGCAACGTTTGGCTTACGAGCAGCCAAAGCACTTATTAAAGAATTTGGTGGCAAAAAAGAAGTCGAGGTTCCTCGAGTAATACCTGTAGCGAAATCCGGAGGTTTCCTACCACTTATTCCTTTGTTTGCCGGTCTTTCGGTACTTGGAGCTTTGTCAGGTGGTGCTGCTGGGATTGCAAAAACCGTCATTGATGCTAAGCATGCGCAAAAGAAATTGGAGGAAGATGTACGTCATAATAAGGCTATGGAACGTGTAGGATCTGGCCTATACTTGAAAAAGTATTCAAAAGGTGGATTTGGATTGTATTTAAAAAAAACAAAAAAAAACTAATAAAGCTACCCAATCACGCACTATCTGACTTTGACATTGCGCATTATGCAAAATTACTTAAAATACCACATTTTCGAGGAGTTTTCATGCGAGACACCCTCTCCAAAGACGGTCCTCGAAGACAAGAATGCGCAGTGGTTAATTTAGATGTCTCTAAGAATAGTGGGAGTCATTGGGTGGCTTACAGAAAGATAAACAACGATGTAGAGTATTTTGATTCATTTGGTAATTAGAAGCCGCCGAAAGAAGTTGTTGAATATCTGGGAAAGAGTGCGATAATTTTCTACAACAATACCCAATATCAAAACTACAATCAAATAAATTGCGGACATTTGTGTTTGAAATTTCTACAGCAACAATGACGAGCGTAGAACTATTACTACAACATATCTACCATGGAAAAACATTGAATAGTTTTACTGCCGAAGAACTAAAGCACTTTCCCATTGAACATCTAATAGAGTGTGTAAGACCTTGGGAATTGTTGGATACAACCTACTACGCCTATTGTGCTCGATCCGAATAATGATTACGAAATAGCTTGGCGATCTTTTCATTCTTATCACAGTATACCAAATATTGAAAATTGTAAGTTTTACTACTACGATACCAAGGGCAAGCTTCAAAGTTTTGATTTTGATGTTAAGAAATTGCCGATCTTGAAGCGTTTATACGAGATAAATTGGGTGTGGACAATTCAACTAGACCAGAGAGTATATTTTCACTAAAACCCAATCACAATACGTTGAAATGTGAAATTTCCAGTAAATACAAAATTTCATTCAAAGAAGATAATAGTCTTGGGAGAATTTTGGGTTTTTCACCGAAAATACTCGATGCAAACAAAATACACTCGTCAGATCTCCCCGTCAAAATCATTAAAGTATCTAGTATTCGCTTCGATTGTAACATTACCACTGGAGCCTTCGATGCAAACAGACCTGCTCATACTATATACGAATTCGTCATACAAGTGGATCCAGGATATTCCATAGACGAAATTCCTCATAATTTGCTCTATTTACCTGTTATACCACAACGTGAAATCACCAATATCACCGTCATCGCTTTAGACCAAGACGGGCAGCCTGTAAACTTTCGTGGAGAACTAAGTACGTTGGTGTTGGAGCTTAGAGCGCGCGAAGCAAATGGGACTAATAATAAATCATAAAAGACAGTCTACAGAGCATTCAACTTCATTAGATAAGCTACCATCAAAGCTGAAGCAACTCACGTTCGCAAACAAATTGGTTCTGCAATCGTTGGGTTTTAAATTGAAAAATGACAACAATGTATGGAAAACATCAACGCCGAAACGACAACATGCCTCCAATGTTTGATATCTACCGTAAGCCGATGTTTGACGATTCAATTCGAAAGGCTGAATACAGAACCTATGCTCCATTTATAAAGTCATTCAATTGCAGTGACATTGTGGAGTTTAGCATTAATCAGGTTGATTCGTTTTTTGCAATGAGCGAAACTTTGTTGTGCATTAAAGGTTCGCTTGAAATACACGGAGCTGGTGACGTAAAATTAGCAAATAATGTTGGAGCCTTTCTATTCGATTCATGTACGTATAATGAAAGTGCCAGGGAAATGGAAACAGTTCGGGATCCTGGAATAGTGAGTGCCGTACGTGCTATGACTTGTTATAACCAAGAAGATTCCAATCATATGGCTATAGCCGGCTGGAATTACCCGAAAGATCCTATTCTGAATGTTAGCGACAAGTCCTTCAACCTTCAAATACCTCTCAAACATATTTTCAGCATTTTCAACGATTATTCAATGATTACATGTGGGCGTCAAACAATACAACTAGTTCGGGCACGAAATGATAATGATTGCTTATATATTACTGAAAAGAATGTCTCTGGAACGCTCTCCACTACAACAGCTAAAATAAACATTACGAGCGTTGAGCTAAAAGTTAAACATATCTTTCCTAATGACGACATAAAATTAAATCTCATGAAATCCATTCAAAAAGATCAACCTATAGTTATTCCATTTAGGAAGTGGGAGTTACACGAATTACCCTCAATTACTAAAGGAGCAAGACATGAAGTTTGGGCTGTCAAGACATCCACTTCAGTTGAAAGACCTCGTTTTGTTATTGTTTTCTTTCAAACCGACAAACGTAACTTGAGTACAGCTGACCCGACTTTATTTGACAATGCCGACGTACAAAGTATAAGACTGTCACTTAATGGTGATTATTGGCCCAATGAAAGAATGCAATTGGATTTCGCTAAAACTGATTACAATGAAGCCTATTTTAACTATACTGAATTCTATCCCAACTACGCAAACTCCACACAGAAGCGCCCCCTGCTGGATTATTCTTCTTTCAAGAAACGAGCATTGTTTGTTATCGATTGTTCAAAACGGGAGGAAAGCATTAAGGCATCCACAGTCGATGTGAAACTTGACATTGAAGCAAACATAGGTTTTCCCGAAAATACCAAAGTCTATTGCATCATAATTCACGATTGTGTAATGGAATACTTCCCCCTCACCGAAATTGTTAAAAGCTTGAACTAGATGTTGTGAATTAGTATTCGAGCAGACGTCAACATGAGAGTAGCTTTTGTAGACATTCAAGGTGTTGTCGTAGACGGTCTTTTCGTTGCCAAAGAGTTCACCATAGAAATTGTCTTCAAAAGTTCACATTACATATTTTTACCACCGCAACCGTTTTCTACATTAAGTAACGAGGACAAAAAGACCACATCATACTTGGAAAGAAATGTGCACGGCATTCGATACTCTTCAGGAGATGTAGAATATTCTAAAGTAAATGAAATATTAGAAAGCAAGTTATTGTATGCCGCAGACTACATTTACGTTCGAGGGCAACAAAAAGTCGACTTTCTGCAAAAGAAATGTCACATTTTCGGTATTTTTCCACATATTATTGACGTTTGCAAATTTGATGGTACACCCTGTGAAACTGGAAACTTTGCTCAAGATCCAAACCCCTGTCACGCATCTGGACTATTTTCATGTAGTGAAAGAAATGTACAACGTCTCCGTCACTGGTTTTTAAATACTGTATTACCATTATAAATAAAGTTTTTTTTTAAATATGGGTTTTATTGAAACACTCTGTATATTCATCAACTTTTATATTACATGAAGATTGGAATTTTCGTTTTACAATTTTCAAAATAAATTAATTAAAACAAATACAGCCACTAATATTACACATGACATAGCAAAAACAGAATTAATTTAATTTTTTATATCCCCTTCTGTTCTGTTGAACATGGTGTAGGTTGAATACGTCTTAACGGATAAGTAGTTTGCGGCAGTCTACGGGCCAACTGATGGACCTCTTCAGGCACCCCCCCAGTGAATTCTGCTCCACGTCACTTTCTTATCAAATAAACTAAGATTCTGCATTTGTTTCATAACCTCACTTTTATCTCCATAGAAAGCAATATCTTTCTTTAATTCACCAATGCTATTAATAAACTCTTCAATTCGACGTCTGTACTCTTCTGAAGACATATTACGAAAGAGAACATTCTCATACGTAGACACGTTTGATGATCGTTTGACGCAGCACTTGACGTTTGACTTAACGACGTGGCGTTTGACGTAACGATGTGACGTTTGACGCAACGACAAGAGAGATACATTTCATGAATATTGTTTTTACTGTTATTACATAAAGATATATTGGAAACCAACAAAAACACACAAGAATTTTAAAAATAATTTTATTATAAGAAAACGACAATATTCTACATTTATGAGAGAGAGAGAGAGAGATAAATTCCATGAATATTGTTTTTACTGCATAGCGGCCTCAAAAGTATCAATGTCACTGTCTATATCAGAATCATCAAAACGATTATTTCTAGGCATCTCATGTAAATTATTAATACTAGACTCATGTGATTTTATCATGAATAAGACTTTGTTAAAACAACTCTGACACCAATAGGACATTTCTTGATATACACATTCAACAATTTCGTCACCATCAAATACTTCATGACAGTGATCATAATTAACAAAAATGTTCTTTTTTAAATATTTATGGACCGTTCTAAATACAAAATAACATGATTTACAAACATTTATACGATATTGTGGAAGCCAATATCCACTAGACCATACGCAGTAAGTAGATTCTTCAAACATATCTCCCCAATTTATTTTACTTAATATAGTGTTTCTTAAATATAACGGTTTTCTTTATTATAGTCAATATATTCTATTCCAATGGATGAAGAATTTGGATTACTCTCAGCCTCTTTTATCATCGCATTCCATTTGTAAACAGGAAATTTTTTCACAATTTTTTCGGTCAATTTCCGAGGAAGAGGGGATTGATCTGCGAAATCGGCTGCTGACTTTATCGTTTCACAAATTTTTATGATGCATAATTCCATTAATGTTGAGGAGTTCATTATCTACAAGAGAGTAAGTTTGGAATACTATAATGACCCCACGGCAGCGTATCATAACTATTGGTAATCAAATATCTTTTATCGTCATGAGGACTTAGCGCAATTTTTGTCTGTTCTATGCTATATACGTTATGAGCATATGACCTAATATAGCGTTGAGTAATATTTTTTTCTTTGAAATCATTTACACAGTTTACATAATCTTCAAAATTTATTTTGTTTTTTACTACATTATATCGAACTCCTTTTGCCTTTTTTACTATTGCACCTGATTGAACTTTAAAAGAATACA
Source organism: Diorhabda sublineata (assembly GCF_026230105.1). Classification (NCBI taxonomy): domain Eukaryota; kingdom Metazoa; phylum Arthropoda; class Insecta; order Coleoptera; family Chrysomelidae; genus Diorhabda; species Diorhabda sublineata. The sequence continues at coordinate 3,354,966 of NC_079486.1, forward strand.
TTTTAGACCTCAAGCCTTTTATTTACCTGTGGAATATTATAGTTATTATTGATGGGGTAATCTGAAGTATCGAATTTTGTTAAATCAGCTTTTAGCACCTCCTCATATGCATCATCACAGATGAGCTCATACACAAAACTGTCTGTGTCCATGTACATTAATTTACATCTATCAATACCCAATTTCGGAATCATGTAATCATAATGGAATTGATACATACACAGCTTCGACAAATCCAAAACAGTCATACCAACATAAAGAGGCTTATTGAAAACCAATTCTGATTTAGCGAGTTCTACTGCAATCAGGTTTTCATTAAAAACTGTTCGACTATGAAACCTAACACTAGATATCAAATTTTTGGCGCCGTATCGACCATTCCAGGTTTTAACAAGTTTTACAATTCGGTGCTTCCGTATATTTTCCATCGTCTTTCCAAACACAGCATTATTTGCCAATTTATATAAATTTTTCTCAAAGTCATTGGTAGCTGCAGCCCTCAAACGAGTATTTAGTTCGATATAGGGCCGCAGCCATGCAGATTGATTGAATTTCAGAATTTTATGTATCTTTTTAATTTTCAAACTATTGGCTAACATTTGTTTTAAATTACGATAGTGAACTGTGTATTCTTTTTTACAATAAAGCGTTGTCATTAATTTGGAATAATTTGAGCCTACAGGCTTGCGGTGTTCGGGAGCAAATGGAAAATCTCTGTGAAGATCATGTAATTCATGTGGATACTCCAAGTCTACTTGTAATATATATTCTACGGAAGAATTATCTGCCACAGACATAACATCAAAATTTCCATTATCTAACCATTTAAATCCTCCGTATGGTAATGGTTCACACATAGCCCACCCGTATAAATTATTGACGTCCAGGTAGAGTAAGTACTTTGAGGGTTTTGTAGAATCATATTCAGGCATGTACTTATTGTTAGCATTCGATAATCTACTGCTACAAACCGAAATTCCTCCTCGAATTGCTTTCTCGATAAACATGATCATGTCTACGTCATGCAATAACTCTAATTTACATCCTACATATTTCAACATACAGTCCCAAGTATATCCAGGCATTGTATAGTACCATGCAGGGTCTAAACCATAAGTAATTGAACATTTTCTTCGAAATTGTTCGAAAACATCTGATAAAAGTAAAACATCGGTCTTTAAGTACAGATCAGAATACTGACCCAAATTTTCAATATCAAATGATTTCCACACTGCATGAGCATGAGAATACTTCTCAATACTGATGTTTTTATCCTCCAATTTATTATAAAATGCCTCTATTGGTGGTAGTTCACAAGTATTTAATTTTTCCCAACTATCTATAAAATCGTAACAGAAAACCCCTTTTTTGGCTATTAATTTAAATTGTTCGACACTTAAATTACTAAATTCTCTTTTGGAAATTTTTAAATCATTATCATTCAATGTAGCAGCCAATTCTTCCAAGGAAGCACCCAAAAACCTCAGTGAATCTATGAATCGAAATTTTATATTTGTATCTGAATCGTTGAGTGTAAATGAAATGTATTTTTCTTTATTTATGGAGAGTAAACGGTTAAGGCACAATTTTTTAACAGATACTAGTATTTGTTCTTCAGAGCTGGTTTTTCTCTTGCTGGCAGTGGAAGGGACTGACTCCAACACAATGCAACATCTTATTTATACTCATGGCACTATCTCCATACGATTGTGATAGAATGTTCTAGAAAAAATATTTTATTTGCGGCAATTTTGTAATTTTGTAATTTCCTGTAAATGTGGTCCATATGGTTTACGAGTATTCTAATAAATTTTCACTATGTACATGTGGTCCATTTGGTTTAGAAATATTCTTATCAATTTCCCGCGTTATCAAAAAATTTCTTATTAATAGGTAAAAGTTATCTTAAGATTGGCGTTCGGGAATTTCCAAAAAAAAAAAATTTAATAAGAGTTTATTTCAAAATATACAACATTATTGATAAGAAGAAATTATTTTTGTTAATAAAATTTTGAGATGATTTAAAAGGTCTCCATTTGGACATGGAATATCGAACACGTTCCAATTAAAGGGTCCGGCTGCAACAAGTTTTTTGGTAAACTCATTATATTCGTAGTATGTGGTGTTTTTGAAAAAGTACATGTGTCCGTCAATGTACTGGAATGCTCCTGTAACATCTGTGGGTAGTCCAGGGAAAATATCTTTTATTTGTCCTCTATTCCGAACAGTTTTCAAGTTCTTGTCAAATTCAATATAATTACTGTTATTATAAAATACATATATTTTCCCATGATTGCTTTGAAACATTGTGCTTATTTGAGAATTCTTAGGTATAATTAAATTATTTTCCTCAAGTATTTGTAGAGCGGGAAAATCTGCTGCATACTATTTACGGTCATTGACTGCTATTAAATTATCTGAAGAACTTTGAAAAATCTGAATTATGGGACCCACTTCTTCAGGTAAATAATCATCGAGTATTTCTGGTTGCGAGGGAATAAGTTTCGAGTTCAAATCAATTTTCCATAGGGAATTTTCATTAATAATATATAAATGGTAATTTTCAAATTCACCAGCCATGGCAATGAACATATACTCCGGTGTTATGTCGCATAAATTTTTATCCGGTTCATTTGGTTGATGTGCAAGTGTCTTTGTAGTCGGTGGCAGCGCTGATGTGGGTTTGAAAGGATTATTTACATATGTATTGATTGGTCCATAAAAAGCTTCAAGGGCCATTTTATCATCCTCATCCAATTTAGGAGCAATGTTGAATTGATACCATGAATACATTATTGCTGTCTCAATATCACTGTGAGCAATTCCTAAAATATGCCCAATTTCATGAATTAATACCATAAGTAGGCTAGTCTGATCTTCTGAACTTGATCCATCCAAACTTAAATCCCACTTCTCATCAGCATCAATATGAAGCTCTATACAACTGTTGCCTTTTGGGAAATAAGCATGTGCCAACACCTTTCCGGGACCATCAAATGTACTGGAGCACTCACCTCTACCTTGGCAATTTTCTCGAAAATAGTGCTTTCCCCGTACAACTGTAATAGATACATCGGGAGCATAAGGCCGTATTTTGTATATTAATTCAAATTTAAACTTTGAACTGTTACTCCACACTTCAAAAGCCTTTTTGGTTACTTTAAGATATTCTGGTGTTGCCTGAGGGAAATACCATTTCAAATCAAATTTTGACCATTTTGATTTAACTCTAAAAGAATGATCATCGTCGGAAGCTGCTTCACTCACGTTACATCTTGGTCTATTTAGAAGTTGAATTGTATTTTCATCTAATTCTCCCGTTGCAGGGATATTATATCTTTCTTGAAAACTCAACAAATAATCCTCAAGTTTAGTCAAATCATTTTCATTTGCGTACCCGAACCGGTGTAAATACTTCATAGCATACTGTTGGTCGACAACGCATAGTACTGAACATAGTACTGCAGCTAATATAATGATTAACATGATCTTCACTCTTCTGCTATCCTTAAAAAACTAATTTCCAATCACATTAATAACGGAATATATAATTTTTAAAAAACCCAAAGACTACAGAATCGTATTTAATTTGGCGTTTTGCTAGAGAGAGGCGCTTTTGTTTATGGAACCGTGTTTAATTTGGCGTCTGCCCGTAGAGGGCGCTAGTGTCTATAGAATCGTGTTTTAGTTTGGCGATTTGTTGAAATAGATTTATATGTCTATAGAATCGTGTTTAATTTGACTTTTGGCTAGCGGGAGGTGCCAGTGTCTATGGGAACTTGTTTAGTTTGGCGTTTGGCCCGCTGGGGGCGCTACTGTCTATGGAATCGTGTTTAATTTGGCGTTTGGATAGTGGGAGGCGCTAGTGTGTATAGAAATTAAACACAAATAGAATTTTTATTTAGTTCAACTTGCGGCCGCTAAGTTTTGTTAAGACTGGTATAAGGGTCCTATTTACCCTTTCCACTTCTCCATTACCTCGTGGGACTTCACAAGTTGTTAACACATATTTAATATTTTCTTCTCGACAATATGATTCGAATTTTTCAGAACGGAACGCGGATCCTCTGTCAGATATTATCCTTGACGGGCTTCCAAATATTTTACGCTAAGACAACATATCACTTCTTTCGTCGTGGTTGATTTTGTTGATTTTAGGATGAAACGTTCCTTCTTTCTTTCCTACAGGACGAGGTAATATATTTTACGCTATTTTTCAAGACAACTTGTCACTTCTTTTGTCGTGGTTTATTTTGTTGGGTAAAGCCACACAAATTTGGAAAAGTCTTCAACTACCACAAAAATGTACTGATATTTTTTTTGTTGACTTCATTGGTCCTAATTGGTCGACGTGATACCTCTCTAGGATGAAGCACTCATTCTTTCTTTTCTTCTTTTTTATTCTATAATTTACAAGGTATACAGTTATTTTTAATCGTTTCTATTTTGTATTTTAGTCTTGGTATGTAAAATTCCTTGTTTACTATTTCTTCTGTTTGTTTCTTTCAAAAATTTCCTGTCTCGTGGACTTTTATTATTATTTTTTGTTCTTTGTTGTTCATGTTGTTTTGAATGACAAGTAATTTTAATCCATTATCGTATTTATACAATATATCATGCTCTAAATAAAAATCTTCATACTACCTCGGTTCGGCCATCCTTTTTTCTCACTAGTCCAATAGGACTAGCGAAATCCGAAAAACTCAATTAAGCTTATTCCAATTATTAAATGGTGGTTTCATGTTGTGTCCAAAACGTATTATATAGAAGATGAAATTATAGATGCAACTGGGAGTTGTTTCGGCCAAGGGAATTTCACAGTATATCTAGCTTCAGAATTTGCGCCGAAGAAAATCGAATAGTGGAATAGTTAAGAAAGTCCAAACCAGAATTTCCAAGATTTAACTTCTTGTAGTATACAGCAACTGTCCATATCTCTGATTGAATTGAATTGAATTAGTATAACAACCAATAATATGAGTAGTTCAATTGAATCTTCGCCAAATTGGACATTGATCTCTGATTCCTTACATTCGCAACCAGATTTTGACAAATTAGGATAAAACAATTGGATTATCTATGGAAACTCTAGTTCGAAATACACTTTGATTAGATAATGTTCGCCAAAAGCTCCAGGATTAGAATGTTCTATGACTTTGTTCAATAACCGTCGATGAGATACGGATATTTAAATTTCCATAGATAGTGAATATTCATATCATTAAATTTGTAATTTGGATTGTAAATAAAGTGAATTTGACTTATATTTTGGATTGATTGATGTCTTATACCTTTTTATTTTCAAACTAAAACTATTTAGATGATGTTTCTGTTTGCCATTGAATAGTAGAATTTTTCAGAAAATTGGAAAGTTTTGAAATTAAGAAAAGTTACTTCACACACTGACGCTAAATATTCATAGGTTTCTTCAAGATTTTTGCCAACAAAAACCGTTTCGCAGATTGCACCTCAATTAAGCTTATTCCAATTATTAAATGGTGGTTTCATGTTGTGTCCAAAACGTATTATATAGAAGATGAAATTATCGATGCAACTGGGAGTTGTTTCGGCCAAGGGAATTTCACAGTATATCTAGCTTCAGAATTTGCGCCGAAGTAAATCGAATCGAAAAATGGAATAGTTAAGAAAGTCCAAGCCAGAATTTCCAAGATTTAACTTCTTGTAGTATACAGCAACTGTCTATATCTCCGATTGAATTGAACCAGGTAAATATAGTTCAAAGTCACTGTGTAAAACAAGGTGTATAGAAATGCTCCAAGCTGTGTTGACCTTAATGAAACAACTTCATGTACTCCCCGCTCTTCTAGAAGCTCTTGATAGTTCAACTGAAGGTAGAGGAAGTAATGAATGTGCTTTCCTGCACTCTAGTCTCTCGTAAAAGTTTTCATTCAGTGTCTTAGTTCTGTCTGAGACACTTGGAATAACTTTACCTTCAACTCCAAGCAGAGTACATGGATGTGCACATAGCTTCTCAACTCAGATACAGAAAATTCAGGAAAAACGAGTCAACATTTGTCCATACTTTTATACGTTACATCTACAACTTTTCTTGAAATAGGGTGTCCAGTAAAAATTGAAAATCAAGTACTAGTCTCCTCCCGATTTTTCCAGGTTGATTTTCACATTTTCCCAGTCGAAATTTCGTTTATTTACTATCACCCTTCTATTATGATGAATATTAATTTTAGAAAATACAAGTATAATACAACAACCAAATTTTTTTAGTTTAAGTAATTCTTCGCTCACTGCTGTTTTTGAGAGTCTCCAAAAATTTTCTATCTCTTCTTTTTTGATACGCAACAATATTCTACCCTAAATGTTGAAATTCTTTGATTGGTGCATCGAAATTACGCGAAAAAAATTGCTATTTTCAAGATGTTTTATTGGAATTTATTGAAAAATAAATAAAACTGATTAACTTGGACATAAGAAACATTATCGGCTTGACAGTTGAACAATGAGTTTAGTCATATTTATGAAATTTTTGTGCCAAATGGAATTGGGCATCAAATTGACGGAAAGGGGCATAAACATGTTTGGCTCTGCGGTCAACGTGTTAATCATGGAATTACTCGTATTTATGACGCTTTAAGACAATATAATTGAATTTTTCTTTGAAATTTAAGGAAAAGGCATGAAAATGATAAAATTTTGCATAATGATTTGCATAAAACTAATGGGAAAATAGGATTTTTCAACAAACTTTATTGAGAAAATTACAAATTTTTATCAAAAATTAGAACGGAAATTTGAATTCCGACAGAAAATTTTTTAAAAATCACGACACCGCCATTCCAAAGTATCTTTCTGCTATTCTCCTTATACTTCGACCTCCTTCTCTTCTTCATACTCCTCTACTCATAGAGATATTACCATAGAGTAGGCATGCCTACAAGTGAGAGCGTCTCGCGAATGAAAAGAGAAAGAGAATCATTTATGTATTTCTATCTCTTTCTTTTGTTGCGTACTGCGCATGCGTGTCTCTGATTCAACGGGCAACGGTAAAGTGCGTACACGAAATCTAATCAACGCGCATGCGCCATTAGACAGGGACAGCAATACATAAATTATTCTCTCTCTCTTTCTATCGGCCAGACGCTCCCACTTGTATGGGCGCCTATAGCATGCCTACTCTATCTGTAATATCTCTATGCCTCTACTTCTTATTCGTAGTCTTCGTTTGATTGGATTGCACAGTGACAAATTGACAAGTGTAAAAGGAGCATTAAGAAAACAAATGGCAATACCAATACTGACAACTCCACATCAGATATTACTTCGAATGGCTAATGAAGACGCTAATAGAAAACAAAATGGGGAAAGTGAATCGAATAATAGAGGTAAATATTTAAATACAATAAATATATGTAAAAACTTATGTTATACATGTTGATTGGTTGATTGTACAATGAATCGAAACTGAGGTCATTCAGACAGCTGACGAAAATTTGTTGATTGAACATATTACAAAAGTAAAAGTCCTTAAAAGATCCTATGAAGATAAGAAGAATATTCACATTGAGAAATCCAACACATGTACTACTATTACCACACTCACTATTACACTGTCTGACGCTTGTTTCGATGTTCTCCGTTAGTCTCTATTGTTTTGTATAAAACAAAAAAATATTACCGAGTATAATTTCATTTAAGATAGTCAGTTGATTGAATTAGTAAACTCACTCTGGCATTGAACAAAATATGTACTTTTATCCATTTGGACTATTTTTTGAAAGAAAGACTACCATTACTCAGATTGAATTAGAACAACTTCCATATTCAGTGGTAAGTTCAATAATTACTCATCTTTTACTGGATACTGTGGACAATTTGAATCTTGGTATCTCTTAAATAAATCCCAACAAATCATATGATTTTATATAAAACCCCGTAGTTATGAAAAAACTACTTTCGAGTAGATAAACTCAAATATTTGAGATCACTAAAATCCTTTTCGTAGAAAATATGTATTGTTTTAATTTTTGTTTCCGCTCTAACTCCTTCATTATTTCCAAGTCGAACCACATTACTAACTAATTAAACAATACGATAGGATCGGGAAATATAAAAAGCTTTTCTTAGGCGATGAGATGTTTAAAAAATGTTTTTAAAGAATTTGAATTTTAAAAATCTGTCCCCACTTTCATGAATAAATTCAAGGCATTTTTTTTGTAAATTAGTTTTTCCTTGTCCTTGCAAAATGAAGTACCCAATAGGTCAATGTATTCATGTTTGTTTCCTGTTTGTATTTTTTATTGGAACCTCAATATCAGTGACATTATTACAACATTTTTCTTATTGGTTATAAGAGAGTCTCACTCTTGGAAGCACTTACAGTTTCAGATGAGTGTAATAATTCAATTTAGGAAAATTTAGATGAAGCGGCTCTTTCATGCATTGTTGTAAAATACAGAATATTCAATAAATATGCATGAATATGATTTACACAAGCTAAATGCTTTTAAGACGTTGGCAATATCTAATACTGAGTCCATCACTTTTTGATTTTCCCACCTGCCAACTGAAACGGCAACACTGTACAAAATACAATGTTGTTTTATTACTATATTCATACACCAAAAAATTGCTAACAATAATTTATTCAAACTGCTTAAGTTATTTAAACAACTTTTTTTGTAAACATTAAATATATTGATTAAATCTGAATTAACTAACTGTCAAAAAAGAGCTCGCGTGAAGAACAGCAAGGGCACGGAGGTAAACGTATCAATAGTTTTGGAGCTCAAGATTTGAAATTTTTATAAAAAAATTCATGTCTATCTTATATGAATGAATAATTTACATACCTTCAATTTCAAACACATATATAAACATTTTTCTTCAAAACAATTAGAAAACACAATTAAGATTTTTACTTCAACAAAGGGTTTGTGATAACCTTTTCAGAATGTAAATAAATGGTTCTGTTAATGTAAAACGGTCGGTTAAACTTACATTCTGGTCCACATTTCTTAGAAGCACATTTTAAGCATTCTCCAAAGATCCATTTCTGATTAATTTTCATAAGATGTTGACGGCATTACTGCATCAAACGGGATCGATGTTCTTCGTGGAAGAATATCGTTATTTTTCCTCAATTCTTACACTACTGTCTCTGAATGGTAAAAGACTTGCGGAACCATATCGAAATGATTTTTTTCATTTATTTCAATCTGTGTCTTATACTGATTCGATGTCGAATCAGTATAACCCGTAGTATAACCTAACCGTAGACTTGTGAGATTTTCAGTTTGTGGTTTTGTTGTAAGTGGGTATAGATATGGAGTGCTAACGTTTTAATGCAGTTCTCTGACTCCACTGGATAATAGCGGGATTGCGGAATTATACCGAGGCATCTTAACTAGACATAATTTTTTCCTTGGAGGTTTATCGTTATTTTCCTCTTGCGGTATTAAATTGGATTGATGTTCCTAATTGAAGGTTATCGTTGTATTTCCCAATCTGCACAATAGTCTTTTCTCTATGAATGTTGTTAGACTGGTAGCTTCGAATCGAAGTGGTCTTTCTTCATTTATTTCAGTTGCTGTCTCATTTTTACACGATTTTTGTAAACTTGTGGTTTGACAGTAAACCTCAATGTTGTCAAATATTTATTTATAAATCGTAATATAATTAAAATCATTATGATCTGGCTTCAGTTCTCACTAAATTTGGTTAATGGGCAATATTTTCCACAATTAATCTAAACAAAAATAATTTCAAGACCAAGAAAATAATTTTGGTGAGAATGTTTATGAAAAAATATAAGCTAGGCAACATCGTTATGTATCTGTATTCGTTTGCGATAAAATGTCTGTCATTGTTTAAGTGTTTAAGATATTTTTCAAGTGACATATTAGTCTTTTTTTTATTGTAGAGCAAAGACAAAAGTAGCTAGATGCATTGAAAATACAGTAAAAAGATTTATCAGAAGAAGTTTATATTTGTGAAAATATTTTTGGAAAAGAATGTGTAACTGATAAAAGAATTAGCTTATATACAGAAAATTTTGTTTTCGGGCAAAAAGTTATGTTAAATTTGAAGATATTAAACCGGGTACTTCTTGGCAGTGTTTAGGTTCAACATCTGAAAGGTATTTATTGTCTGTTGGAAAAATGTTGTTAATGCATACATCAGACTGAAATATTCGCTTCATCCAAATTTTTAGAAATTTAATTATTTCACTCACCTGAAACTTCTTCTTCTGCTTCTGAAAGTATGAATAACTCTTGTAACCAACAAGAAAAAAGTTCTTATAATGTCATTGGTATTAAGGTTCCAACAAAATTAGAAACTTTGCAGGAAATCTCAGCAGTTCTGATATTGATACACTGATGAAGGCCAAGAAAAAATATGATTATTCTGAAAAATAGAGTGGTTCTTCAAAGAAAATCTCTCTTCAAATTAAATTCGAAATCTGTGAAACAATAGAAAGATTATTTTATAATTAGGTAATTATAATGATTAGGTACCTAGTCTGTAAACTGTAGAACAACTGATTGATATACATACTTTTCGTTGAGTATTGAGTTGGTACTTTTTTATGCAAAGGTGATAATATTGTATGTTCTTTATTTTGATAAAGTATTTTGTTAATATTATATAAGCTGGCCAAAAAAATAATGTTTTCAAATTTTATTTGCATTTTTATTCATGAATCACTTCTTCACAACGATTGTGATGTAGGAATACGATAAAAATACGTAACTATCTGATGTATTTTTCCCTAAAAACTGAAAAATAAAAAAACTGCAGCATAACAATAAATTTAAAGGCATTTGACCTTGAACAGAAAAAGAATTTAGCCAGCGGCGGTTGATAATACAGTGAAGATTGTAAATTTCATTAAGTCGCAGCCTAAGCAATCCCGACTTTTTGCCATTCTGTGCGATGAAATGAGTGAAAGTGCTGTCAAGATTGTTTGGGCTTGTTCATGAAATATGATTGTTTTTGTTGTAAAATTACGCGATGGGGCATAATTTTATCTTCTTTATTTCCTTATTTCTTGTTCTTTCTTTCTTCATTTCACACTTTTGACTTTTCTGTTTCTTGTTTTTTGTTTTCAGCATCATTTTCCTAATCATGGCTCTTCTTCACATTACTTTCATCTTGTTTTTGACTACTGCTTTCCTCATAATAATATTATAAGTCAAAATATACATTATTCGAGTATCCTATTCTGTAGAATTTTGTAAGTAACTAATTTAACCATATGACTGGAATGGGGAAATATAAAAAGCTTTACTAAAAATTGAAACTAAGACTAATATATCACTTGAACAATATCTAAACACTCAAAAATATTTCACTCCAACAAATCTATTCAAAATGCTTTTTTAGTTTTTAGTAAACAACAGCAGCCATTTTATCGCAAACGAATACAGATACATAACGATTTTGCTTAGCTTATATATTTTCATAAACTTTTTCATCAAAATTAGTTTCTTGGTCTTGAAAATATTTTTATTTAGGAGAATAACGATAAACCTGCAAGGAAAAAATCATGTCTAGTTAAGACGTACCAGTATAATTCCGCAATACCGTCAATATCCAGTGGAGTAAGAGCACTGAATGAAAACGTTAGCCCTCCAAAAAAGAAGAAAGTAAGATTTGATCTCGAAAATATATCTATATTAACTTACAACAAAACCACAAACTAAATAATCTTACAAGATGCTTTCAAGAAAAACATTAATCCGATTTAAATCCTTCAGACCTACAGCATCCAGTCAAAATTCTCCACAAACTGATATAAATAGAGAAAGATCATGGCGACTTGATTCCGCAAGTCTACCGACATCGAATCTGTATAAGATACCGATTGAAATAAATGAAAAAAACCATTTCAATATGGTTCCGCAAGCCTATTACCATTCAGAGACAGTAGTGTACAAATTGAAGAAAAATAACGATATTGCCGTCAACATCTTATGAAAATAAATCAAAAATGGGTCTTTGTAACTGCTTGAATTTAAGATGCCATGGTTGCTTTGGAGAATGCTTAAAATGTGCTTCTAAGAAATGTGGACCAGAACGTAAGTTTAACCGACCGTTTTACATTAACAGAATCATTTATTTACATTCTGAAAAGGTTATCACAAACCCTTTGGTGAAATAAAAATCTTAATTGTGTTTTTTAATTGTTTTGAAGAAAAATGTTTATATATGTGTTTGAAATTGAAGGTATGTAGATTATTCATTCATATAAGATATACATGAATTTTTTTATAAAAATTTCAAACCTCGTTGAGCTCCAAAACTATTGATACGTTTACCTCCGTGTCCTTGCTGTTAATAAAAAAAGTTGTTTAAATAACTTAAGCAGATTGAATAAACTATTGTTAGTAATTTTTTCGTGTATAGATATAGTAATTATAGTAATAAAACAATACTGCCTATTGACATGTGTTGCCGTTTTAGTTGGGAGGCGGGAAATTCAAACAAGAAAAGCCTTTTACATTAGCCTACAGAATGTTGTTATTGAGTAGAGAGTGAGTTTACTAATTCAATCAACTGATGATCTTGAATCAATTTATACTCTGTAATATTTTTTTGTTTTGTACAAAACACATAGAGACTAATGGAGAACATTGAAACAGGTGTCAGACAGTGTAAAAGTGAGTGTCGTAATAGTAGTACATGTCTTGGATTTCTCAATGTGAATATTCTTCTAGTATCTTTTAAGCACTTTTACTTTTGTGAATTGTTCATTTAACAAATTTTGGGCAGCTGTGTGTATGTCCTCAGTGTCGATTCATTGTATAATCATCCAATCAATATGTATATCATAAGTTTTTACATATATTTATTGTAATTCAATAATTACCTCTATTATTCAATTCACTTTCCCCATTTTGTATTCTATAAGCATCTTCATTAGCCATTCGACAGTGATATCTGATGTGGAATTTTCAATATTGCCAATCATTTCCTTAATGCTTCTTTGACACTTCTCAATTTGTCACTGTGCAATCCAATCAAACGTTCTTTCCATAATTGCATCCATTCAGGATTGAGTTTAATATTGTAGGTATCTTTGGTTCCATTTTCCATTTCTTCACACCTATACAATTCAAAATTATGTATGATTGTAACATTCAAGTTCAGTTCAAATGATAAGCATTCTCACCTCTTATTAGAACTTATTCTTGAAGTCACACTCACTATTAAAAACATCAATTTGTGGTGAGCAAAATAGACAAGCTACAATTGCATCATATCGCCTATTCATATTGACAGCTAGCTAAAAAAGGATCAGAACACTCTCTAGGGTAGAATCTGAAGTTTCTTTCACTGAAAAGAAAATAAAAAAATCGCTCAATTTCACAGTTACAGTTTTGAAAAAAAACTTTTCACGTCAACTTAATGAAAGTACTGAAGTTGCTTGCTAACTTGCTGACTTTTTGCTATTCTGTGTGATCAAATGGGAAGTGAGCACAAAGCATTCCTGCTTCATTGTGAAGTACGGTGGCTCTCAAGAAGTAAAGTGCTGTCAAGATTGTTCAAGCTTCTTAAGGAAATAATATTGTTTTTGTTGGAAAATCACAATAGGTCAGAAATTTTTCTTTTTGATTTCCTTATTTCCTGTTCCTTGTTCTCCTCAATATTCCAATTTTACATCTCTCACTTTACTGTTATTTGTTCTTAGTTTTCAACATCATTTTCCTCATCGTGGCTCTTCTTCACATTACTTTCATCTTGTTTTTGACTTCTGGTTTCTTCATTATCTTTTAATATCCTAGTTATTATTTTTATATCATGTATTTCAATTTTATTCCAGAGCCGATATCCTTTCGAGTATCTTCGCCAAATACACTTAGATTTCTTAGTGTCCAAGGTTCACTCTTGGACACAGCAAAAAGATATCGAAAAAAATTATATATCATTAGAAAATCTGCACTCTAGCGATGTTTATAAAAAACAAAAGCTTCCTACCACCTTTACTTTTTTTTAAACGCATGAATTTTTGTAATAATATGAATATTTAAGATATAATACATACTGTGAAAGTTATGAAGTTATAACTTCTTGCATAAGTTAAAATAAGAAGAGACATGAAAATCAGGAAAATAAAGTGAATTATTGAAGAAATGAGTCGTTTTAGAAAATATCTTGTTTAACAATTCAACAATTTTCTAAGTAAAATTGGGTTGGATGTCAGTAATTTACAAAAAGTTTTTGTCATAATAGTACAGCAAGTCAGCAATGTAAAAAATGAGATCAGGAGTTATTATGACAGCTATATATGATAAGGAATCAATCTGATGAGTTTTAAACATGAAAAAAAAGGATTATGATAGAGTGGAGTGATAAACTCCACTTTAATAATGAAAATAATGAATTTTGATCTTCTGCTTTAGAAGATAATCTATAAAAAATACATCGAGTGAAAAAGAAGGCATGTACCAACAAAATTAAAAGGAGTAACAGAAAGAGGCATATTCAAAATTACTTGATAACAATATACTTTCAATTGGTTGTTGAGAAGCTAAAAAAATAAAACAAAAGTGTGTGGGTATGTATCAGTAGAAATGGCATTACCTCACCCAATTCAAACAAACATGTTTCTTCAATAATCAACAACTCTAAAATACCTTAGACATGGAGTGCAATAAACCATTAAGTTGAATTACAATGTATTCCATAAGCTAAATTTACACTCAACCAAGTCATATGCATACAGGACTTTTCAGGAAAATTCTTCATTACTCATTCAGTTTCATTGGCAGATATAGTGTTGAATTTGTACAAAGTGATGAAATTGTAAGTGACTTGAAAGTTCTTATTCAAAAACTGGTAAAACAATAATTTGAAATAATGATGGAAACATGACATTGCTAAAGTTATTTTTTTCAGACTAGTTTGAGATTTTCAAAGGAAGTCACCTAAAATACTTGACAAAATATATGATTTAATATCGAATATTGATGAGCAACTACTAATTATTTTGATTAAGAGTAAATTTATTAGAAAAATATTAATATTTAGACAAATATCAACTCACTGGCAACATTTTTCATCAATTCATTGTAAACTACAAGTTACTTATTCTTCACAATTGGGGTGGAGTCTCTTTAAATCAAATCAATCAAAAATTACTCAATATTTTATTTTCTTACCTCAGAAATATGAATAAAACAAGTAAGATGTGTCAGAACAATACAGGATCTTTTCTATCATTTATTTATTGTGCAGAAATACCACAGTTCATATGAATGATCTTTATCTTGCAATTCCATAAGGTAGGTACTCCAAAACTACTATAGGTCCCCATGTGAATCCATCCAAACGCTCCTATTATATCAATCATTATATACAGGTAAATATTTAAAAAAAAATGTTTTGTTGGGGATTGTTTTATTCAATTTTCAAAAATATTTCCTAAATGATAGAATCACTGTAAAAATCTTCAAAGCCAGGTAGATGCTGTTCTCTTGTTGCTACTTCAATAATCTAATTCTTTTTTTGTAAGTTGACATTCACAGATGTTACACTACAAATTTCCAGGCCCAGTTCAGATCAAGCTACCATAGCGAAATTAGTAAATATGTTAGAGTACATACAATTCTTTTTTATTAGAGGCCATTTTGGTAAATGAGAAATCACGCTGCTTTACCTAAAAATAAATTATTTGTAAACTACTTCCAGTATTGGTGTAGTGCCTATACTTGTTATTAAAAAAGATATTCAAACACTTGCCAACACCTTAAAAGCATATTCATCAACATGAAACATTGTGTTGTATACGTGAGTATTTTTATCAAATTACTTAGTTAAAGGTGTAGAAAATGTGAAAAATAATTGTACATACCTACTATAAGAATCAAAATTTTAAAAATTTATACATTTTCAGTCAAAATTTACTTCATTACATAAACTACATTCACTTAATCTTCACGTATAAAACTTAAACATAAGTAAGTTTTCCAACTAGATACCAATTCCGTTTCTAACATTATATTGAATTCCGAAGTTCCTTTGTTTGAAACTTTGGTTTACTTTGACCTTGGACGTATAAAAAACATTAACCCAGCTGGCATGTTTGAATATAACTGAAACCAACTTACAGTAAACCTCAATGTTGTCAAATTTTACAAATTATTTGTTTATTATCTGGATGCATGTTACGTTTCAAAAATATTTATTTATACATCCTAATATTATTAAAAACCAATAAGAATGTGGCTCTAGTTCTCACTAAATTTGGTTAATGGACAATATTTCCCACAATTGATCTAAACAAAGATCAAGAAAATAATTTTGGCGAGAATGTTTATGAAAAAATATAAGCTAGGCAACATTGCTATGTAACTGTATTCATTTATGTTTTTGTTTTATCTAGCATAGAATGTTTGAAAGAAATAATATCAAATACTAGTTTTATTTGAATACAAATTTACTGTAGACATGTACCAACAAATCTTCGAAACAAACATATAGGTTTTTAATGAGGATATGCTTATTTATTATAATTATTAGTCAATTTAAGTCAAAACAAGTCAAAAGTTTGTTTTATTTAAACTGTAACAGTGAATTTGACCGATTTTTTTGCTTCCTTCTCAGTGAATGAAACTTCAGATTCTAACCTAGAGTGTTCTGTTCCTTTTTTAGCTATCAATATGAATAGGCGATAAGATGCAAATGTAGCTTGTCTATTTTTCTCACCAGAAATTGATGTTTTCGTTATTGAGTTTGACTTTAAGAATTCTTTTTCTTTGTATGAAAGAAATACATATGTTTTTTTTGTGAAAAGTCTTTACAGTTTTGAAGGTTTCATACTCTCATCGGCAAATACTTCGAAACATAAAACACACTGAAGTAGCAGGTTGTCATCTGTGCCAGTAACCACAAAAACCATATTTCAAATAATCAGCAATGTACTTATGGTTCGGTTTTGCCTTCTTAGGGACTTCTTTTAAAAATTCTAAACTAGCCTAATAAAAATAAGTTTTGCATTGAGATGTTTATTATTATAAATTATTAATAAATGAATTTTGTCTTATCACTTGTTTTTAAATAAGTACTTTTAAGGCAATTACCATTTAACCAATCTAATCACTTTGTACAAATTAAACATTATATGTGCAAATCGAACTAAACGAGTCATGGAGAACTGTTCTGAAAAGTTTTGATTGTATGTGACTTGGTTGAGATATTATAGATTATAAGGGAGACTAGCTAAAACGTTCAAATAAGATGTGAGAATGCTTATCGTTTGAAACGTAAATGAAAATGATTTCTTTCTGAACTTGATTGATACAATCATACCTAATTTAGAATTGTATAAGTATGGAGAATTGGAAAATGGAGCCGAAGATACCTCCAATAATGATCTTTAACTCGAATGGATACAATTATGGAATAAACGTTTGATTGAATAGAAAAGTGTTGATTATTTCATAAAGTGCGCGAGGACAATTTGTGTGCTGCATTTACTACTACCTACTGCTACCACCACACTCACTATTATACTGTCTGACGCCGGTTTCGATGTACTCCTCTAGTTTCTATGTGATTTGTACAAAACAAACAAACAAACAAAATATTACTACGTATAATTTGATATCAAATGGTTATTTGATTGAATTAGTAACTCACTAAAGGTATTGAAGAAAATATGTAATTTGATCCATTTGGTCGAAAGATACAAAAAACTACAGGAAGAAGTGATTTATAAGATATCTACTGATTTTGGTATTTGTAATAACTGCAAATTATCAAAGGATTATTTCTTAAAGGAAAGACTATCATTACTCTGACTAAATTAGAAGAACTCTAAAATTCAGTGGTAAGTTCAATAATTACTCATCTTGTACTGGATACTGTGAACAATTTGAAATTATTATTATAATTATTTTCTAGTTTATGCTCTTTGAAAAATAGCAAATGAATGCTCTCAAATTTTTTCGATAATATAATGGGAATCGTATAGAATTGCTTTTGTTACTTGCCATTTTTCTTGATTAAAAAATTTCTTATAATTAAAAATCACATTGTTAACAGAAGTTAATTTGAAATTAGAATTTTCTCTATATAGAAAAATTGTTTCTGATTTTGTATAATAGTGCTCGTTTCTATAATTGATCTTCACAAAATGTTTTTGTAATCCATTTACTTAACACACTTTATCTGTCTTGATTGAACTTCTCAGTGAATATGTAACTAAATCAAAATAATCATTGAAAATTGTGAAGTTATTTTGGTTTTCTAGAAAATCCCAATGTGACAGATTTTGTTGTAATATTCGTTTCTTCTATAGTATAAATAAAAGAAATTTATACAGGTTCTTCTATACTTTTATTATATTAGAAGTAAAACTACACAAAATGACTTGAATCTGAAAGTAACCATTTTTTTTATCTTTTCTTGACATAATAATCATCCTTGCCAACTTAATTGCTGGGTTACGTTCAGTAATTTTTTACAACACTACCCTTAAACCAGCAATTAATTTAGACCAATATTTTAAGTACAAAAAATATGCTTGGGATTATGCAGCCCTTTTGTTAAAAGATCTGCTACCATTTTTTCAGTAGGCATGTATTTAATTTCAACCAAATTTTTTTTCAATTACTTCCTTTACAAAATGGTACTTAGTGTCTATATGTTTAGTTCTGTTATGGTAAACAGGGTTTTTTAACAATTTTTGTGCACTTTGGCTGCCATTGAAAAGAATTACGGGCTTAGTCTCACAAAACTCATTTAAAAAACCACTAACAAATATGGCTTCAATTTTAAACCGACTTCAATAGGAGTCAAAACAGTTTTAGCATCACCTAACTTGAAACGCTCTAATAATTCTAAAATATAGTTCCTCTGATTAACTTTAATCATATTGTTTTGTTTGTCAAAATCAATATTTAAACCTAAAAAATATTTGATTAGCCCCAAGTCTTTAATTTTAAATTGTTTTGATAATTCCTGTTTGAAGTTGGTTTTAAAAACTGAGGAATTTGAACAAATTAAAAAATCATCAACATAAAGGGCCACTAGAATTATAAATTTTTCCTTGTTTTGGAAAAATATACATGGTTCAAAACTTGATTGCTGAAAACCTAAGTCTTTTAAGACATTTTTTACTTTAATATTCCAAATTCTGGAGGATTGTTTTAATCCATATATAGCCTTTTTTAATAAACATACTTTATTTTCATTATTTTTTAGAATAAACCCCTCAGGTTGCACCATGTAAATTTCTTCATCCAAGTTTCAGTTTAAAAATGCAGTTTCAACGTCTAAGTGGTCAATATCTAAACTTAATTCTACAGATAAAGCAAACAATATTCTTATTGTAGAGTATCTAACTACAGGTGAAAAAGTTTCAAAATAATCTATACCAAAGGTTTGTGTGAAACCCTTTGCAACTAGCCGTGCTTTATATCGCATTTCATTATTTGAATTCCTTTTTAAACAAAACACCCACTTATTTTGCACAACATTTTTGTTTGATGGACGGTCTACTAAAATCCATGCCTCATTTTTCATTAATGATTCGTACTCTCGTTCCATTGCTTTTTCCCAATTTCTTCTGTCACTTCTTGACATCGCTTCATCTACGGTCTTTGGATCTTGCATTTCATTATAAGTTTCCTTATTCATCACATTGTATGAAATGTAACCTTTATAATTACTTTTCTTTGACACCCTTCCTGATCTGGTTACAATTTCTTGATCATTAATTTCCTCCTCCTCCACCTCCAGTTTCTTCTGGAATTTCATTTTCTTCTTCATTGATATTATTATTTGATCCTCCACCTTCTTCATTTATGTCACTATGATCCACTCCAGGTTTAGTTTTTGTTTGTAGGTCAACAGTAATTGCTGAATCAGGATCTGAGTTGCTAGTTTCAGCCTTACAATTATTTATATTTTTGAAAGGTTGATTCAGAAATTCATTAAATTTTACATTACGACTTATAATAATTTTATCTGTATCTGTATCTAGAATTCTATAAGCTTTACTATTTTCACTGTATCCCACCATAATACCTGTTTTTGCTCTTTTCTCTAGTTTAGATCTTTTTTCTTTTGGAATGTAAACAAAAGCCTGAGAACCAAATGTAATGAAATATGATAAATCAGGTTTCTTTCCGACCCATAACTCATAAGGTGTCTTTTCTTTACTTTTAGTATGTAGTCTATTAGAAATGTAGTTAGCAGTTGTTACTGCTTCCCCCCAATATTTATGGGGTAAATTAGCATCTAATAACATACACCTTGCCGATTCCATCAATGTTCTATTTTTCCTCTCCGACACACCATTTTGCTCTGGACAATATGGTGCAGTCGACTGAAAGCTTATACCAAAACTTTTGAGTAGCTTCTGCACAGCTACCCCTGTATATTCCCCTCCATTATCACTTCTAAATGTTTTTGGATAGACCCCAAAAATATTTTTGACTTCTAGAATGAATTCCTTTAGTTTAATATATACTTCATCTTTAGATTCTAACAAATAAAGTGTGGTATATCTTGAAAAATCATCGGTTAAAGTCAAAAAATATTCCTTTTTATCAACAGTAGGGGTTCTCATAGGTCCACATATATCACTATGGATTAAATCAAGAACTTTAAACGTCTTACTTCCTGATTTTTTAGGAAAAGATTTCCTCATTAATTTACCTTCAATACAAGTGACACATTGTTTTTTCTGACCACAATCATTTATTTTTATGCCAATAGCTAAATCTTTACTTACTATCATTTATCTTTACTTACTATCATTTTTATATCATCCGGGCTTCTGTGACCTAAACGTCTGTGCCATGTATGTATATAATTATTCATTTCCTCACACGTTTTTACAATATTTACTTTTTCTGAAAACATGTTTAATTTATATAAACCATTACAGTATTTTCCTGTGGCTATAATAAAATTATTAATTTCTATATAATTACAATCATCAAACTTTATGTTATAACCAGCTTTTGTAATTTTAGACACCGATAACAGATTATTGCTTAGCTCAGATACAAATAAAACATCTTTAAATTTTAAACTTATGCATTTACCTGAAATTTCTGTTTTTACTAAAATATCACCTTTACCTTTGACTTGCATTTCCTGTCCATTTGCAACTATAATTTTATTTAACTTTGAATAGTCCAATTTAATAAATAATTCTGGATTATTTGACATGTGACTTGTAGCCCCTGATTCAATATACCATTCTAGATTATTTTTACTGTTACCGGAAACATTGAAACAAAAAACTGAGTCAGACAACTCATCACCTTCAACAGTTACTTTGGCATGTTGCTTTCCCTTATTTCTGTCTTTCTTCATGAAAAAACAATCTTTTTTGTAGTGACCTTTTCTATGACAATAATAACATTCTATTTTTTCTTTCATCTTCTTCGAAAACTTTTTATTTGTGTTTAATGCCGCCTCTGATGAACTGGTATCTTCTTTTCTTTTATACTCATCCATTAGTTTTCCCTTTACATTTTCAAGAGTCAATTCATCATCTGGCCCAGCATCTAATGCTGTTACTAATGTGGAATAACTTTCTGGCAATCCATCTAACAATAATGCAGCTACATGGAAATCCTTAATAGTCTCACCAACTTCTCGTAGTCTTTCAACTAATTCTAGTATTTCTTTAATGTACTCATGCATTGGTTTATTTTCAAGTCTAGACTGATACAGCTTCCTCAATAAATACAACTTGTTACTTAAATTATTTCTTTCATGTACCTTTTGCAGTTCATTCCACATTTCTTTCGCATTCTTGCATTTATAAATGTGTGCTATCTGATTGTCTTCGATACTTAATGAAATTGTAGCTTGTGCTTTTTCATCTTTACATTCTTATTGGTTTTTAATAATATTACGATGTATAAATAAATATTTTTGAAACGTAACATGCATCCAGATAATAAACAAATAAATTGTAAAATTTGACAACATTGAGGTTTACTGTAAGTTGGCTTCAGTTATATTGCAACATGCCAGCTGGGTTAATCTTTTTTATTCGTCCGTCCAAGGTCAAAGTAAACCAAAGTTTCAAACAAAGGAACTACGGAATTCATTATAATGTTAGAAACGGAATTGGTATCTAGTTGGAAAATTTAAGTTTTGTTTAAGTTTTATACGTGAAGATTAAGTGAATGTAGTTTATGTAATGAAGTAAATTTTGACTGAAAATGTATAAATTTTTAAAATTTTGATTCTTATAGTAGGCATGTACAATTATTTTTCACATTTTCTACACCTTTAACTAAGTAATTTGATAAAAATACTCACGTACACACCACAATGTTTTATGTTGATGAATATGCTTTTAAGGTGTTGGCAAGTGTTTGAATATCTTTTTTAATAACAAGTATAGGCACTACACAAATATTGAAGTAGTTTATAAATAATTTATTTTTAGGTAAAGGAGCGTGATTTCTCATTTACCAAAATGGCCTCTAATAAAAAAGAATTGTATGTACTCTAACATATTTACTAATTTCGCTATGGTAGCTTGATCTGAACTGGGCCTGGAAATTTGTAGTGTAACGTCTGTGAATGTCAAGTTACAAAAAAAGAATTAGATTATTGAAGTAGCAACAAGAGAACCGCATCATTTATTAATAATTTATAATAATAAACATCTCAATGCAAAACTTATTTTTATTAGGCTAGTTTAGAATTCTTAAAAGAAGTCCCTAAGAAGGCAAAACCGAACCATAAGTACATTGCTGATTATTTGAAATATGGTTTTTGTGGTTACTGGCACAGATGACAACATGCTACTTCAGTGTGTTTTATGTTTCGAAGTATTTGCTGATGAGAGTATGAAACCTTCAAAACTGTAAAGACTTTTCACAAAAAAAACATATGTATTTCTTTCATACAAAGAAAAAGAATTCTTAAAGTCAAACTCAATAACGAAAACATCAATTTCTGGTGAGAAAAATAGACAAGCTACATTTGCATCTTATCGCCTATTCATATTGATAGCTAAAAAAGGAACAGAACACTGTAGGTTAGAATCTGAAGTTTCATTCACTGAGAAGGAAGCAAAAAAAATCGGTCAAATTCACTGTTACAGTTTAAATAAAACAAAATTTTGACTTAAATTGACTAATAATTATAATAAATAAGCATATCCTCATTAAAAACCTATATGTTTGTCTCGAAGATTTGTTGGTACATGTCTACAGTAAATTTGTATTCAAATAAAACTAGTATTTGATATTATTTCTTTCAAACATTCTATGCTAGATAAAACAAAAACATAAATGAATACAATTACATAGCAATGTTGCCTAGCTTATATTTTTTCATAAACATTCTCGCCAAAATTATTTTCTTGATCTTTGTTTAGATCAATTGTGGGAAATATTGTCCATTAACCAAATTTAGTGAGAACTAGAGCCACATTCTTATTGGTTTTTAATAATATTACGATGTATAAATAAATATTTTTGAAACGTAACATGCATCCAGATAATAAACAAATAATTTGTAAAATTTGACAACATTGAGGTTTACTGTAAGTTGGCTTCAGTTATATTCAAACATGCCAGCTGGGTTAATGTTTTTTATACGTCCAAGGTCAAAGTAAACCAAAGTTTCAAACAAAGGAACTTCGGAATTCATTATAATGTTAGAAACGGAATTGGTATCTAGTTGGAAAACTTACTTATGTTTAAGTTTTATACGTGAAGATTAAGTGAATGTAGTTTATGTAATGAAGTAAATTTTGACTGAAAATGTATAAATTTTTAAAATTTTGATTCTTATAGTAGGTATGTACAATTATTTTTCACATTTTCTACACCTTTAATTAAGTAATTTGATAAAAATACTCACGTATACAACACAATGTTTTATGTTGATGAATATGCTTTTAAGGTGTTGGCAAGTGTTTGAATATCTTTTTTAATAACAAGTATAGGCACTACACCAATACTGGAAGTAGTTTACAAATAATTTATTTTTAGGTAAAGGAGCGTGATTTCTCATTTACCAAAATGGCTTCTATTAAAAAAGAATTGTATGTACTCTAACATATTTACTAATTTCGCTATGGTAGCTTGATCTGAACTGGGCATGGAAATTTGTAGTGTAAAGTCTGTGAATGTCAAGTTACAAAAAAAGAATTATATTATTGAAGTAGCAACAAGAGAACAGCATCTACCCAGCTTTGAAGATTTTTGCAGTGATTCTATCATTTAGGAAATATTTTTGGAAATTTGATAAAACAGTCCCCAACAACACATTTTTTTTTAAATATTTACCTGTATATAATTATTGATATAATAGGAGCGTTTGGATGGATTCACATGGGGACCTTTAGTAGTTTTGGAGTACCTACCTTATGGAATTGCAAGATAAAGATCATTCAAATGAACTGTGGTATTTCTGCACAATAAATATATGATAGAAAAGATCCTCGTATTGTTCTGACACATCTTACTTGTTTTATTCATATTTCTGAGGTAAGAAAATAAAATATTGAGTAATTTTTGATTGGTTTGATTTAAAGAGACTCCACCCCAATTGTGAAGAATAAGTAACTTGTAGTTTACAATGAATTGATGAAAAATGTTGCCAGTGAGTTGATATTTGTCTAAATATTAATATTTTTCTAATAAATTTACTCTTAATCAAAATAATTAGTAGTTGCTCATCAATATTTGATATTAAATCATATATTTTGTTAAGTATTATAGGTGACTTCCTTTGAAAATCTCAAACTAGTCTGAAAAAAAAAATTTAGCAATGTCATGTTTCCATCATTATTTCAAATTATTGTCTTACCAGTTTTTGAATAAGAACTTTCAATGGAAGCAAAACGTTGAGAGAACGAAAAGGGAACAGTATTCTTTTCAAAACAAGTCCTAAACATCAAAATGTAGGCTTACAGCTGTCCTATGGAAGGTATCTATTTTATATTAATTATATGTATAAAGAATTTTGAGGGGACCACATTTCTAAATGTTTTCGCACATTTGTTCTTAGCTTTTCAACTCTCTGTCATCCTTTACTGTTACGAGATATATAGAATAATTGTAGATAAGTATAATTTTGAATATGCCTCTTTCTGTTACTCCTTTTAATTTTGTTGGTACATGCCTTCTTTTTCACTCGATGTATTTTTTATAGATTATCTTCTAAAGCAGAAGATCAAAATTCATTACTTTCATTATAAAAGTGGAGTTTATCACTCCACTCTATCATAATCCTTTTTTTTCATGTTTAAAACTCATCAGATTGATTCCTTATCATATATAGCTGTAACCCAGCAATTAAGTTGGCAAGGATGATTATTATGTCAAGAAAAGATAAAAAAATTGGTTACTTTCAGATTCAAGTCATTTTGTGTAGTTTTACTTCTAATATAATAAAAGTATAGAAGAACCTGTATAAATTTCTTTTATTTATACTATAGAAGAAACGAATATTACAACAAAATCTGTCACACTGGGATTTTCTAGAAAACCAAAATAACTTCACAATTTTCAATAATTCTTTTGATTTAGTTACATATTCACTGAGAAGTTCAATCAAGACAGATAAAGTGTGTTAAGTAAATGGATTACAAAAACATTTGTGTGAAGATCAATTATAGAAACGAGCACTATTATACAAAATAGAAACAATTTTTCTATATAGAGAAAATTCTAATTTCTAATTAACTTCTGTTAACAATGTGATTTTTAATTATAAGAAATTTTTTAATCAAGAAAAATGGCAAGTAATAAAAGCAGTTCTATATGATTCCCATTATATTATTATCGAAAAAATTTTAGAGCATTCATTTGCTATTTTTCAAAGAGCCCAAGTCGATAGTGACAACAATTTCAAGCTGCTCATACAATAAAGGAGTGAACAGTATAAAATAGAATAACAATGAAATTGTATTAAAACATACATATAAAATAAACGAACTAAAGCTAAATCCTAAAATATACACAGATTTTCTTTGAAATAAACAAATTTAGTTCGGTTTAGAGGTTGAGTAAATACAAAAAGATTATTATTATCTTTGGAATTTACATAATCTAAATATAACTCAGTAAATACAGGGTGATTTTATATTCGACCGACAATGCTTTACCACAGAGAGATCTCAATAAATGATTCATTTTGATATAGGAATGTGAATCCTTACGTGGCCTAGTTGTTGAAACTGGAGCATATTTTGTTTTAAATTGTCTGAATATTTCTAGTTGAAAAACTAATAACCTTTTATGGAACTAAAACGATCTTTCTTTTTTCTTAATTTCAAAACTTTCCCATTTTCTGAACAATTCTCTTGTTCATTGGCAAACAGAAACATCATCTAAATAGTTTTAGTTTGAAAATAACAAGGTATAAGACATCAATCAATACAAAATATAAGTCAAAGTTTTAAAATTTCTATACAAAATCTGTCACACTAGGATTTTCTAGAAAACCAAAATAACTTCACAATTTTCAATAATTATTTTTGTCCGTACATTAAAATTAGGATTTAGTTACATATTCACTGAGAAGTTCAGTCAAGACAGATAAAGTGTGTTAAGTAAATGGATTACAAAAACATTTGTGTGAAGATCATTTATAGAAACGAGCACTATTATACAAAATCAGAAACAATTTTTCTATATAGAGAAAATTCTAATTACAAATTAACTTCTGTTAACAATGTGATTTTTAATTATAAGAAATTTTTTAGTCAAGAAAAATGGCAAGTAACAAAAGCAGTTCTATACGATTCCCATTATATTATTATCGAAAAAATTTTAGAGCATTCATTTGCTATTTTTCAAAGAGCATAAACTAGAAAATAATTATAATAATAATTTCAAATTGTTCACAGTATCCAGTACAAGATGAGTAATTATTGAACTTACCACTGAATTTTAGAGTTCTTCTAATTTAGTCAGAGTAATGATAGTCTTTCCTTTAAGAAATAATCCTTTGATAATTTGCAGTTATTACAAATACCAAAATCAGTAGATATCTTATAAATCACTTCTTCCTGTAGTTTTTTGTATCTTTCGACCAAATGGATCAAATTACATATTTTCTTCAATACCTTTAGTGAGTTACTAATTCAATCAAATAACCATTTGATATCAAATTATACGTAGTAATATTTTGTTTGTTTGTTTGTTTGTTTTGTACAAATCACATAGAAACTAGAGGAGTACATCGAAACCGGCGTCAGACAGTATAATAGTGAGTGTGGTGGTAGCAGTAGGTAGTAGTAAATGCAGTACACAAATTGTCCTCGCGTACTTTATGAAATAATCAACACTTTTCCATTCAATCAAACGTTTATTCCATAATTGTATCCATTCGAGTTAAAGATCATTATTGGAGGTATCTTCGGCTCCATTTTCCAATTCTCCATACTTATACAATTCTAAATTAGGTATGATTGTATCAATCAAGTTCAGAAAGAAATCATTTTCATTTACGTTTCAAACGATAAGCATTCTCACATCTTATTTGAACGTTTTTGCCAGTCTCCCTTATAAACTATAATATCTCAACCTAGTCACATACAATCAAAACTTTTCAGAACAGTTCTCCATTTCTCGTTTAGTTCGATTTGCACATATAATGTTTAATTTGTACAAAGTGATTAGATTGGTTAAATGGTAATTGCCTTAAAAGTACTTATTTAAAAACAAGTGATAAGACAAAATTCATTTATTAATAATTTATAATAATAAACATCTCAATGCAAAACTTATTTTTATTAGGCTAGTTTAGAATTTTTAAAAGAAGTCCCTAAGAAGGCAAAACCGAACCATAAGTACATTGCTGATTATTTGAAATATGGTTTTTGTGGTTACTGGCACAGATGACAACCTGCTACTTCAGTGTGTTTATGTTTCGAAGTATTTGCTGATGAGAGTATGAAACCTTCAAAACTGTAAAGACTTTTCACAAAAAAAAACATATGTATTTCTTTCAGTACAAAGAAAAAGAATTCTTATAGTCAAACTCAATAACGAAAACATCAATTTCTGGTGAGAAAAATAGACAAGCTACATTTGCATCTTATCGCCTATTCATATTGATAGCTAAAAAAGGAAGAGAACACTCTGTAGGTTAGAATCTGAAGTTTCATTCACTGAGAAGGAAGCAAAAAAAAATCGGTCAAATTCACTGTTACAGTTTAAATAAAACAAACTTTTCACTTCAACTTGATGAAAGTACTGAAGTTGCTGGCCAGGCTAATCTATTAGCCTTTGTTTTTTGTTTTCACATTACTTTCATCTTGTTTTTGACTTAAATTGACTAATAATTATAATAACTAAGCATATCCTCATTAAAACCTATATGTTTGTCTCGAAGATTTGTTGGTACATGTATACAGTAAATTTGTATTCAAATAAAACTAGTATTTGATATTATTTCTTTCAAACATTCTATGCTAGATAAAACAAAAACATAAATGAATACAGTTACATAGCAATGTTGCCTAGCTTATATTTTTTCATAAACATTCTCGCCAAAATTATTTTCTTGATCTTTGTTTAGATCAATTGTGGGAAATATTGTCCATTAACCAAATTTAGTGAGAACTAGAGCCACATTCTTATTGGTTTTTAATAATATTAGGATGTATAAATAAATATTTTTGAAACGTAACATGCATCCAGATAATAAACAAATAATTTGTAAAATTTGACAATATTGAGGTTTACTGTAAGTTGGCTTCAGTTATATTCAAACATGCCAGC
Source organism: Diorhabda sublineata (assembly GCF_026230105.1). Classification (NCBI taxonomy): domain Eukaryota; kingdom Metazoa; phylum Arthropoda; class Insecta; order Coleoptera; family Chrysomelidae; genus Diorhabda; species Diorhabda sublineata. Next base: position 3,383,666 of record NC_079486.1, read on the forward strand.
TGGGTTAATGTTTTTTATACGTCCAAGGTCAAAGTAAACCAAAGTTTCAAACAAAGGAACTTCGGAATTCATTATAATGTTAGAAACGGGATTGGTATCTAGTTGGAAAACTTACTTATGTTTAAGTTTTATACGTGAAGATTAAGTGAATGTAGTTTATGTAATGAAGTAAATTTTGACTGAAAATGTATAAATTTTTAAAATTTTGATTCTTATAGTAGGTATGTACAATTATTTTTCACATTTTCTACACCTTTAACTAAGTAATTTGATAAAAATACTCACGTATACAACACAATGTTTTATGTTGATGAATATGCTTTTAAGGTGTTGGCAAGTGTTTGAATATCTTTTTTAATAACAAGTATAGGCACTACACCAATACTGGAAGTAGTTTACAAATAATTTATTTTTAGGTAAAGGAGCGTGATTTCTCATTTACCAAAATGGCTTCTAATAAAAAAGAATTGTATGGTAGCTTGATCTGAACTGGGCATGGAAATTTGTAGTGTAACGTCTGTGAATGACAAGTTACAAAAAAAGAATTATATTATTGAAGTAGCAACAAGAGAACAGCATCTACCCGGCTTTGAAGATTTTTGCAGTGATTCTATCATTTAGGAAATATTTTTGGAAATTTGATAAAACAGTCCCCAACAACACATTTTTTTTTAAATATTTACCTGTATATAATGATTGATATAATAGGAGCGTTTGGATGGATTCACACGGGGACCTTTAGTAGTTTTGGAGTACCTACCTTATGGAATTGCAAGGTAAAGATCATTCAAATGAACTGTGGTATTTCTGCATAATAAATAAATGATAGAAAAGATCCTCGTATTGTTCTGACACATCTTACCTTTTTTATTCATATTTCTGAGGTAAGAAAATAAAATATTGAGTAATTTTTGATTGGTTTGATTTAAAGAGACTCCACCCCAATTGTGAAGAATAAGTAACTTGTAGTTTACAATGAATTGATGAAAAATGTTGCCAGTGAGTTGATATTTGTCTAAATATTAATATTTTTCTAATAAATTTACTCTTAATCAAAATAATTAGTAGTTGCTCATCAATATAAGTATTTTAGGTGACTTCCTTTGAAAATCTCAAACTAGTCTGAAAAAAATAAATTTAGCAATGTCATGTTTCCATCATTATTTCAAATTAATGTCTTACCAGTTTTTGAATAAGAACTTTCAAGTCACTTACCATTTCATCACTTTGTACAAATTCAACACTATATCTGCCAATGAAACTGAATGAGTAATGAAGAATTTTCCTGAAAAGTCCTGTATGCATATGACTTGGTTGAGTGTAAATTTAGCTTAGCGAATACATTGTAATGCAACTTAATGGTTTATTGCACTCCATGTCTAAGGTATTTTAGAGTTGTTGATTATTGAAGAAACATGTTTGTTTGAATTGGGTGAGGTAATGCCATTTGTACTAATACATACCCACACACTTTTGTTTTATTTTTTTAGCTTCTCAACAACCAGTTGAAAGTATATTGTTATCAAGTCATTCTAATGGAAGCAAAAACGTTGAGAGAACGAAAAGGGAACAGTATTCTTATCAAAACAAGTCCTAAACATCAAAATGTAGGCTTACAGCTGTCCTATGGAAGGTATCTATTTTATATTAATTATATGTATAAAGAATTTTGAGGGGACCACATTTCTAAATGTTTTTGCACATTTGTTCTTAGCTTTTCAACTCTCTGTCATCCTTTACTGTTACGAGATATATAGAATAATTGTAGATAAGTATAATTTTGAATATGCCTCTTTCTGTTACTCCTTTTAATTTTGTTGGTACATGCCTTCTTTTTCACTCGATGTATTTTTTATAGATTATCTTCTAAAGCATATCAAAATTCATGATTTTCATTATTAATGTGGAGTTTATCACTCCACTCTATCATAATCCTTTTTTTTTTCATGTTTAAAACTCATCAGATTGATTCCTTATCATATATAGCTGTCATAATAACTCCTGATCTCATTTTTTACATTGCTGACTTGCTGTACTATTATGACAAAAACTTTTTGTAAATTACTGACATCCAACCCAATTTTACTTAGAAAATTGTTGAATTGTTAAACAAGATATTTTCTAAAACGACTCATTTCTTCAATAATTCACTTTATTTTCTTCATTTTCCTGATTTTCATGTCTCTTCTTATTTTAACTTATGCAAGAAGTTATAACTTCATAACTTTCACAGTATGTATTATATCTTAAATATTCATATTATTACAAAAATTCATGCGTTTAAAAAAAAGTAAAGGTGGTATGAAGCTTTTGTTATTTTATAAACATCGCTAGAGTGCAGATTTTCCAATGATATATAATTTTTTTCGATATCTTTTTGCTAACCAGAGTTGTAATTGGAACATTTCGACGAAATTCCAAGTTGCATGATTGCGAAGTTTATCAGTGTAAAGGTGGAAACAATGTAACGGCTTTTTGTGATAGTTATTGAGCAGCTGTTCCTCTTTATTTATCGAGAACAGATATTAATACATATTTCCATAATGCAGGTACTACAGATGAATTTCTTCTAAATTTTAATGATTTATTTAATATACTTAAATTTCGTAATAGATTGGCAAAATAAATATTTTAAAAACCACTTAGCTCTAGAACAAATTATTATTATTATATATTTGTAGTAGTGTGTATAGAATCGTGTTTAGTTTGACGTCCGGCCGGCAGAGGGCGCTAGTGTCTATAGAATCGAGTCTAGTTTGGCGTCTGACCGGCAGGAGGAGCTGGTGTGTATAGAAATCAAACACAAATAGTATTTTTATCAAGATCAACTTGCAGCCGCTAAGTACTTCCAGTTTGACTATTCCTCGCTTGATGGCGTGAGTTCGTGTTTGGTTAGTTTGGCGATCGGTCAATAGAATCGTGTTTAATTTGACGTTTGGCTAGCGGGAGGCGCCAGTGTCTATGGAATCTTGTTTAGTTTGGCGTCTGGCCGGCAGAGGTCGCTGGTGTCTACAGAATCGTATTTAATTTGGCGTTTTGCTAGCGAGAGGCGCTTTTGTTTATGGAACCGTGTTTAATTTGGCGTCTGGCCGGTAGGGGGCGCTAGTGTCTATAGAATCGTGTTTTAGTTTGGCGATTTGTTGAAATAGATTTATATGTCTATAGAATCGTGTTTAATTTGACTTTTGGCTAGCGGGAGGCGCCAGTGTCTATGGGAATTTGTTTAGTTTGGCGTTTGACTCGCTGGGGGCGCTACTGTCTATGGAATCGTGTTTAATTTGGCGTTTGACCGGCAGGAGGCGCTAGTGTCCATAGAATAGTGTTTTAGCTTGGCGATTGGTCGACAGAGATAGATAGTGTCTATAGAATCGTGTTTAATTTGGTGTTTGGATAGTGGGAGGCGCTAGTGTGTATAGATATTAAATGCAAATAGAATTTTTATTTAGTTCAACTTGCGGCCGCTAAGTTTTGTTAAGACTGGTGTAAGGGTCCTATTTACCCTTTCCACTTCTCTATTACCTCGTGGGACTTCACAAGTTGTTAACACATGTTTAATATTTTCTTCTCGACAATATGATTCGAATTTTTCAGAACGGAACGCGGATCCTCTGTCAGATATTATCCTTGGTGGGCTTCCAAATATTTTACGCTAAGACAACATATCACTTCTTTCGTCGTGGTTGATTTTGTTGATTTTAGGATGAAACGTTCCTTCTTTCTTTCCTACAGGACGAGGTGATATATTTTACGCTATTTTCCAAGACAACATGTCACTTCTTTCGTCGTGGTTTATTTTGTTGGGTAAAGCCACACAAATTTGGAAAAGTCATCAACTACCACAAAAATGTACTGATATTTTTTTTTTTGTTGACTTCCTTGGTCCTAATTGGTCGACGTGACACCTCTCTAGCGGATCTTCTAGCTTTTGTATAGGATGAAGCACTCATTCTTTCTTTTCTTCTTTTTTATTCTATAATTTACAAGGTATACAGTTATTTTAAATCGTTTCTATTTTGTCTTTTAGTCTTGGTGTGTAAAATTCCTTGTTTACTATTTCTTCTGTTTTTTTCTTTCAAAAATTTCCTATCTCGTGGACTTTTATTATTATTTTTTGTTCATGTTGTTTGGAATGACAAGTAATTTTAATCCATTATCGTATTTATACAATATATCATGCTCTAAATAAAAATCTTCATACTCTTCTGTAGTCAATATCCTTTTTATCGCCATTTGAGTACCTCGGTTCGGCCATCCTTTTTTCTCACTAGTCCAATAGGACTAGCGAAATCCGAAAAACTCGGTTTGATTATTACATCTTTTAACCATTCCTTTATCTATCTATCTACTTCTTCTTTTTCGGATGCCGATAGTCTTCTTGGTCGCTGATAAATCGGTTCTTCGCTTTTCAGTACAATTTTCACCTCAATATTCGTTGTCTTCGCTTTGAGTGGTTTGTAGTTTTCTATTAATTTCTTCGCTTCCTGCCTATTGAACCACGGAAACGCATGTAGCGCCTAACGAGTTCTCCACGGTTCGCAGTCTTTAGAAAAACAAACGTAAAACTTTTATAACTTTGAGTTTTGCATACTTAATGTTGTGACCAATTCTACCTACAGAACTTAACGTTGTCATGATTGATTCTACGCAAAATATATAAAATTTGAAAAAAAGTAGAAGAAAATAACTCTTTGTCTTTCGTTTATTAAAACTTAATCCTGTACTTTTCTACTCAGAAAACATATATGCTATATAAAAAAATATCTCGTTTTTACAGCAAAGGAAAAACCAAATTATCCTCAAAAATGTCCGTTACAATCAATACAATATAAACTTATTATTCACCTTAGCTACAGAAAATATTTTGTAATTCAGATAAACTAATTGAATTTCGATAATTATAGTTTGTACAAATGTATTCTGCAGCTCGGAATATGAACAGTGTAGTCTTCTTCAAATTAGCAGATTTCTCGTAACACTTTATTTTACAATGTTCTGCTGTAGCGTACAGCTCCAAAGACCATTTTAACCACGGAAAGTCTATTAGAAGAGCAATCACAAAGTGAATGTAGTGGAAAAGCTAGTCCTTCATCAAGTGGATTTGAGGATAACTTTGTGAATGAAGAGGTAAGATGAAAATACCAATTTTTAATATAATAATTTCTAAATTTGTCTGTAGGAAAATGTTGCACCTGGTGATCTGATAGAAAAAACCAATCGCGATCAAGTAGAATATACGGATACAGAAAAAAAATAGCAGAATAAATAATAAATGAAATTAGTGATTCTAGAACTACTGAGAATATCGTCAATACTCCATCTATTAGTATAACAACCAATAATATGAGTAGTTCAATTGAATCTTCGCTAAATTGGACATTGATCTCTGATTCTTCACATTCGCAACCAGATTTTGTGAAATTAGGATAAAACAATTGGATTATCTATGGAAACTCTAGTTCGAAATACACTTTGATTAGATAATGTTCGCCAAAAGCTCCAGGATTAGAATGTTCTATGACTTTGTTCAATAACCGTCGATGAGATCCGGGTATTTAAATTTCCATAGATAGTGAATATTCATATCATTAAATTTGTAATTTGGATTGTAAATAAAGTGAATTTGACTTATATTTTGGATTGATTGATGTCTTATACCTTTTTATTTTCAAACTAAAACTATTTAGATGATGTTTCTGTTTGCCATTTAATAGTAGAATTTTTCAGAAAAAGGGAAAGTTTTGAAATTAAGAAAAGTTACTTCACACACTGACGCTAAATATTCATAGGTTTCTTCAAGATTTTTGCCAACAAAAACCGTTTCGCAGATTGCACCTCAATTAAGCTTATTCCAATTATTAAATGGTGGTTTCATGTTGTGTCCAAAACGTATTATATAGAAGATGAAATTATAGATGCAAGGGAGTTGTTTCGGCCAAGGGAATTTCACAGTATATCTAGCTTCAGAATTTGCGCCGAAGTAAATCGAATCGAAAAGTGGAATAGTTAAGAAAGTCCAAACCAGAATTTCCAAGATTTAACTTCTTGTAGTATACAGCAACTGTCTATATCTCCGATTGAATTGAACCAGGTAAATATAGTTCAAAGTCACTGTGTAAAACAAGGTGTATAGAAATGCTCCAAGCTGTGTTGACCTTAATGAAACAACTTCCTGCACTCCCCGCTCTTCTAGAAGCTCTTGATTGTTCAACTGAAGGTAGAGGAAGTAAAGAATGTGCTTTCCTGCACTCTAGTCTCTCGTAAAAGTTTTCATTCAGTGTCTTAGTTCTGTCTGAGACACTTGGAATAACTTTACCTTCAAGTCCAAGCAGAGTACATGGATGTGCACATAGCTTCTCAACTCAGATACAGAAAATTCAGGAAAAACGAGTCAACATTTGTCCTTACTTTTATACGTTACATCTACAACTTTTCTTGAAATAGGGTGTCCAGTAAAAATTGAAAATCAAGTACTAGTCTCCTCCCGATTTTTCCAGGTTGGTTTTCCCAGTCGAAATTTCGTTAATTTACTATCACCCTTCTATTATGATGAATATTAATTTTAGAAAATACAAGTATAATACAACAACCAAATTTTTTTAGTTTAAATAATTCTTCACTCACTGCTGTTTTTGAGAGTCTCCAAAAATTTTCTATCTATTCTTTTTATGATACGCAACAATATTCTACCCTAAATGTTGAAATTCTTTGATTTGTGCATCGAAATTACGCGAAAAAAATTGCTATTTTCAAGTTGTTTTATTGGAATTTATTGAAAAATAAATAAAATTGATTGGCAGTTGAACAATGAGTTTAGTCATATTTATGAAATTTTTGTGCCAAATGGAATTGGGCATCAAATTGACGGAAAGGGGCATAAACATGTTTGGCTCTGCGGTCAACGTGTTAATCATGGAATTACTCGTACGCGCGCGCGCTTTTTTGCATTTATTTTCTACGACACTTTTTCAATTAGAGTTGATTGGTTCGTGTTTATGTATTCATCTTTTTATAGCGAGAGGAATAAATATGCATTTTGAATAATTAAAAATGTAATAACAAAACTGGTATATATTTTATCACAAAAAAACAATCAAAAACAATAATGTATATAATATATAAAACATGGAAATTCGTAATAAAAGTTGCAGACGGTGGAACCATATAACCAAACAGACTGAATGCAATGTTCATGCCGATATAGATTGACGGGCGTTTCGATAACCAAGTTATATAATCTTCAGAAACTGAAGATGAACTGTTTATTCTAAGAGCATTTAGGTCCTCGAAACCTCCCGCATAGATATCTGATTTTTCGAAAGCTTTGTCTGACTTTTGTAGAAGTTTATTTAATTTCTTATTTTTTAGACCTCTTAATATGTTCATACGTCTAAATTTTCTTGATTTTTGGAGTCTTTGGTTTTAAAAAATGTCAAATTTTTATTAGTATTTCAAAAAGAAATTGTAATAATGTCGAAAAATAGACAAAAATCATACTAAATATGTAGATAGTAGTAAACATTTAATAAAAGAACGTCTAAAAACGTACAAAAATATACAAAAACAAAAATAAAAGTAACGTGTAAGTCTTACATTGAACAAAGTCAAAGAAAAATATTTAACAGTGTAAAATTTATTTAAAAAAATGGTACTTTCGTTGTTGTTGAGTTCCAACCTAAAATTCATCACCCTGTATACGTTTAAAAAGATAAAAAAATCAGTAACAATGGCTCATAATGGATAGAACAAATTTTTAGAAAAATATAGAAAACCAAACACGTTTATCGGTTAAGTAATCACGCCCCGATTCACATCAATTTGCTTTTTTTATGGTGCACGCGCGCTTTTTTGCATTTATTTTCTACGACACTTTTTCAATTAGAGTTGGTTGGTTCGTGTTTATGTATCCATCTTTTAATAGCGAGAGGAATAAATATGCATTTTGGATAATTGAAAATGTAATAACAAAACTGGTATACATTACATTTTATCACAAAAAACATCCAAAAACGATAATGTATAAATTAATATTGATATATTTTCCGCGTTCTGATCAACCCTGTTTAACAGAGTTATTTGATAGATACTTAAGTTTCGTGATACGGCAACACTGATGTGAATATGTCAAATCTGGCATTGTCATCATAAAGTTTGACATTTGTAATGGCTAACGTGTTGTTTACTACGATTTTCGACGTAGATTAAACTAACTACAGAATGTTGATGAATTCGCTGATGAAACCAAATCTCGAGGGCGTTGTTATGAACCCACGTTTCATCTATAACATATAAAACGGTTTTATTTCTGTGAAACATTGTTAAACGCTTGATGGAAACATCTTCGCGTCGATGGTTTTGTTTCAATGTCCGCAAACATGGCATCCATATTGTACACTTTCTAATTTGACCGATTTTTTATCAAATTGCACTTTTATTAGGTTAAGTTGAATGAAATTCATATTATTCATCATATCTCGTATACGAGTGAAAATTTTTTAAATCTGTTGATTTCATTTTAGATTTTAAACCACGCAGAACATTTTATAAGGAATAATTTTTTTTCGTAATAACAACAATAAAAAAGATAGAGTGAGTAATTTAATTTGTTACATGTTTCTCAGTGTACTTTAATATAAAACATGGAAATTCGTAATAAAAGTTGCAGACGGTGGAAGAATGAAGCTGTTAAAGTAACGGCGATGTTCCGAAACTATAATTTTGTATAATGTTCAAAAAAAACTTATATATATTTAAATAAATTTATTCATACAATTTAACAAATTAAAGTTATTTATTTGAAAAAATTATTATTAATAATAACAGTATGAGCTCTAATAGTAACTATTCCAACAGCATCTACATTTTCGGAATCATTGTCGGGTTTATCTTCACGATTAGAAATATCGATGCGTCTTCATCGAAAGCTACTTCTAGTTGAGGTACTGTCATATCTTCGTTATCCTTTTCAATAATAGTACCCAGTTTGAGATCTTCTTGTTTATAACCAAAAGGTTTGCTTAAATGATAGGTACATTCAGATCTCCAACGCTTCTTTCAACTGGACTCACGAATCTAACGGTTTTATTCGATTTAGCTATTATCGGTTTATCGATGTCGGTCAACGTGGAATTCGCCGATTGATTCTTCTTTATGGATTTAGCGAAATTACTATAATGTGAAGGTAATTTACGGATTACGCACGATTTACTTTTAGTTATAACGATCGAATTGTTGGTATTAAGACTTTTTCTACGTAAAGAATGTCTTGGTGGTACTCGAGGTAATTTCTCCAAAAGTACTATGGGGAATGTACATTCCGTTTGCGTGGAAGTATAGTTGGTTATTCTTCTTAATATATTAATGTTCATTATTATAGTAAACGAATCAGTGATTATGACAGGTGTTAAAACAGATTTGTCAATTTTGATAAATAAATTGTCAATTATTGTTGTAGAACTACATATTAGAATGTGGGTTTTTTTACGTAAAAAACAAACACAAGCTTCGATTAAATTTTGAGTTTATGTGAAAAAAATTTTGAAATGAATGTTATAGATGTTTCAATTTTTTACAACTTTGTCATTTAACTTTTTTCTATGAAACTTCTATAAGACTGCCAAAAATCGTTATAAACCGTTTTTCATCGAACTATTATTTTTTTTGTTCCAAAAATTATGAACCAAGATTTATGTGCTGATGAATTGTAAACTTTTAATACGAGGGCGGTTCGAATATGAGGTAATAACCTTCACTGGTTACATATTTTTGGGATTTCTTCAGAAGGTTTTTGATCCTTGGACAACTTGGATAAACTCCTACATCAAGCTTCAACTTCTTCACGAGCTCTTAAGAGTAGATTCGGAGAGAAGTTTGGAGTTTTGTCAAATCTTCATGAGGAATTATGATGAAAATCGAATATGGAATTATCTTAAATTGTTTTTGATGTAATCATTCAGACAAGAATCCTGAGAAAAAAATCGTAGATGAACTTGAGATTTTTAGTTGGAATTCAACTAGTTTTGTTGGTTTTTATTGGAAACTTTTTGGTGTGAAAACTCTCTAATTGCCGTGGTTAAGAGACGCCGCGTTTGGGGTAATACTTAGGTAAATAGTCAGACCGAAAATTACGAAGTTTAAAGAACGAAGTATGTTTTCACGGCAATTACAATTGTCTACAACATCATATCATAATCTAAAATGTTCATTATTTAGTTATATCTTTTCACTTTTTACCGTTCTGTAAAGGAAAAAAAATCCTATTCTGTAGGATTAATTCATAGATGTTTTTATGTAATTTCAATATCAAACAAACTTGTTTGTTTAGACCGTTCCATATATGTATGCAAATCAAATTAGTTTTTCACATAAAAACACAGACAACTGCTTTATTTTCATTTTTCTTTAATATCGAACAAGTTTATTTAAATTTTTTTTTGAAAATAATTTTTAATATTTTCTTAAATTTTCAAACATTACATCTCTAAATCAATTCAGAGCATTTTATAGTTTTCATTTTTCTGTAATTACTACAACTGATGATTAAAACATATAAGTATTTAATTAGATCATTTCCACGGACGTTTTTCTATAAAACGAGGTTATCAGTAAGGATGATCTAATGTGATAACATCTGCTATAATTCAGTTCCTAATAAAACTTCTATCCTCTACTCTAATTATTATTTTCCTATCAAAATCTATCAACGTCTCCAACAACAAACAACACAATCATTTATTATTTGTTTGTTATCAAATAATACGTCGTTTTAGATCCAAATTTTAATATAGTTTAAGAAAAATGTTTCCACCTTAAGAACTAACCGTTTCTTCTCAAAATAGGCGATTATTAATCGCAAGTGAAAATTTACATCTTGTACTATAATCATTTAATTCCACTTAGAAAAACGATTATTTAAGTTGAACGCTACTCACATGTATTTTCTAGTTGTAGGGTATGGCGCCATGCAAATTGAAAAAGTATATGTCATGTAAAATTGAAACTAGTCTACATTGTCTTTTGCTGACTGAAAAGGCGGTTCGGAAACGTGAAAAAACTTTATGTTTATATATCAACATCCTTGAATTTCTTTACTAAAGTTTAGAAAAAAATATTCTTGAATACGACATCCTAAGAATTGAATTACAACGTTATGTAGTCAACCAGAACGTTCAGAGACGGAATTAGCAAAAAAATAACCAAACCTGAAATATGACTTTAAGGAAACTATTAATGTATCAAATACTCTGGAAATCTGGGCAAAACATCAAGTATTTTTCAATCAAGCAGCGATTAGAGCTCTAATATCTAAACTACTACCCTGCAATGGATTCCGGTACACACTGTATTAGAGGGTAACGAAATAACTGACAGAATCTCTAAATTAGTAGCAGACATACACTTTATAGAACCTGAATCGGTCTGTGGTATTAGCTACAGAACCATAAAGAAACCGTTGAAGATGGTGGTAGATAGATGTTACTGGGACAATCTACGCAGGCAAAACTCTTCCGGAAATTTAAAATCAGAGAAAATATGTCGAGTGTAAAAAGAAAGACACCTAGAAGTTGCTTGATGCTCTATCTATATTCTCTGGAGGTGTCAGATACCACCAGGAAGCGTATGGAACAGAAGACGAGGATCTGTAGAAATCCCACATAAAGATTGGGTTCCTCAGTTTGTACTTACATTAGTTATCTCGAAATCCGGAAATTGGAGGATTTCAATACATTTATATAGCTTATAGACTTTTATTACTTTTTTTTTGGAGAAATCCATTTATTTTTATTAGTATAAAAAAGAAGAAAAATATTTCAAGGTTATAAAAAGTATGTTGGATACAAATAATCAATTGTAAAAAACAAAAGGTTTTTTTTGGGGTTATGTTAGGTAAATTTGACATTATCGCGTTCGTATGTCAAATATTGATATAAATTCAAAACCGATATGTCTAGGTTGAGAAAAGAGAAGCGCTGCTTTTGCGATGCAATTAAATCGGGTCCTTTGAATTATAAACGCAAAATTATGGAAAATTTGAGAAATGATACACCCGCTACGGATAGTAATACCGATTGTAGTAGCGTCCCAACGAGTTCGAGCGCTCGAGATAATTCCAAACCAAAACCCGAAGCTACCAAAGAAGAAAACATCAAACATCGAAGTATGAAGAGATTTAAAATGCAATCGGACGGTGTTATTACATCTATTAATTGCGATACGTCTGAAGATAATGAATTTTCTTATAAAAAAGACAATGTTAAGGATAAAACTAAGAATAGCAAAAGAGTTTTGTTAATTGAAGCACAAAATATAGATATTCAGAATCATTATTATACAATTTCTTAAGGAATTACGATTATTTGTATTTACTAATAACTCCGGGAGTTTTTTTTCAAGCCCTTTTCAAGGTAAGTTTATCCTCAAACTTAAGATAATTTACCAATACCTTCCATTTGTACCTATACATAGTTATTAACCCCTAATTTCTCATCCCTTTTCTTTCCAAATCAATCTTCACACCATCTAATATCTTTGGATCATTATTCTCGATCATCCAACTTTTATTTTCATTCTCTTTTTTCATTGTTTCTTACATAAATGTAACTTTTGACTTTAAACAGCCCCTCAAAAAAAATTCGCAAGCAATTAAATTTGGTCACTTATAACCTATTTCGTATTTTCCAAAATTTAAAAAAAACTCGGGGGGTACATGATAGATTTTTACTTAAAATTCGATTATAACAGACTAAAAAATATTTTTCGTACGGATGTTTGGTACAATAAACTCTAGTTGTAGAAAAATCTGCGGGACTTTGAGCGGTAAGGGATTTTAAATTATTATAACTGTGTTAACGAGGGAAACTATTAGCTTTTGTATGCACAACTCCGCGCGCGATTTCCAAGGCTGTTGTGCCAGAAATATACCTGTCCACAAAACTGAATTTTCCCACTATTGTATGTTAATAATCATGTCGGGGCAGCGATCAAAGCACTGCTACTAAAAGATATAAAAAAGGGAACTTAAGTTTTGGATATACCTCGTAGTATTCAAAGCCTCATGATATTTCTGACAATTCCGAGTTTGATCGAAGATTTTATCGGATGAAGATAAAAAATTAATTAAAGTTTGGAACTGGTTATAAAACGACGACGCAGTCATTACCATTTTTAAATTACGCGATCAAAAAAAAAAAGAATTAAATACTTGACGATTCTTGAACAGAAAGAATTTTTCAAATTTCATAAATGTTCATTTGTAGATTATTTTAACCTACGAACTTTTGATTTGAGGTTAACTCAATAATAAAATCACCGCGCGTTGTTCAACACCATCCATTTTGATACTGAATTCGAGCTTATGACGTTATTAATCTTTATTTTTGATAATGAGGACAGTTGAGCTTTTGGACTGTACAATTTATCTCGAAATAATGCTTGAAATTGGACTTTTAATTAATTAGAGAGAATCCAAAAGAGCTGTTATCAGATCTCATCCTTCTAGAAAGTTTTCTCAAACACAGCTTCGTTTACCATGTGAGTTTTTCCAAAAATAAATACAATAAACGGCTATAAAAACTTGTTGTTTGGATTTTCTACCTCAAGTTGTTTAATCTATACTTAACTTTTTTCATGATAAAAAATATTATTAAGAAGCTTTTATATTTTTTCTGGGAATTGTGATCAAATAACTTATAAATCGTGCGAAAAAGAATTAAATAAAAAAAGCTGGGTTTTGAATTTATAAAACAACTTGTCCAGGTAAACATCGAAATACTTAATTTTCAGAATCAGTTGATTATTAAAAAATATGAATAAAGTTACAATTGATTTTTTAAAAATTAGAGAAAACTTTGTAAGTAAATAAATGAAGTTTCCGTTTCCGTTTGTTGATATATTATTAGAATGAATTTTACATTTAACGAATAGCACTTGTCAAATCGTTAAGCAGAAAAAGCGGGCATTTCAAATCGCTAAAGCATCCCCAAAGAATATCGAGTTTGTGTGTGTTTTTGCCCGTTTTCCAAGGATAAATTCGAAAGAGAATTTTCTCATGTTTCAATACGAAATTACTTGTAATGCTAATTCAGATTTATTATAAAATTTCGTTTCTATATACGTGTATTATAACAAATTTCAATCTCAAGACTTCCTCGAGGAGCTCCATATTCAAAGCATCTTATTGTTTCCCATATGGGATTTTACGATGGGTCAGGTATAGGCCCAGACTTGGACCAAGTCTCCTAAACTTGGTGGGACTGTGATTCAAACCTGGTTGGGCCTAAGTATAACTATCATTTATGTGTCCCAATAAAGTTGAGCTAAAGTATAACTATTATTTATGTAAACCAATAAAGTTGGGCTAAAGTATAACTATCATTTATGTATCCCAATAAAGTTGGGCTAAAGTATAACTATCATTTATTTATCCCAATTAAGTTGCTCTAACGTTTTTAATAAAGTTTTTTTTTGAGAGTTATTCACTACGCATAACATCTTGCGGTGTTTTATTCTAATATGATTGGAGGATTTTAGTGGGAAGTATGGAACACCCAAAATGTTTTATTTTCATTGGTTGTTGTTGATTTATCTATGTCAAACGATTTCAACATACTTTCGTCCTTTTTTTTTATTTGGTTTAACTTTTTTTACTTCTTTTTTATTTACTTAATGAGTCTTTCTCGCGCGTTTTCAGTTTGTGGATTAACGAAATGGGTTATGTGGATATTTTTTTATTGCAATTCCACTCTCCCAGTTCTACCATAAGATTACTTAGTTTAGGAGTTATTCCCGACGCCGTTTAAGGGGATCATCGTCAGAAAATAACTTTTTTTTATCTTTTTCAATCTGGACTCGCAGAATATGTTACCAATAAAACAATTGTCGATGTGATTACGAAAGTAAATATATTGTACGAAAAGAATTTATATAAAACGACGATTGTTATAATGATAATCCACTGAAATGTTTACCTTCAGTTTTTGTAGACGACAACATGGTTATATAAACGCGAATCAATCAGTGTATTTGTGAATGTTGTGGATTTAACTGAGGAAGATGTACAAAGTATTTTTCAAGATCAAAAATCGATAGTTATTCTACGAGATCCAAAATCGATCAACTTTATTGAACAAAATTCCCACCTAGAGCAGTTTTTCCATGACTTATGCGACAGGTAGAGGCTAGGGGATTACTATTAATGGGGAAGTGCAATTCCGAGGAATCAGCTACCAAGGCACGTCTTTCCCGAACAGAAATTCAAGATCAAAAAGGGCTCATCTTTTTCTTCTCGCATTTCACTTAAGTAAACAGTTTTATTTAGAACATGGTCCTGTTTTGTAGTTAAATCTTCCATTCCATCGACGTAGAGATGGTTTTCCTTTGGTTTTTTAACAATTTTGATAGATTTTTATTTGAAACCAATTGGTGAGTCGAAAAATAGACTTTCGTCTTAAGAGACTTTCTGTTTCAATTAAAAACCAAAATTTGTTGGTACAAACTTCATTTTTCCAAAAAATGATGAGATTCGTCTTTAGAAACTTTGTTTTTTAAAAAGCAAACCAAAATTTGACTTCGGGAATTGCCAATTCGATAAAAAACAAAATTTGTCTTTAGAAACTTTGTTTTTCGAAAACAAAAATATATTGTCACAAGAGACTTTCTTTTGCAATTAGAAACCAAATTTTGTTTGTAGAAACTTTATGTTTCAAAACAAACCAAAATTGGTCTTCAGAAACTTTGTTTTTCGAAAATAAACCGACATTTGTTTCTCAGAACTGTCGTATTCGAAATAACAAACTAAATTTGTTTATAGAAACCGTTTTTTCTAAAAAGAAATTGTCAATTATCATAAAAAAATATTGGTGGATTTCTAGGAACCAGAAATAAGTGGACTTAGGGAGAGATACATTACCTATAAGGAAAATAAGATCCGAGATTATTTTATATATCAAAAAATACATGTGAACGTCCATTTGCAAAATAAAATAATTTCGACTATCAAATCAACAATAATTGTATTCAATGATCTAATTTAATGAACAGTTACAACAAAATTTCTCTGTAACACAGTTTATAAACTCGACGAGGAGGTTCACCTTTTGTTTTCCATTTCCAACAGTTTACAACGTAAAGTTTTACTCGCCGTTAGAACTTCATGTACGTCCTGGAAAAAAAAGGGAGACATGAAATATACCCCCCACCCCCCCAAAAAAAATACGTTGCGTAAAACATTCCGGATAAAAAATTTATCAACGAGGTCGTTTTAGAGAAATTATCAATGGAGTGGGTGCTCCCACAAGTACCTAGCCTGACCTAGAGATGGCGGTAGTTATTTGAAAAATATTAGAAAGTACACAATATATACAAAACTTTTATTTGAAAGGCATTAGCCCAAATAATATGGAAGCTGAACTGAATTCTACGCTGGGCGAGATTGCTAGTTCGTTATAAACAGTAAAATATTGTGTAGCAAAGTTTAGACGAGATTTATTAATGCCATATTACAACTGTCAATCCGGCACTGTCTATTCCTTATATTTTAAGCCACTTTTTTGGACATTCGAATTTCATTGTGTATTGAAACGCTTTGGGATATTTTGACAATCAAAACGATTACCACTCGAATAACCGATCATAATCGATTTTTAGCCAATTACCTTTCTCAATTCGTAAAACTGAATGAATTATTATGTTTTAATATCTTAATATATATAAATCTCGTGTCACAATGTTTGTCCTCAATGGACTCCTAAACCACTTAACCGATTATAATAAAATTTGCACACCATGTGCAGTTCGATCCAACTTGATAGATAGGATAGTTTAAATCTCAAATTATAGTCGCAATTTTAATTTATTGCTAATTATTCGTCTGTTATTATTTGACAGTCACAATTATCTGTTAACTCCAAATGATTCTAACAGATGTCGATACCTTTCGACTGGGTTGAGTAAGTAATCAATAGATGGCGCTGCTATGGTAAATCTACGAACGTGTCATATAAGCTACATTTTCACAGCATAATTACCACGTGTTGTTGACGCTATAAAATTAATTAAATTTATTTTGTAGTGAACGAAATACCGCATAATTCAATTATTTCCACTTTTTAAATTTTTGGTGTTAGCATAGCCGGCCACGTGTTACTTAGACTGAAATGTTAATTGAATTCATATTATAATGAAGATAATACAGTGAAATTAATCCTGCTTTTTACTTATTTGTGCTTCATTGATCAAAACTTTATAATTTAATTTGAATATATGTATGTAAGTATTATCACATAATTATAAAATTTAATTAAAATGTCAATGAAAAAATGATACACAATTTCCTACACTTTTTCAATAGTTGTACAAATATTTTTTTTTATTGTTTTTATTTAATCTCTATTAAAAATTATTTAGCACTTATTATTTCAATGTGCTATGATAACAAGTTTTTCAGATTTTTTTTCTTATATTTAAACGATTAAATTAGTATTTCAATTCTTATTGAAATTATTATTTAAACTCTATAATTTAAATATGTACATGTCAGTATTATCACATAATTATAAAACTTAATTAGAATGATTTTCAATTTTTTTTTTCTCAGTGTGTTGAAACACTTCGATTGACCATAAATATGCGAGTACAATTGCAAAATGATCCATCAGCACAAATATTTTCCGAACAACTACTAGATATTGGGAACGGTAAAATAGAACTGCAACCAAATACGCAATGCATTAAACTACCAGACAATTTTTGCACTGTTGTTCAGGATAAAAATGAATTGATTCAGAGTATTTTCCCGGATATACAGAATAATTATTTGAATCATGAATGGCTCAGTCAACGGGCGATTTTGGCAGCCAAAAACGTTGATGTTGACGAAATTAACTTCCAGATACAACAGTTGTTACCAGGCGATCTGATGTCTTTTAAATCAATCGATACTGTTGTTGATGAAAATGAAAGTGTAAATTTTCCGATTGAATTTTTAAATTCATTAGATATACCTGGAATGCCACCACATAATCTTCGATTAAAGATTGGTTCCCCTATTATTCTCCTCCGTAATTTGAATCCGCCTCAATTATGTAACGGTACGCGTTTGGTCATCAAAAAGATCACCGGTAACATTCTTGAAGCAACCATTTTGGCTGGGAAGTTTAAAGGAAAAGTGGTTTTGCTGCCACGTATTCCGATGATACCATCAGATTCTACCATACCCTTCAAAAGGCTACAGTTTCCAATTCGTTTAGCTTTCGCCATGTCTATAAATAAATCTCAAGGTCAAACAATGTCCATTTGTGGTTTAGATTTGGAAAATCCATGTTTTTCTCATGGGCAACTATATGTTGCGTGTTCACGTGTTGGGAAACCGTCGAATCTATTTGTGTTAGCTAAAGACAGGTTAACCAAAAACATTGTGCACCGATTGGTGTTAAATTAAATTGAAATTGAAAGTATTTATAATTCAAAAAAAGAGACATTAATGTTTAAAAGTTTAAGACTGTCTGCCTTGCCTACCTCATTCATGATGTTTAAGCGTCACATGTTATTTACTGTATTATACTGTAATATACTTATTTGTTATAAAATTAAATGGAAATAATAAATCTGATAAATTTTTATTTTGTATTGATTTCTGCTTAATATCAAGTGTAAGAACATTTTAATTAATTGTGTTCAACGTACTTCCCCTTCAAATCTCAATCCAGTGAATTTGTATACCACCATCAACATTTTCGTCTTTGTTCGTAAATAATTTCATTGTACTAAAGGGTTATAGTAGTAGAAAGTCAAATAAGGAGATCACCATTTTTTTTTGTCAAATACCATCTGTGTAAATAAGCATAGTGGACTCCGTGTCTGATGTTCTTTTATCGTTCCTCTTAGATTGTTTACTATAATGTAATATAACAAAAACTTCAGCCACAGCAACGCGTAGCCGGGTCAGCTAGTTTGTTGTATAAAATTTAATAATCAAACTTTCTATTGGATATTGTTTGTTTTATTACGAATTCGTGATGTTTTTTTATGACTTTTTGAAATTTAAAATATCCGTTTTTGACTAGCAGACATCACAACATATCCTGCAATTTCGGTTTTTAATTCATTACATATTGTTTATACGAAATGTACAAGTTTATTTTGATATACAGCGTACTGCAAGGGAATTATTTATAAAAAGCAGTGGCTATATAACCAAACAGACTGAATACATTGTTCACACCGATATAGATTGACGCGCGTTTCAATAACCAAGTTATATCATCTTCAGAAACTGAAGATAAACTGTTTATTTTAAGAGCATTTAGGCCCTCGAAACCTCCCGCATAGATTTCTAATTTTTCGAAAGCTTTATCTGACTTTTGTATATGTTTATTTAATTTCTTATTTTTTAGACTTTCTAATATGTTCCTACTTCTAAATTTTCTTGATTTTTGGAGTCTTTTATTTTGAAATCGTCAAATTTTTATTAGTATTTCAAAAAGAAATTGTAATAATGTCGAAAAATAGACAAAAATCATACTAAATATGTAGTTAGTAGTAAAAATTTAATAAAAGAACATCTAAAAACGTACAAAAAATATACAAAAACAAAAGGTAACGTGTAAGTCTTAAGAAAAATATTTAACAGTGCAAAATTTATTTTAAAAAATGATATTTTCGTTGTTGTTGAGTTCCAACCCAAAATCCATCACCCTCTATATATTGGAAACCAAAAAAAAAATCAAAAACAATTGCTCATAATGGATACAACAAATTTTTAGAAAAATATAGAAAACCAAACACGTTCATCGGTTAAATAATCACTCCCCGATTCACATCAATTTGCTTTTTTTATGGTGCACGCGCGCTTTTTTTTATTTATTTTCCATGACACTTTTCCAATTAGAGTTGATTGGTTCGTGTTTATGTATCCATCTTTCTATAGGGAGAGGAATAAATATGCATTTTGAATAATTAAAAATGTAATAAAAAAACTGGTATACATTTTATCACAAAAAATATCCAAAAACAATAATGCATGTAATATATAAAACATGGAAATTCGTAATAAAAGTTGCAGACGGTGGTAGAATGAAGCTGTTAAAGTAACGACGATGTTCAGAAAATATAATTTTGAATAATGTTCAAAAAAAACAACAACTTATATATATATATATTTAAATAAATTTATTCATACAATCTAAACAACAATCTAAATTTTCAGAATCATTGTCTGGTTTTTCTTCACGATTAGAAGTATCAACTGCGTCTTCATCGAAAGCTACTTCTAGTTGAGGTACTGTCGTATCTTCGTTATCGTTTTCAATAATAGTACCCAGTTTAAGATCTTGTTTATAACTAGTAGGTTTGCTTAACATTATAGGTACATTCAAATCTCCAACGCTTCTTTCAACTGGACTCACGAATCTAACGGTTTTCTTCGATTTAGTTATTATCGGTTTATCGATGTCGGTCAACGTGGAATTCACCGTTTGATTCTTCTTTATAGATTTAGCGAAATTACTATAATGTGAAGGTAATTTACGGATTACGCACGATTTACTTTTAGTTATAACGATCGAATCGTTGGTATTAAGACTTTTTCTACGTAAAGAATGTCTTGGTGATACAAGAGGTAATTTCTCCAAAAGTACTATGGGGAATGTACATTCCGTTTGCGTGGAAGTATAGTTGGTTGTTCTTCTTAATATATTCATGTTCATTATTATAGTAAACGAATCAGTGATTATGACAGGTGTCAAAACAGATCTGTCAATTTTGATATATAAACTGTCAATTATTGTTGTAGAACTAGATATTAGAATGTGGGCTTTTTTATGTAAAAAGCAAACCACAAATTTCGGTTAAATTTTGAGTTTATGTAAAAAAAATATTGAAATGAAAGTTATAGATCTTTTAATTTTTTACAACTTTTTCATTTAACTTTTTTCTATAAGACTTCTATAAGACTGCCAGAAATCGAGATAAACCGTTTTTCATCGAACTCTTATTTTTTTTGTTCCAAATATTATCAACCAAGATTTATATGCTGATGAATTGTAAACTTTTAATACGAGGGCGGTTCGAATATAAGGTAATAACCTTCACTGGTTACATATTTTTGGGATTTCTTCAGAAGGTTTTTGATCCTTAGACAACTCGGACAAACTCCTCCATCAAGCTTCAACATCTTCGAGAGCTGTTAAGACTTGATTCGGAGAGACGTTAGTGATTCTAGAACTACTGAGAATATCGACAATACTCCATCTATTAGTATAACAACCAATAATATGAGTAGTTCAATTGATTCTTCGCCAAATTGGACATTGATCGCTGATTCTTCACAATTGCAACCAGATTTTGTGAAATTAGGATAAAACAATTGAATTATCTATGGAAACTCTAGTTAGAATTACACTTTGATTAGAAAATGTTCGCCAAAAGCTCCTGGATTAGAATGTTTTATGACTTGTTGAATAACCGTCGATCAGATCCGGGTATTTAAATTTCTAAAGATAGTTTATATTCATATCATTATATTTTTAATTTGGATTGTAAATAAAGTGAGTTTGACTCATATTTTGGATTGATTGATGTCTTATACCTTGTTATTTTTAAACTAAAACTATTTAGATGATGTTTCTGTTTGCCATTTAATAGTAGAATTTTTCAGAAAATGGGAAAGTTTTGAAATTAAGAAAAGTTACTTCACACACTGACGACAAATATCTATAGGCTTCTACAAGATATTTGCCAACAAAAAAAAATCTTCATGAGGAATTATGATGAAAATCGAATATTGGAAACTTTTTGGTGTGAAAACTCTCTAATTGCCGTGGTTAAGAGACGCCGCGTTTGGGGTAAAACTTAGGTAAATAGTCAGACCGAAAATTACGAAGTTTAAAGAACGAAGTATGTTTTCACGGCAATTACAATTGTTTACAACTTCATATCATACTCTAAAATGTTCATTATGTAGTTATAACTTTTCACTTTTTACTGTTCTGTAAAGGAAAAAAAATCCTATTCTGTAGGATCAATTTATAGAAGTTTTTATGTAATTTCAATATCAAAAAACATGTTTGTTTAGACCGTTCCATATATGTACGCAAATCAAATTAGTTTTTCACATAAAAACACAGTCAACCACCTTATTTTAATTTTTCTTTAATATCGTACAAGTTTATTTCGATTTTTTTTTTGAAAATAATTTTTAATATTTTCATAAATTTATAAACATTACATCTCTAAATCAATTCAGAGCATTTTATAGTTTTCATTTTTCTGTAATTACTACAACTGATGATTAAAACATATACGTCTCCAACAACACAATCATTTATTATTTGTTTGTTTTCAACTAATTCGTCGTTTTAGATCCAAATTTTAATATAGTTTATGGAAAATGTTTCCACTTGAAGAACTAACCGTTTCTTCTCAAAATAGGGGATTATTAATGAACATTTTTCTTCTGCAAGTGAAAATTTACATCTTGTACTATAATCATTTAATTCCACTTAGAAAAACGATTATTTAAGTTGAACGCTACTCACATGTATTTTCTAGTTGTAGGGTATGGCTCCATGCAAATTGAAAAAGTATATGTCATGTAAAATTGAAACTAGTCTACATCGTCTTTTGCTGACTGAAAAGGCGGTTCGGAAACGTGAAAAAACTTTATGTTTATATATCAACATCCTTGAATTTCTTTACTAAAGTTTAGAAAAAAATATTCTTGAATACGACATCCTAAGAATTGAATTACAACGTTATGTAGTCAACCAGAACGTTCAGAGACGGAATTAGCAAAAAAATAACCAAACCTGAAATATGACTTTAAGGAAACTATTAATGTATCAAATACTCTGAAAATCTGGGCAAGCAGCGGTTAGGGCTCTAATATCTAAACTACTACCCTGCAATGGATTCCGGGACACACTGTATTAGAGGGTAACGAAATTACTGACAGAATCTCTAAAATAGTAGCAGGCATATCCTTTATAGAACCTGAATCCGTCTGTGGTATTAGCTACAGAACCATAAAGAAACCGTTGAAGATGGTGGAAGATAGACGTTAATGGGACAATCTACGCAGGCAAAACTCTTCCGGAAAGTTAAAATCAGAGTAAATATGTCGAATGTAATAAGAAAGGTACCTAGAAGTTGCTTGATGCTCAATCTATATTCTTTGGAGGTGTTAGATATCACCAGGAAGCGTATGGAAAAGAAGACGAGGATCTGTAGAAATCCCACATAAAGATAGGGTTCCTCAGTATGTATTTACATTAGTTATCTCGAAATCCGGAAAGCCACCATTCGGACTCCGGGAGTCCGTGGAGGATTTCAACACATTTATATAGTTTGTAGACTTTTATTACTTTTTTTGGGGAAATCCATTTATTTTTATTAGTATAAAAAAGAAGAAAAATATTTCATGGTTATAATAATTATGTAATAATAAATAATCAATTGTAAAAAACAAAATATTTTTTGGGGCTATTTTAGTTAAATTTGACATTATCGCGTTCGTATGTCAAATATTGATATAAATTCAAAACCGATATGTCTAGGTTGAGAAAAGAGAAGCGTTGCTTTTGCGATGCAATTAAACCGGATCCTTTGATTTATAAACGCAAAATTATGGAAAATTTGAGAAGTGATACACCCGCTACGGATAGTAATACCGATTGTAGCGTCCCAACGAGTTCGAGCGCTCGAGATAATTCCAAACCAAAACCTGAAGCTACCAAAGAAGAAAACATCAAACATCGAAGTATGAAGAGATTTAAAATGAAATCGGACGGTGTTATTACATCTATTAATTGCGATACGTCTGAAGATAATGAATTTTCTTATAAAAAAGACAATGTTAAGGATAAAACTAAGAATAGCAAAAGAATTTTGTTAATTGAAGCACAAAATATAGATATTCAGAATCATTATTATACAATTTCTTAAGCAATTACGATTATTTGTATTTACTAATAACTCCGGGAGTTTTTTTTCAAGCCCTTTTCAAGGTAAGTTTATCCTAAAACTTAAGATAATTTACCAATACCTTCCATTTGTACCTATACATAGTTATTAACCCCTAATTTCTCATCCCTTTTCTTTCCAAATCAATCTTCACACCATCTAATATCTTTGGATCATTATTCTCGATCATCCAACTTTAATTTTCATTCTCTTTTTTCGTTGTTTCTTACATAAATGTAACATAAACTTTTGACTTTAAAATTCGCAGCAATTAAATTTGGTGACTTATAACTTATTTCGTCTTTTCCAAAATTTTAAAAAAACTCGGGGCGGGGGTACATGATAGATTTTTGCTTGAAAATAGATTATAAGAGACTTAAAAAATATTTTTCGTACGGATGTTTGATACAAACTCTATTTGTAGAAAAATCTGCGGGACTTTGAGCCGTAAGGGATTTTAAATTATTATAACTGTGTTAACGAGGGAAACTATTAGCTTTTGTATGCACAACTCCGCGCGCGATTTCCAAGGCTGTTGTGTCAGAAATATACCTGTCCACAAAACTGAATTTTCCAACTATTATATGTTAATAATCATGTCGGAGCAGCGATCAAAGCACTGCTACTAAAAGATATAAAAAAGGGAACTTAAGTTTCGGTTATACCTCGTAGTATTCAAAGCCTCATGATATTTCTGACAATTCCGAGTTTGATCAAAGATTTCATGGGATGAAGATAAAAGATTAATTAAATTTTTAAACTGGTATTCGTTTAAACGTAATAGCACACCAAAATCCGTTTGGTTATAAAACGACGACGCGCAGTATTACAATTTTTAAATTACCCAATTAAAAAAGAAGAACTATATACTTGACGTTTCTTGAACAGAAAGAATTTTTTAAATTTCATAAATATTCATTTGTAGATTATTTAAATCTGCGAACTTTTGATTTGAGGTTAACTCAATAATTAAATCAACGCGCGTTGTCCAACACGATCCATTTTGATACTGAATTCGAGCTTATGACGTTATTAATCTTTATTTTTGATAATGAGGACAGTTGAGCTTTTGGACTGTACAATTTATCTCGAAATAATGCTTGAAATTGGACTTTTAATTAATTAGAGAGAATCCAAAAGAGCTGTTATCAGATCTCATCCTTCTAGAAAGCTTTCTCAAACACAGCTTCGTTTACCATGTGAGTTTTTCCAAAAATAAATACAATAAACGGCTATAAAAACTTGTTGTTTGGATTGTCTACCTCAAGTTGTTTAATCTATACTTAACTTTTTTCATGATAAAAAATATTATTAAGGAGCTTTTATATTTTTTCTGGAAATTGTGATCAAATAACTTATAAATCGTGCGAAAAAGAATTAAAGAAAAAACAAACTGGGTTTTGAATTTATAAAACAACTTGTCCAGGTAAACATCGAAATATTTAATTTTCAGAATCAGTTGATTATTCAAAAGTATGAATAAACAACAACATTACACAAAAAATAAATTTCTTGGAGTTACTAAATCGAATAAAGTTACAATTGATTTTTTAAAAATTAGTTAGAGAAAACTTTGTAAGTAAATAAATGAAGTTTCCGTTTCCGTTTGTTGATATATTATTGGAATGAATTTTACATTTAACGAATAGCACTTGTCAAATCGTTAAGCAAAAAAAGCGGGCATTTCAATTCGCTAAAGCTTCGTAACAGAAATTTAACATTTCATAATAACTCTTGCGAATATTTTGTTCATCCCCAAAGAATATCCAGTTTGTGTGTAGTTTTGCCCGTTTCTCCAAGGATAAATTCGAAAGAGAATTTTCTCTTGTTTCAATACGAAATTACTTGTAATGCAAATTCAGTTTTATTATAAAATTTCGTTTCTATATACGTGTATTATAACAAATTTTAATCTCAAGACTTCCTCGAGGAGCTCCATATTCAAAGCATCTTATTGTTTCCCATGTGGGATTTTACGTACTGGGCCTATACTGGGTTCAGTATAGGCCCAGATTTAGACCAAGTGTCCTGAACTTGGAGGGACTGTGATTCCAACCTGCTTGGACTAACGTATAACTATCATTTATGTATTCCAATAAAATTGGGCTAAAGTATAACTACCATTTATGTATCCCCAGAAAGTTGGGCTAACATATAACTATCATTTATGTATCCCAATAAAGTTGGGCTAAAGTATAACTATCATTTATTTATCCCAATAAAGTTGCTCTAACATTTTTAATAAAGTTTGTTTTGAGAGTTATTCACTACGCATAACATATTGTGGGGTTTTATTCTAATATGATTGGAGGATTTTATTGGGGACTATGGAACACCCAAAATGTTTTATTTTCATTGGT
This sequence comes from Diorhabda sublineata, assembly GCF_026230105.1. NCBI lineage: Eukaryota > Metazoa > Arthropoda > Insecta > Coleoptera > Chrysomelidae > Diorhabda > Diorhabda sublineata. Next base: position 3,409,978 of record NC_079486.1, read on the forward strand.
TGTTGTTGATTTATCTGTGTCAAACGATTTGACCATACTTTCGTCTTTTTTTTTATTTGGTTTAACTTTTTTTATTTACCTAATTAGTATTTCTCGCACGTTTTCAATATGTGGTTTAACCAAATGGGTCATGTGGATATATGTGTAAGATATATGGAATATACGTCAGAAAATAACTTTTTTCTAACCCTTTCAATCTGGACTCGCAGAATATGTTACCAATAAAACGATTGTCGATGTGATTACGAAAATAAATCCTGCAATTTCGGTTTTCAATTCATTACGTACTTTTTATAGGTAAGGTAAAAGTTTATTTTGTGATACAGCGTACTGCATGGGATTTATTTATGAAAAGCAGTAGCTATATAACCAAACAGAGTGAATACATTGTCCCATATAGATTTTGCCCGTTTCTCCAAGGATAAATTCGAAAGAGAATTTTCGCCTGTTATTTATGTATCCCAATGAAGTTGGGCTAAAGTATAACTATCATTTATGTATCCCAATAAAGTTTTGCTGAAGTATAACTATCATTTATGTATTCCAATAAAGTTGGGCTAAAGTATAACTATCATTTACGTATCCCAATAAAGTTGGGCTAAAGTATAACTATCATTTATGTATCCCAATAAAGTTGGGCTAAAGTATAACTATCCTTTATGTATCCCCAGGAAGTTGGGCTAAAGTATAACTATCATTTATGTATCCAAATAAAGTTGGGCTAAAATATAACTATCATTTATGTATCTCAATAAAGTTGGGCTAAAGTATAAATATCATTTACGTATCCCAATAAAGTTGTGCTAAAGTATAACTAACATTTATGTATCCCAATGAAGTTGGGCTAAAGTATAACTATCATTTATTTATCCCAATAAAGTTGTACTAAAGTATAACTATCATTTATGTATCCCAATAAAGTTGGGCTAAAGTATAACTATCATTTATGTATCCCAATAAAGTTGGGCTAAAGTATAACTATCCTTTATGTATCCCCAGGAAGTTGGGCTAAAGTATAACTATCATTTATGTATCCCAATAAAGTTGGGCTAAAATATAACTATCATTTATGTATCTCAATAAAGTTGGGCTAAAGTATAAATATCATTTATGTATCCCAATAAAGTTGTGCTAAAGTATAACTAACATTTATGTATCCCAATGAAGTTGGGCTAAAGTATAACTATCATTTATTTATCCCAATAAAGTTGTACTAAAGTATAACTATCATTTATGTATCCCAATAAAGTTGGGCTAAAGTATAACTATCATTTATGTATCCTAATAAAGTTGTGCTAAAGTATAACTATCATTTATTTATCCCAATAAAGTTGCTCTAACGTTTTTAATAAAGTTTGTCTTGAGAGTTATCACTACGCATAACATATTGTGGTGTTTTATTCTAATATGATTGGAGGATTTTAGTGGGGAGTATGGGAAAGTAAATATATTGTATGAGCGGAATTTATATAAAACGACGATTGTTATAATGATAATCCACTGAAATGTTTGACTTCAGTTTTTGTAGACGACAACATGGTTATATAAACGCGAATCCATCAGTGTATTTGTGAATGTTGTCGATTTAGCTGAGGAAGCTGTACAAAGTCTTTTTCAAGATCAAAAATCGATAGTGATTTTACGAGGTCTAGATTCGATCAACTTTATCCAACAAAATCCTCACCTAGAGCAGTTTCTCCAAGACTTATTCGACAGGTAGAGGCTAGGGGATTACTATTAATGGAGAAGTGCAATTCCGAGGAATCAGCTACCAAGGCACGTCTTTCCCGAACAGAACTTCAAGATCAAAAAGGGTTCATCTTTTTCTTCTCGCATTTTACATAAGTAAACAGTTTTATTTAGAACATGGTTCTGTTTTGTAGTTAAAACTTTCATTCCTTCGACGTAGAGTTGGTTTTCCTTTGGTTTTGTAACAATTTTGATAGATTCTTCTTTGAAACCAATTGGTGAGTCGAAAAATGGACATTTGTCTTAAGAGACTTCCTGTTTCAATTAGAAATCAAAATTTGTTTGTACAAACTTCATTTTTCCAGAAATAAAATGAGATTCGTCTTTAGAAACTTTGTTTTTCAAAAAGCAAACCAAAATTTGACTTCGGGAATTGCAATTCCGATAAAAAACAAAATTCGTCTTTAGAAACTTTGTTTTTCGAAAACAAAAAAATATTGTCACAAGAGACTTCTTTTGCAATTAGAAACCAAATTTTATTTGTAGAAACTTTATTTTTCAAAACAAACCAAAATTGGTCTTCAGAAACTTTGTTTTTCAAAAATAAACCGACATTTGGTTTTCAGAACTGTCGTATTCGAAAAAACAAACGAAATTTGTTTATAGAAACCGTTTTTTCCAAAAATAAATTGTCAATAATCATAAAAAAATGTTGGTGGATTTCTAAGAACCAGAAATAAGTGGATTTAGAGAGAAATACATAACCTATAAGGAAAATAATTTCCGAGATTATTTTATATATCAAACAATACATGTGAACGTCCATTTGCAAAATAAAATAATTTCGACTATCAAATCAACAATAATTGTATTCAATGATCTAATTTAATGAACAGTTACAACAAAATTTCTCTGTAACACAGTTTATAAACTCGACGAGGAGGTTCACCTTTTGTTTTCCATTTCCAACTTTTTTCCCTCCACGCTTTTATTTATTTGGGAGGATGAATTAATAAAAACGTATACAACGTAGAGTTTTACACTCCGTTAGAACTTCATGTACGTCCTGGAAAAAAAGGGAGACATAAAATATCCCCCAAAATAAAATACGTTGCCAAAAATATTCTGAATAAAAAATTTCTCAACGAGGTCGTTTTAGAGAAATTTTCAATGGAGTGGGTACTCCCACAAGTACCTAGCCTGACCTAGACATGGCTACTCCTTATATTTTAAGCCACTTGTTTGGACATTCGAATTTCATTGTGTAATGAAACGCTTTGGGATATCTTGACAATCAAAACGATTACCACTCGAATAATCGATCATAATCGATTTTTAGCCAATTACGTTTCTCAATTCGTAAAACTGAATGAATTATTATGTTTCAATATTTGTTGTATAAAATTGAATATTCAAACTTTCTATTGGATATTGTTTGTTTTATTAGGGGTTCGTGATGTTTTATATGACTTTTTGAAATTTAAAATATCCGGTTTTGACTAGGAGACATCACAACATATCCTGCAATTTCGGTTTTTAATTCATTACATACTGTTTATACGAAATGTACAAGTTTATTTTGATATACAGCGTACTGCAAGGGATTTATTTATAAAAAGCAGTGGCTATATAACCAAACAGACTGAATACAATGTTCACGCCGATATAGATTGACGCGCGTTTCGATAACCAAGTTATATTATCTTCAGAAACTGAAGATAAACTGTTTATTCTAAGAGCATTTACGCCCTCGAAACCTCCCGCATAGATATCTGATTTTTCGAAAGCTTTGCCTGACTTTTGTAAAAGTTTATTTAATTTCTTATTTTTTAGACCTTTTAATATGTTCATACTTCTAAGTTTTCTTGATTTTTGGAGTCTTTTATTTTAAATAACGTCAAATTTTTATATATTTTATATATGTAGTTAGTAGTAAAATTTAAGAAAAGAACGTCTAAAAACGTACAAAAACATACAAAAACAAAAATAAAAGTAACGTGTAAGTCTTACGTTAAACAAAGTCAAAGAAAAATATTTAACAGTGTAAAATTTATTTTAAAAAATGGTAGTTTCGTTGTTGTTGAGTTCCAACCCAAAATTCATCACCCTCTATATGTTGAAAACGATAAAAAAATCAAAAACAATTGCTCATAATGGATAGAACAAATTTTTAGAAAAATATAGAAAACCAAATATGTTTATCGGTTAAATAATCACTCCCCGATTCATATCAATTTGCTTTTTTAATGGTGCACGCGCGCTTTTTTGTATTTATTTTCTACGACACTTTCCAATTAGAGTTGATTGGTTCATGTTTATGTATCCATCTTTTCATAGCGAGAGGAATAAATATGCATTTTGAATAATTAAAAATGTAATAACAAAACTGGTATACATTTTATCACAAAAAACATCCAAAAACAATAATGTATGTAATATATAAAACATGGAAATTCGTAATAAAAGTTGCAGACGGTGGAAGAATGAAGCTGTTAAAGTAACGGCGATATTCCGAAACTATAATTTTGTATAATGTTCAAAAAAAACAACAACTTATATATATAGAAATGTGAAAGGTCCCCGACACTGCCACACGACCAGCGGATTCCAAAGTGCAATAAACAATATTCACATAGTCAGCGGATTCCAAAATACGTATCAAATAAATATAAGTTCATTGCATTAAATTAGAGTTCATTCATTGTTTTGTTACTGTTCATTGTTAAAATATTGATTTGTCTGTAAAGTTATTTTCTGTACAAATTATGAGTCGTTTATTGTAAATAAAAGTACTTTTTAAAAAAGTTAAAAGTGTCTTAAAGAACATTTCTGGCGCTGCGAACAGGATCAAATTCGTACAGAAACACAAGTTTTCCTGGTCAACTTTAGTTGTTAAACGAGACGATCCATCGAACCAAGGCGAGAAAAACGTAGTATGCAGAAGACATCACCAGTGATCATCCTCTTGTAAGTACAACATTCCTTTTCACCTTATTTATGAGCACTTTCTGAAAGTAACTTACATTTATTATTGTCAAATCACTCTATAAACCCTTTGGACAGTTCTACTTCAGCTAATAGTTCTCGATTTTTTAAAAATCAAATTTTAAAAGTTCGAAACACTGCTAGCTTGAATATGTCTCTTCAAAACAATGTTATCTTCAGCCTCTGTGCCACTCTACCTGAATTTAGTTCGAAAGATAATCTTTCAACATTTATAAAATCGGTAGATAAATTAATTACGTTCCTTCGGTCACAGAATCTCACTCAATCTCAAGAATTCATATTAAATGCCAATATTATTTCTCGTATAAAAGGTGAACCTAGAGATTTTTTAAACTACTCAAATTTAACACTTTGGACTGATGCACGTCCAGCATTACTATCTAAATACGGAGATCGACGCTCCGAAGATATTTTACTAACTCAATTATCTACAACAGTTCAGTACGATAATGAGACGTATGACCAATATCACCAAAGAATCTCTAATAATTTAAATGATTTGCTTCAACACATAGCTCTTAATGATAATATAGAAACTGTAAATTTCAAAACCCCATACTTTAAAAATATTGCTCTCAAAACGTTTTGCACTAGCATTAACGAGCCATATTGTGAATATTCATCACATTTTCAAATAAATTCTCTCGATGAAGCCCTGCACAAATGTATCTCCTATGATAATCATAAAAATCAACAATTATATATGAACTTTTTGAGGAGTCAACAAAATAGAAGACTACCCTCTATCCAAAAATCAAAACAAAATTCTATTCCTTCAAACCACAATAGATTTAATCAAACTTTCACGCGAAACCCTATTATTAACCCAAGTCCCCCACGAAATAACTCTTTTTCAAATATCCTTATTTCTCTCATAAATAGAATCCAAAATAACCACCCCCTTAGAAATAACCAAAGTTTCACTAGATCTCAGCCTAATAATACTTTTGGTAATAACCATACATTTAATAATCCATCTACCAACAATTCTTTTGGAAATAATCCAAACCCCCTTGCTCCACAACACCAAAGAAATTCTCTAACTGGTCCCACAACCAATGAGAGGTGTACAAAGTATTTCTAGTAGAAATCAACCAATGAGTACTTCCACGAGAAAAACTTTTAATTTTAATGTTGATTCCCATCAAAATGAATACTTCAACCCTAACGATACTTTAGACTTTGACGATACAAATGACAATTTTGAAAACGAAAATTCTCATCCAGACGTCCAGGTCGAAAATTTTTACGGAGCCACTCACGAAGCACCAAGTCAATCACAACAGAGAACTTTTCACAAGAAACTAGCAAAGTAATTCTATTAGGAATAGTTCATCCAACCATAATTCAAAACCAAGAAATTAGGAGAAGTAGCATCTTAATGACAAACGAGCCAATTACTATAGAAGGAATACGATACAATAAGAAAATTGTGCAAGAATTACAGTGCCGCAAGTAGTCCCAATCAAGCTGCATCCGAAACACGAAATTATGCTAGAAAAACTCCAAATTCCAGAGAAGCACGGACAAGTTCAACCCATTGAACCAATCCCACTCCTGCCGCAATTTTCCGCAGTATTGTTTCTTTAATTACAATTTTGATTATTTTAGCCATTTTAATAACAGTCTCTGTAAAGAAACGAAAAAGAATTTCCAGATTCTTATATCGTCCCAAACTACAACCCACTCAAATCCAGATTCTCAAGATTTGTTCTCAGAGACTTCGAGGACGAAGTCAACACCAAAAGAGGGAGGAGAAATGTAAAAGGTCCCCGACACTGCCACACGACCAGCGGATTTCAAAGTGCAATAAACAATATTCACATAGTCAGCGGATTCCAAATACGTATCAAATAAATATAAGTTCATTGCATTAAATTAGAGTTCATTCATTGTTTTGTTACTGTTCATTGTTAAAATATTGATTTGTCTGTAAATTTATCTTCTGTAGAAATTATAAGTCGTTTATTGTAAATAAAAGTACTTTTTAAAAAAGTTAAGTGTCTTAAAGAACATTTCTATATATTTAAATAAATTTATTCATACAATTTAACAAATTAAAGTTATTTATTTGAAAAATGATTATTAATAATAACAGTATGCGCTCTAATAGTAACTATTCCAATATCATCTACATTTTCGGAATCATTGTCTGGTTTTTCTTCACGATTAGAAGTATCAACTGCGTCTTCATCGAAAGCTAATTCTAGTTGAGGTAATGTCGTATCTTCGTTATCGTTTTCAATAATAGTACCCAGTTTGAGATCTTCTTGTTTATAACTAGAAGGTTCGCTTAACATGATAGGTACATTCAAATCTCCAACGCTTCTTTTAACTGGACTCACGAATCTAACGGTTTTATTAGATTTAGTTATTATCGGTTTATCGATGTCGGTCAACGTGGAATTCACCGATTGATTCTTGTTTATGGATTTAGCGAAATTACTATAATGAGAAGGTAATTTACGGATTACGCACGATTTACTTTTAGTTATAACGATCGAATCGTTGGTATTAAGACTTTTTCTACGTAAAGAATGTCTTGGTGGTACTCGAGGTAATTTCTCCAAAAGTACTATGGGGAATGTACATTTCGTTTGCGTGGAAGTATCTCTGGTTCTTCTTCTCAATATATTCATGTTCATTATTATAGTAAACGAATCAGTAATTATGATAGGTGTCAAAACAGATCTGTCAATTTTGATATATAAACTGTCAATTATTGTTCTAGAACTAGATATTAGAATGTGGTTTTTTTTACGCATAAAGCAAACTCAAATTTCGATTAAATTTTGAATTTTTATGAAAAAAATTTTGAAATAAAAGTTATAGATCTTTTAATTTGTTACAACTTTGTCATTTAACTTTTTTTTATAAGACTGCCAATAATCGTAATAAACCGTTTTTCATCAAACTATTATTTTTTTTGTTCCAAAAATTATCAACCAAGATTTATGAGCTGATGAATTGTAATCTTTTAATACGAGGGCGGTTCGAATATAAGGTAATAACCTTCACTGGTTACATATTTTTGGGATTTCTTCAGAAGGTTTTTGATCCTTGGACAACTTGGATAAACTCCTACATCAAGCTTCAACTTCTTCACGAGCTCTTAAGAGTAGATTCGGAGAGACGTCAGTGATTCTAGAACTACTGAGAATATCGTCAATACTCCATCTATTAGTATAACAACCAATAATATGAGTAGTTCAATTGAATCTTCGCCAAATTGAATATTGATCTCTGATTCTTCACATTCGCAACCAGATTTTGTGAAATTAGGATAAAACAATTGGATTATCTATGGAAACTCTAGTTCGAAATACACTTTGATTAGATAAAGTTCGCCAAAAGCTCCGGGATTAGAATGTTCTATGACTTGTTCAATAACCGTCGATCAGATCCGGGTATTTAAATTTCTATAGATAGGATTGTAAATAAAGTGAATTTGACTCATATTTTGGATTGATTGATGTCTTATACCTTGTTATTTTCAAACTAAAACTATTTAGATGATGTTTCTGTTTGCCATTGGATAGGAGAATTTTTCAGAAAATCGGAAAGTTTTGAAATTAAGAAAAGTTACTTCACACACTGACACTAAATATCCATAGAATTCTACAATATTTTTGCCAACAAAAACGAATCGAAAAGAGTCTAGATTTTTTCACAATAATGGCAGATGAAAATGAGTGGAATAATTAAGAAAGTCCAAACCAGAATTTCCAAGATTTAACCTTTTGCAGTATACAGCAACTGTCCATATTTCCGATTGAATTGAGCCAGGTAAATATAGTTCAAAGACACTGTGTAAAACAAGGTCTATAGAAATGCTCGAAGCAGTGTTGACCTTAATGAAACAACTTCCTGCACTCCCCGCTCTTCTAGAAGCTCTTGATAGTTTAACGGAAGGTAGAGGAAGTAATGAATGTGCTTTCCTGCACTCTATTCTGTCGTAAGAGTTTTCATTCAGTGTCTTAGTTCTGTCTGAGACACTAGGAATAACTTTACCTTCAACTCCTACTAGAGTACATGGATGTGCACATAGCTTCTCAACTCAGATACAGAAAATTCAGGAAAAACGAGTCAACATTTGTCCTTATTTTTATACGTTACATCTACAACTTTTCTTGAAATAGGGTGTCTAGTAAAAATTGAAAGTCAAGTACTAGTCTCCCGATTTTTCCAGGTTGGTTATCACATTTTCCAAGTCGAAATTTCGTCAATGTACTATCACCCTTCTATTATGATGATTATTAATTTTAGAAAATACAAGTATAATACAACAACCAAATTTTTTTAGTTTAAGTAATTCTTCACTAACTGCTGTTTTTGAGAGTCTCCAAAAATTTTCAATCTATTCTTTTTAAGATACGCAACAATATTGTACCCTAATTGTGGCGGAAAAAAATGTTGAGAATCTTCGATTTGTGCATCGAAATTATGCGAAAAAAATTGCTATTGAAAAATAAATAAAATTGATTGGCTTGGACAAAAAAAAATTATCGGCTTGACAGTTGAATAATGAATTTAGTCATATTTATGAAATTTTTGTGCCAAATGGAATTGGGCATCAAATTGAAGGAAAGGGGCATAAACATGTTTGGCTCTGCGGTCAACGTGTTAATCATGGAATTACTCGTATTTATGACGCTTTAAGACAATATAATTGAATTTTTCTTTGAAATTTAAGGAAAAGGCATGAAAATGATAAAATTTGGCATAATGATTTGCATAAAACTAATGGGAAAATAGGATTTTTCAACAAACTTTATTGAGAAAATTACAAATTTTTATCAAAAATTAGAACGGAAATTTGAATTCCGACAGAAAATTTTTTAAAAATCACGACACCGCCATCCAAAAGTATCTTTCTGCTATTCTCCTTATACTTCGACCTCCTTCTCTTCTTCATACTCCTCTACTCATAGAGATATTACCATAGAGTAGGCATGCCTACAAGTGAGAGCGTCTCGCGAATGAAAAGAGAAAGAGAATCATGTATGTATTTCTATCTCTTTCTTTTGTTGCGTACTGCGCATGCGTGTCTCTGATTCAACGGGCAACGGTAAAGTGCGTACACGAAATCTAATCAACGCGCATGCGCCATTAGACAGAGACAGCAATACATAAATTATTCTCTCTCTCTTTCTATCGGCCAGACGCTCCCACTTGTATGAGCGCCTATAGCATGCCTACTCTATCTGTAATATCTCTATGCCTCTACTTCTTAATCGTAGTCTTCGTTTGATTGGATTGCACAGTGACAAATTGACAAGTGTAAAAGGAGCATTAAGAAAACAAATGGCAATACCAATACTGACAACTCCACATCAGATAATACTTCGAATGGCTAATGAAGATGCTAATAGAAAACAAAATGGGGAAAGTGAATCGAATAATAGAGGTAAATATTTAAATACAATAAATATATGTAAAAACTTGATTGGTTGATTGTACAATGAATCGAAACTGAGGTCATTCAGACAGCTGACGAAAATTTGTTGATTGAACATATTACAAAAGTAAAAGTCCTTAAAAGATACTATGAAGATAAGAAGAATATGCACATTGAGAAATCCAAGACATGTACTACTATTACCACACTTACTATTACACTGTCTGACGCCTGTTTCGATGTTCTCCGTTAGTCTCTATTGTTTTGTACAAAACAAAAAAATATTACCGAGTATAATTTCATTTAAGATAGTCAGTTGATTGAATTAGTAAACTCATTCTGGCATTGAACAAAATATCTATTTTAATCCATTTGGACTATTTCTTGAAAGAAAGACTACTATTACTCAGATTGAATTAGAACAACTTCCAAATTCAGTGGTAAGTTCAATAATTACTCATCTTTTACTGGACACTGTGGACAATTTGAATCTTGGTATCTCTTAAATAAATCCCAACAAATCATATGATTTTATATAAAACCCCGTAGTTATGAAAAAACTACTTTCGAGTAGATAAACTCAAATATTTGAGATCACTAAAATCCTTTTCCAAATATGTATTGTTTTAATTTTTGTTTCCGCTCTAACTCCTTCATCATTTGAAAGTCGAACATTACTAACTAATTAAACAATACGATAGGATCGGGAAATATAAAAAGCTTTTCTTAGGTGATGAGATGTTTAAAAAATGTTTTTAAAGAATTTGAATTTTAAAAATCTGTCCCCACTTTCATGAATAAATTCAAGGCATTTTTTTTGTAAATTAGTTTTTCCTTGTCCTTGCAAATTGAAGTACCCGATAGGTCCATGTATTCATGTTTGTTTCCTGTTTGTATTTTTTATTGGAACCTCAATATCAGTGACATTATTAGAACATTTTTCTTATTGGTTATAAGAGAGTCTCACTCTTGGAAGCACTTACAGTTTCAGATGAGTGTAATAATTCAATTTAGGAAAATTTAGATGAAGAGTCTCTTTCATGCATTGTTGTAAAATACAGAATATTCAATAAATATGCACGAATATGATTTACACAAGCTAAATGCTTTTAAGACGTTGGCAATATCTAATACTAATGAATGAATCACCTCTTCCCAAATAGTAATTACAAAGCCAGATCGATGAGTTCATCCCTTTTTGATTTTCCCACCTGCCAACTGAAACGGCAACACTGTACATCTACATACCTTCAATTTCAAACACATATATAAACATTTTTCTTCAAAACAATTAGAAAACACAATTAAGATTTTTACTTCAACAAAGGGTTTGTGATAACCTTTTCAGAATGTAAATAAATGATTCTGTTAATGTAAAACGGTCGGTTAAACTAACATTCTGCTCCACATTTCTTAGAAGCACATTTTAAGCATTCTCCAAAGCAACCATGTCATCTTAAATTCAAGCAGTTACAAAGATCCATTTCTGATTTATTTTCATAAGATGCTGACGGCATTGCTGCATCAAACGGGATTGATGTTCTTCGTGGAAGAATATCGTTATTTTTCTTCAATTTGTACACTACTGGCGGACCCATATCGAAATGGTTTTTTTCATTTATTTCAATCTGTGTCTTCTACTGATTCGAAGTCGGTAGACTTGGGGAATCAAGTCGCCATGATCTTTCTCTATTTATATCAGTTTATGGATAATTTTGACTGGATGCTGTACAATCTGCACAATAGTCTTTTCTCTATGAATGTTGTTAGACTGGTAGCTTCGAATCGAAGTGGTCTTTCTTCATTTATTTCAGTTGCTGTCTCATTTTTACACGATTTTTGTAAACTTGTGGTTTGACAGTAAACCTCAATGTTGTCAAATATTTATTTATAAATCGTAATATAATTAAAATCATTATGATCTGGCTTCAGTTCTCACTAAATTTGGTTAATGGGCAATATTTTCCACAATTAATCTAAACAAAAATAATTTCAAGACCAAGAAAATAATTTTGGTGAGAATGTTTATGAAAAAATATAAGCTAGGCCGGGTACTTCTTGGCAGTGTTTAGGTTCAACATCTGAAAGGTATTTATTGTCTGTTGGAAAAATGTTGTTAATGCATACTTATTGCAGATTTTGTAGTTTACATCAGTCTGAAAGATTCGCTTCATCCAAATTTTTAGAAATTTAATTATTTCACTCACCTGAAACTTCTTCTGCTTCTGAAAGTATGAATAACTCTTGTAACCAACAAGAAAAATGTTCTTATAATGTTATTGGTATCAAGGTTCCAACAAAATTAGAAACTTTGCAGGAAATCTCAGAAGTTCTGATTTTGATACACTGATGAAGGCCAAGAAAAAATATGAGTATTCTGAAAAATAGAGTGGTTCTTCAAAGAAAATCTCTCTTCAAATTAAATTCGAAATCTGTGAATAAATAGGTTTTAAGGAAATTATTGATAAATTCGCCACTCAGAAAGCAAGAAAGATTATTTTATAATTAGGTAATTATAATGATTAGGTACCTAGTCTGTAAACTGTAGAACAACTGATTGATATACATACTTTTCGTTGAGTATTGAGTTGGTACTTTTTTATGCAAAGGTGATAATATTGTATGTTCTTTATTTTGATAAAATAATTTGTTAATATTATATAAGCTGGCCAAAAAAATAATGTTTTCAAATTTTATTTGCATTTTTACTCATGAATCACTTCTTCACAACGATTGTGATGTAGGAATACGATAAAAATACATAACTATCTGATGTATTTTTCCCTAAAAACTGAAAAATAAAAAAACTGCAGCATAACAATAAATTTAAAGGCATTTGACCTTGAACAGAAAAAGAATTTAGCCAGCGGCGGTTGATAATACAGTGAAGATTGTAAATTTCATTAAGTCGCAGCCTAAGCAATCCCGACTTTTTGCCATTCTGTGCGATGAAATGAGTGAAAGTGCTGTCAAGATTGTTTGGGCTTGTTTATGAAATATGATTGTTTTTGTTGTAAAATTACGCGATGGGGCATAATTTTATCTTCTTTATTTCCTTATTTCTTGTTCTTTCTTTCTTCATTTCACACTTTTGACTTTTCTGTTTCTTGTTTTTTGTTTTCAGCATCATTTTCCTAATCATGGCTCTTCTTCACATTACTTTCATCTTGTTTTTGACTACTGTTTTCCTCATAATAATATTATAAGTCAAAATATATATTATTCGAGTATCCTATTCTGTAGAGTTTTGTAAGTAACTAATTTAACCATATGACTGGAATGGGGAAATATAAAAAGCTTTACTAAAAAATAAAACTAAGACTGATATATCACTTGAACAATATCTAAACACTCAAAAATATTTCACTCCAACAAATCTATTCAAAATGCTTTTTTAGTATTTAGTAAACAAAGGCAGCCATTTCATCGCAAACGAATACAGATACATAACGATTTTGCTTAGCTTATATATTTTCATAAACTTTTCCATCAAAATTAGTTTCTTGGACTTAAAAATATTTATTTAGGAAAATAACGGTAAACCTCCAAGGAAAAAATCATGTCTAGTTAAGACGTATCAGTATAATTCCACAATACCGTCAATATCCAGTGAAGTCAGAGCACTGAATGAAAACGTTAGCCCTCCAAAAAAGAAGAAAGTAAGATTTGATCTATCTATATTCATATATATCTATCTATCATATATTCATATATATAACTATCATATATTCATATATCTATCTATATTCACTTACAACAAAACCACAAACTGAAAAATCTTACAAGATGCTTTCAAGAAAAACATTAATCCGATTTAAATCCTTCAGACCTACAGCATCCAGTCAAAATTCTCCACAAACTGATATAAATAGAGAAAGATCATGGCGACTTGATTCTGCAAGTCTACCGACATCGAATCTGTATAAGATACCGATTGAAATAAATGAAAAAAACCATTTCGATATGGTTCCACAAGCCTATTACCATTCAGAGGCAGTAGTGTACAAATTGAAGAAAAATAACGATATTGCCGTCAACATCTTATGAAAATAAATCAAAAATGGGTCTTTGTAACTGCTTGAATTTAAGATGCCATGGTTGCTTTGGAGAATGCTTAAAATGTGCTTCTAAGAAATGTGGACCAGAATGTAAGTTTAACCGACCGTTTTACATTAACAGAATCATTTATTTACATTCTGAAAAGGTTATCACAAACCCTTTGGTGAAATAAAAATCTTAATTGTGTTTTCTAATTGTTTTGAAGAAAAATGTTTATATATGTGTTTGAAATTGAAGGTATGTAGATTATTCATTCATATAAGATATACATGAATTTTTTTATAAAAATTTCAAACCTCGTTGAGCTCCAAAACTATTGATACGTTTACCTCCGTGTCGTTGCTGTTAATAAAAAAAGTTGTTTAAATAACTTAAGCAGATTGAATAAATTATTGTTAGTAATTTTTTCGTGTATAGATATAGTAATAATAGTAATAAAACAACACTGTCTATTGACATGTGCAGTGTTGCCGTTTCAGTTGGGAGGCGGGAAATTCAAACAAGAAAAAACTTTTACATTAGCCTACAGAATGTTGTTATTGAGTAGAGAGTGAGTTTACTAATTCAATCAACTGACTATCTTAAATGAAATTATACTCGGTAATATTTTTTTGTTTTGTACAAAACAATAGAGACTAACGGAGAACATCGAAACAGGCGTCAAACAGTGTAATAGTGAGTGTGGTAATAGTAGTACATGTCTTGGATTTCTCAATGTGAATATTCTTCTTATCTTCATAGTATCTTTTAAGGACTTTTACTTTTGTAATATGTTCATTCAACAAATTTTCGTCAGCTGTCTGAATGACCTCAGTTTCGATTCATTGTACAATCAACCAATCAACATGTATACCATAAGTTTTTACATATATTTATTGTATTTAAATATTTACCTCTATTATTCGATTCACTTTCCCCATTTTGTTTTCTATTAGCATCTTCATTAGCCATTCGAAGTATTATCTGATGTGGAGTTGTCAGTATTGGTATTGCCATTTGTTTTCTTAATGCTCTTTTACACTTGTTAATTTGTCACTGTGCAATCCAATCAAACGAAGACTACGAATAAGAAGTAGAGGAGTATGAAGAAGAGAAGGAGGTCGAAGTATAAGGAGAATAGCAGAAAGATACTTTTGAATGGCGGTGTCGTGATTTTTAAAAAATTTTCTGTCGGAATTCAAATTTCCGTTCTAATTTTTGATAAAAATTTGTAATTTTCTCAATAAAGTTTGTTGAAAAATCCTATTTTCCCATTAGTTTTATGCAAATCATTATGCCAAATTTTATCATTTTCATGCCTTTTCCTTAAATTTCAAAGAAAAATTCAATTATATTATCTTAAAGCGGTCATAAATACGAGTAATTCCATGATTAACACGTTGACCACAGAGCCAAACATGTTTATGCCCCTTTCCGACAATTTGATGCCCAATTCCATTTGGCACAAAAATTTCATAAATATGACTAAACTCATTGTTCAACTGTCAAGCCGATAATGTTTCTTATGTCCAAGTCAATCAATTTTATTTATTTTTCAATAAATTCCAATAAAACATCTTGAAAATAGCAATTTTTTTCGCGTAATTTCGATGCACAAATCAAAGAATTTCAACATTTAGGGTAGAATATTGTTGCGTATCATAAAAAGAATAGATAGAAAATTTTTGGAGACTCTCAAAAACAGCAGTGAGCGAAGAATTATTTAAATTAAAAAAATTTGGTTGTTGTATTATACTTGTATTTTCTAAAATTAATATTCATCATAATAGACGGGTGATAGTAAATTAACGAAATTTCGACTGGGAAAATGTGAAAACAAACCTGGAAAAATCGGGAGGAGACTAGTACTTGATTTTCAATTTTTACTGGACACCCTATTTCAAGAAAAGTTGTAGATGTAACGTATAAAAGAATTTTCTGTATCTGAGTTGAGAAGCTATGTGCACATCCATGTACTCTGCTTGGAGTTGAAGGTAAAGTTATTCCAAGTTTCTCAGACAGAACTAAGACACTGAATGAAAACTTTTACGAGAGACTAGAGTGCAGGAAAGCACATTCATTACTTCCTCTACCTTCAGTTGATCTATCAAGAGCTTCTAGAAGAGCGGGGAGTGCGGGAAGTTGTTTCATTAAGGTCAACACAGCTTGGAGCATTTCTATACACCTTGTCTTCTATATAATACGTTTTGGACACAACATGAAACCACCATTTAATAATTGGAATAAGCTTAATTGAGGTGCAATCTGCGAAACGGTTTTTGTTGGCAAAAATCTTGAAGAAACCTATGAATATTTAGCGTCAGTGTGTGAAGTAACTTTTCTTAATTTCAAAACTTTCCCATTTTCTGAAAAATTCTACTATTAAATGGCAAACAGAAACATCATCTAAATAGTTTTAGTTTGAAAATAAAAAGGTATAAGACATCAATCAATCCAAAATATAAGTCAAATTCACTTTATTTACAATCCAAATTACAAATTTAATGATATGAATATTCACTATCTATGGAAATTTAAATACCCGGATCTCATCGACGGTTATTGAACAAAGTCATAGAACATTCTAATCCTGGAGCTTTTGGCGAACATTATCTAATCAAAGTGTATTTCTAACTAGAGTTTCCATAGATAATCCAATTGTTTTATCCTAATTTCACAAAATCTGGTTGCGAATGTGAAGAATCAGAGATCAATGTCCAATTTAGCGAAGATTCAATTGAACTACTCATATTATTGGTTGTTATACTAATAGATGGAGTATTGACGATATTCTCAGTAGTTCTAGAATCACTAATTTCATTTATTATTTATTCTGCTATTTTTTTTCTGTATCCGTATATTCTACTTGATCGCGATTGGTTTTTTCTATCAGATCTCCAGGTGCAACATTTTCCTACAGACAAATTTAGAAATTATTATATTAAAAATTGGTATTTTCATCTTACCTCTTCATTCACAAAGTTATCCTCAAATCCACTTGATGAAGGACTGGCTTTTCCACTACATTCACTTTGTGATTGCTCTTCTAATAGACTTTCCGTGGTTAAAATGGTCTTTGGAGCTGTACGCTACAGCAGAACATTGTAAAATAAAGTGTTACGAGAAATCTGCTAATTTGAAGAAGACTACACTGTTCATATTCCGAGCTGCAGAATACATTTGTACAAACTATAATTATCGAAATTCAATTAGTTTATCTGAATTACAAAATATTTTCTGTAGCTAAGGTGAATAATAAGTTTATATTGTATTGATTGTAACGGACATTTTTGAGGATAATTTGGTTTTTCCTTTGCTGTAAAAACGAGATATTTTTTTATATAGCATATTTGTTTTCTGAGTAGAAAAGTACAGGATTAAGTTTTAATAAACGAAAGACAAAGAGTTATTTTCTTCTACTTTTTTTCAAATTTTATATATTTTGCGTAGAATCAATCATGACAACGTTAAGTTGTGTAGGTAGAATTGGTCACAACATTAAGTATGCAAAACTCAAAGTTATAAAAGTTTTACATTTGTTTTTCTAAAGACTGCGAACCGTGGAGAACTCGTTAGGCGCTACATGCGTTTCCGTGGTTCAATAGGCAGGAAGCGAAGAAATTAATAGAAAACTACAAACCACTCAAAGCGAAGACAACGAATATTGAGGTGAAAATTGTACTGAAAAGCGAAGAACCGATTTATTAGCGACCAAGAAGACTATCGGCATCGGAAAAAGAAGTAGATAGACAGATAGAGGAATGGTTAAAAGATGTAATAATCAAACCGAGTTTTTCGGATTTCTGTAGTCCCATTGGACTAGTGAGAAAAAAGGATGGCCGAACCGAGGTACACAAATGGCAATAAAAAGGATATTGACTACAGAAAAATTACTCGTCATTCCAAACAACATGAACAACAAAAAATAATAATAAAAGTCCACGAGATAGGAAATTTTTGAAAGAAAAAAACAGAAGAAATAGTAAACAAGGAATTTTACATACCAAGACTAAAAGACAAAATAGAAACGATTAAAAATAACTGTATACCTTGTAAATTATAGAATAAAAAAGAAGAAAAGAAAGAATTAGGCTTCATCCTATACAAAAGCTAGAAGATCCGCTAGAGAGGTATCACGTCGACCAATTAGGACCAATGAAGTCAACAAAAAAAAAATATCAGTACATTTTTGTGGTAGTTGATGACTTTTCCAAATTTGTGTGGCTTTACCCAACAAAATAAACCACGACGAAAGAAGTGACATGTTGTCTTGAAAAATAGCGTAAAATATATCACCTCGTCCTGTAGGAAAGAAAGGAGGAATGTTTCATCCTAAAATCAACAAAATCAACCACGACGAAAGAAGTGATATGTTGTCTTAGCGTAAAATATTTGGCAGCCCGTCAAGGATAATATCTGACAGAGGATCCGCGTTCCGTTCTGAAAAATTCGAATCATATTGTCGAGAAGAGAATATTAAACATGTGTTAACAACTTGTGAAGTCCCACGAGGTAATGTAATAACTAAATAAAAATTCTATTTGTGTTTAATTTCTATACACACTAGCGCCTCCCGCTATCCAAACGCCAAATTAAACACGATTCTGTAGACACTACCGCCCTCTGCCGGACAAATGCCAAACTAAAACACGAACTGGCGCCATTTAGCAAAGAATAGTCGAACTGAAAGTACATAGCGGCAGCAAGTTGAACTAAATAAAAATTCTATTTGTGTTCAATTTCTATACACACTAGCGCCCCCAGCCGGCCAGACGCCAAACTAAACACGGTTTCATAGACAGTAGCTCTCCCTGCCGGCCAGACGCCAAACTTAACACGGTTCCATAGACACTAGCGCCTCTCGCTAGCAAAATGCCAAATTAAATACGATTCTGTGGACATTAGAGACGTCTGCCGGCCAAACGCTAAACTAAACACGAATCTATAGACACCAGCGCCCCCTGCCGACCAGACGCCAAACTAAACACAGTTCCATAGACACAAGCGCCTTCCGCCGGCCAAACGCCAAATTAAACACGATTCCATTGACAGTAGCGCCCCCTGCTGGTTAGACGCCAAACTAAACAAGATTCCCTAGACACTAGCGCCTCACGCTACCCAAACGATTCTATAGACACTAGCGCCACCTGCCAATCAACCGCCAAATTAAACACGATTCCATAGACAGTAGCGCCCCCAGAGGGCCAAACGCAAAACTAAACAAGTTCCCATAGACACTGGAGCATCCCGCCAAATTAAACACGGTTCCATAAACAAAAGCGCCTCTCGCTAGCAAAACGCCAAATTAAATACGATTCTGTAGACACCAGCGACCTCTGCCGGCCAGACGCCAAATTAAACAAGATTCCATAGACACTAGCGCCTCCCGCTAGCCAAACGTCAAATTAAACACGATTCTATTGACCGATCGCCAAACTAACCAAACACGAACTTACGCCATCTGGCGAGGAATAGTCAAACTGGAAGTACCTAGCGGCTGCAAGTTGATCTTGATAAAAATACTATTTGTGTTTGATTTCTATACACACCAGCTCCTCCTGCCGGTCAGACGCCAAACTAGACTCGATTCTATAGACACTAGCGCTCTCTGCCGGCCGGACGTCAAACTAAACACGATTCTATACACACTACCGCCCTCTGCCGGCCAAACGATAAACTAAAACACGAGCTAGCGCCATCTAGCGAGGTATAGTCGAACTGAAAGTACTTAGCGGCCGCAAGTTAAACTAAATAAAAATTCTCTTTGTGTTCAATTTCTATACACACTAGCGCCCCCCGCCAATTAGACACCAAACTAAACACGGTTCCATAGACGCCAAACAAAACAAGGTTCTATAGACACAAGCGCCTCCTGCCGGTTAAACGCCAAATTAAATACGATTCCATAGACAGTAGAGCCCCTGCCGGCCAGACGCCAAACTAAACACGGTTCCATAGACACTAGCGCACCCTGCTGGCCAGATGCCAAATTCAATTCAATTCTAAAGACACTAGCGCCTCCCGCCAGCCAGATATTGTCATTCGTTTTCTTAATGCTTATTTGACACTTCACAATTTGTCACTATGCAATCCAATCAACCGTTTATTCTATAATTATATCCATTCAGATTTGAGATCATTATTGAAGGTATCTACGGCTCCATTTTCCAATTCTTCTTCATACTTATACAATTCGAAATTATGTATGATTGTATCATTCAAGTCCAGATAGAAATCATGCTCATATACGTTTCAAACGATAAGCATTCTTACTTCTTTTCAGCATCATTTTCCTCATTATGGCTCTTCACATTACTACAAATATATAATAATAATAATTTGCTCTTGAGCTAAGTGGTTTTTAAAATATTTATTTTGCCAATCTATTACGAGATTTAAGTATATTAAATAAATCATTAAAATTTAGATGAAATTCATCTGTAGTACCTGCATTATGGAAATATGTACTAATATCTGTTCTCGATAAATAAAGAGGAACAGCTGCTCAATAACCATCACAAAAAACCGTTACATTGTTTCCACCTTTACACTGATAAATTTCGCAAATCATGCAACTTGGAATTTCGTCGAAATGGTCCAACTACAACTCTGGTTAGCAAAAAGATATCGAAAAAAATTATATATCATTAGAAAATCTACACTCTAGCGATGTTTATAAAAAAACAAAAGCTTCCTACCACCTTTACTTGTTTTTAAACGCATGAATTGTTGTAATAATATGAATATATAAGATATAATACATACTGTGAAAGTTATGAAGTTATAACTTCTTGCATAAGTTAAAATAAGAAGAGACATGAAAATCAGGAAAATGAAGAAAATAAAGTGAATTATTGAAGAAATGGTTTAGAAAATATCTTGTTTAACAATTCAACAATTTTCTAAGTAAAATTGGGTTGGATGTCAGTAATTTACAAAAAGTTTTTGTCATAATAGTACAGCAAGTCAGCAATGTAAAAAATGAGATCAGGAGTTGTTATGACAGCTATATATGATAAGGAATCAATCTGATGAGTTTTAAACACGAAAAAAAAAGGATTATGATAGAGTGGAGTGATAAACTCCACTTTAATAATGAATTTTGATCTTCTTCTTTAGAAGATAATCTATAAAAAATACATCGAGTGAGAAAGAAGACATGTACCAACAAAATTAAAAGGAGTAACAGAAAGAGGCATATTCAAAATTTTCCTAATCTACAATTATTCTATATATCTCGTAACAGTAAATGATGACAGAGAGTTGAAAAGCTAAGAACAAATGTGCGAAAACATTTAGAAATATGGTCCCCTCAAAATTCTTTATACATATAATTAATATAAAATAGATACCTTCCATAGGACAGCTGTAAGCCTACATTTTGATGTTTAGGACTTGTTTTGAAAAGAATACTGTTCCCTTTTCGTTCTCTCAACGTTTTTGCTTCCATTAGAATGACTTGATAACAATATACTTTCAACTGGTTGTTGAGAAGCTAAAAAAATAAAACAAAAGTGTGTGGGTATGTATGGCAGTAGAAATGGCATTACCTCACCCAATTCAAACAAACATGTTTCTTCAATATTCAACAACTCTAAAATACCTTTGACATGGAGTGCAATAAACCATTAAGTTGCATTACAATGTATTCGCTAAGCTAAATTTACACTCAACCAAGTCATATCCATACAGGACTTTTCAGGAAAATTCTTCATTACTCATTCAGTTTCATTGGCAGATATAGTGTTGAATTTGTACTAAGTGATGAAATGGTAAGTGACTTGAAAGTTCTTATTCAAAAACTGGTAAGACAATAATTTGAAATAATGATGGAAACATGACATTGCTAAAGTTATTTTTTTCAGACTAGTTTGAGATTTTCAAAGGAAGTCACCTAAAATACTTAACAAAATATATGATTTAATATCAAATATTGATGAGCAACTACTAATTATTTTGATTAAGAGTAACTTTATTAGAAAAATATTAATATTTAGACAAATATCAACTCACTGGCAACATTTTTTATCAATTCATTGTAAACTACAAGTTACTTATTCTTCACAATTGGGGTGGAGTCTCTTTAAATCAAACCAATCAAAAATTACTCAATATTTTATTTTCTTACCTCAGAAATATGAATGAAACAAGTAAGATGTGTCAGAACAATACGAGGATCTTTTCTATCATTTATTTATTATGCAGAAACACCATAGTTCATTTGAATGATCTTTATCTTGCAATTCCATAAGGTAGGTACTCCAAAACTACTAAAGATCCCCATGTGAATCCATCCAAACGCTCCTATTATATCAATCATTATATACAGGTAAATATTTAAAAAAAAATGTGTTGTTGGGGACTGTTTTATCAAATTTCCAAAAATATTTCCTAAATGATAGAATCACTGCAAAAATCTTCAAAGCCGGGTAGATGCTGTTCTCTTGTTGCTACTTCAATAATATAATTCTTTTTTTGTAACTTGACATTCACAGACGTTACACTACAAATTTCCATGCCCAGTTCAGATCAAGCTACCATAGCGAAATTAGTAAATATGTTACGAGTACATACAATTCTTTTTTATTAGAAGCCATTTTGGTAAATGAGAAATCACGCTCCTTTACCTAAAAATAAATTATTTGTAAACTACTTCCAGTATTGGTGTAGTGCCTATACTTGTTATTAAAAAAGATATTCAAACACTTGCCAACACCTTAAAAGCATATTCATCAACATAAAACATTGTGTTGTATAAGTGAGTATTTTTATCAAATTACTTAGTTAAAGGTGTAGAAAATGTGAAAACTAATTGTACATACCTACTATAAGAATCAAAATTTTAAAAATTTATACATTTTCAGTCAAAATTTACTTCATTACATACACTACATTCACTTAATCTTCACGTATAAAACTTAAACATAAGTAAGTTTTCCAACTAGATACCAATTCCGTTTCTAACATTATAATGAATTCCGAAGTTCCTTTGTTTGAAACTTTGGTTTACTTTGACCTTGGACGTATAAAAAACATTAACCCAGCTGGCATGTTTGAATATAACTGAAGCCAACTTACAGTAAACCTCAATGTTGTCAAATTTTACAAATTATTTGTTTATTATCTGCATGCATGTTACGTTTCAAAAATATTTATTTATACATCGTAATATTATTAAAAACCAATAAGAATGTGGCTCTAGTTCTCACTAAATTTGGTTAATGGACAATATTTCCCACAATTGATCTAAACAAAGATCAAGAAAATAATTTTGGCGAGAATGTTTATGAAAAAATTGCTATGTAACTGTATTCATTTATGTTTTTGTTTTATCTAGCATAGAATGTTTCAAAGAAATAATATCAAATACTAGTTTTATTTGAATACAAATTTACTGTAGACATGTACCAACAAATCTTCGAGACAAACATATAGGTTTTTAATGAGGATATGCTTATTTATTATAATTATTAGTCAATTTAAGTCAAAAACAAGATGAAAGTAATGTGAAAACAAAAAACAAAGGCTAATAGATTAGCCTGGCCAGCAACTTCAGTACTTTCATCAAGTTGAAGTGAAAAGTTTGTTTTATTTAAACTGTAACAGTGAATTTGACCGATTTTTTTTTGCTTCCTTCTCAGTGAATGAAACTTCAGATTCTAACCTACAGAGTGTTCTGTTCCTTTTTTAGCTATCAATATGAATAGGCGATAAGATGCAAATGTAGCTTGTCTATTTTGCTCACCACAAATTGATGTTTTTAATAGTGAGTGTGACTTCAAGAATAAGTTCTAATAAGAGGTGAGAATGCTTATCATTTGAACTGAACTTGAATGTTACAATCATACATAATTTTGAATTGTATAGGTGTGAAGAAATGGAAAATGGAACCAAAGATACCTACAATATTAAACTCAATCCTGAATGGATGCAATTATGGAAAGAACGTTTGATTGGATTGCACAGTGACAAATTGAGAAGTGTCAAAGAAGCATTAAGGAAATGATTGGCAATATTGAAAATTCCACATCAGATATCACTTTCGAATGGCTAATGAAGATGCTTATAGAATACAAAATGGGGAAAGTGAATTGAATAATAGAGGTAATTATTGAATTACAATAAATATATGTAAAAACTTATGATATACATATTGATTGGATGATTATACAATGAATCGACACTGAGGACATACACACAGCTGCCCAAAATTTGTTAAATGAACAATTCACAAAAGTAAAAGTGCTTAAAAGATACTAGAAGAATATTCACATTGAGAAATCCAAGACATGTACTACTATTACGACACTCACTTTTACACTGTCTGACACCTGTTTCAATGTTCTCCATTAGTCTCTATGTGTTTTGTACAAAACAAAAAAATATTACCGAGTATAAATTGATTCAAGATCATCAGTTGATTGAATTAGTAAACTCACTCTCTACTCAATAACAACATTCTGTAGGCTAATGTAAAAGGCTTTTCTTGTTTGAATTTCCCGCCTCCCAACTAAAACGGCAACACATGTCAATAGGCAGTATTGTTTTATTACTATAATTACTATATCTATACACGAAAAAATTACTAACAATAGTTTATTCAATCTGCTTAAGTTATTTAAACAACTTTTTTTATTAACAGCAAGGACACGGAGGTAAACGTATCAATAGTTTTGGAGCTCAACGAGGTTTGAAATTTTTATAAAAAAATTCATGTATATCTTATATGAATGAATAATCTACATACCTTCAATTTCAAACACATATATAAACATTTTTCTTCAAAACAATTAAAAAACACAATTAAGATTTTTATTTCACCAAAGGGTTTGTGATAACCTTTTCAGAATGTAAATAAATGATTCTGTTAATGTAAAACGGTCGGTTAAACTTACGTTCTGGTCCACATTTCTTAGAAGCACATTTTAAGCATTCTCCAAAGCAACCATGGCATCTTAAATTCAAGCAGTTACAAAGTCCCATTTTTGATTTATTTTCATAAGATGCTGACGGCATTGCTGCGTCAAACGGGATTGATGTTCTTCGTGGAAGAATATCGTTATTTTTCTTCAATTTGTACACTACTGTCTCTGAATGGTAATAGGCTTGCGGAACCATATCGAAATGGTTTTTTTCATTTATTTCAATCGGTATCTTATACAGATTCGATGTCGGTAGACTTGCGGAATCAAGTCGCCATGATCTTTCTCTATTTATATCAGTTTGTGGAGAATTTTGACTGGATGCTGTAGGTCTGAAGGATTTAAATCGGATTAATGTTTTTCTTGAAAGCATCTTGTAAGATTATTCAGTTTGTGGTTTTGTTGTAAGTTAATATAGATATATTTTCGAGATCAAATCTTACTTTCTTCTTTTTTGGAGGGCTAACGTTTTCATTCAGTGCTCTTACTCCACTGGATATTGACGGTATTGCGGAATTATACTGGTACGTCTTAACTAGACATGATTTTTTCCTTGCAGGTTTATCGTTATTCTCCTAAATAAAAATATTTTCAAGACCAAGAAACTAATTTTGATGAAAAAGTTTATGAAAATATATAAGCTAAGCAAAATCGTTATGTATCTGTATTCGTTTGCGATAAAATGGCTGCTGTTGTTTACTAAAAACTAAAAAAGCATTTTGAATAGATTTGTTGGAGTGAAATATTTTTGAGTGTTTAGATATTGTTCAAGTGATATATTAGTCTTAGTTTCAATTTTTAGTAAAGCTTTTTATATTTCCCCATTCCAGTCATATGGTTAAATTAGTTACTTACAAAATTCTACAGAATAGGATACTCGAATAATGTATATTTTGACTTATAATATTATTATGAGGAAAGCAGTAGTCAAAAACAAGATGAAAGTAATGTGAAGAAGAGCCATGATTAGGAAAATGATGCTGAAAACAAAAAACAAGAAACAGAAAAGTCAAAAGTGTGAAATGAAGAAAGAAAGAACAAGAAATAAGGAAATAAAGAAGATAAAATTATGCCCCATCGCGTAATTTTACAACAAAAACAATCATATTTCATGAACAAGCCCAAACAATCTTGACAGCACTTTCACTCATTTCATCGCACAGAATGGCAAAAAGTCGGGATTGCTTAGGCTGCGACTTAATGAAATTTACAATCTTCACTGTATTATCAACCGCCGCTGGCTAAATTCTTTTTCTGTTCAAGGTCAAATGCCTTTAAATTTATTGTTATGCTGCAGTTTTTTTATTTTTCAGTTTTTAGGGAAAAATACATCAGATAGTTACGTATTTTTATAGTATTCCTACATCACAATCGTTGTGAAGAAGTGATTCATGAATAAAAATGCAAATAAAATTTGAAAACATTATTTTTTTGGCCAGCTTATATAATATTAACAAAATATTTTATCAAAATAAAGAACATACAATATTATCACCTTTGCATAAAAAAGTACCAACTCAATACTCAACGAAAAGTATGTATATCAATCAGTTGTTCTACAGTTTACAGACTAGGTACCTAATCATTATAATTACCTAATTATAAAATAATCTTTCTTGCTTTCTGAGTGGCGAATTTATCAATAATTACCTTAAAACCTATTTTTTCACAGATTTCGAATTTAATTTGAAGAGAGATTTTCTTTGAAGAACCACTCTATTTTTCAGAATAATCATATTTTTTCTTGGCCTTCATCAGTGTATCAAAATCAGAACTGCTGAGATTTCCTGCAAAGTTTCTAATTTTGTTGGAACCTTAATACCAATGACATTATAAGAACTTTTTTCTTGTTGGTTACAAGAGTTATTCATACTTTCAGAAGCAGAAGAAGAAGTTTCAGCTGAGTGAAATAATTAAATTTCTAAAAATTTGGATGAAGCAAATCTTTCAGACTGATGTCCTATGCATTAACAACATTTTTCCAACAGACAATAAATACCTTTCAGATGTTGAACCTAAACACTGCCAAGAAGTACCCGGTTTAATATCTTCAAATTTAACATAACTTTTTGCCCGAAAACAAAATTTTCTGTATATAAGCTAATTCTTTTATCAGTTACACATTCTTTTCCAAAAATATTTTCACAAATATAAACTTCTTCTGATAAATCTTTTTACTGTATTTTCAATGCATCTAGCTACTTTTGTCTTTGCTCTACAATAAAAAAAAGACTAATATGTCACTTGAAAAATATCTTAAACACTTAAACAATGACAGACATTTTATCGCAAACGAATACAGATACATAACGATGTTGCCTAGCTTATATTTTTTCATAAACATTCTCACCAAAATTATTTTCTTGGTCTTGAAATTATTTTTGTTTAGATTAATTGTGGAAAATATTGCCCATTAACCAAATTTAGTGAGAACTGAAGCCAGATCATAATGATTTTAATTATATTACGATTTATAAATAAATATTTGACAACATTGAGGTTTACTGTCAAACCACAAGTTTACAAAAATCGTGTAAAAATGAGACAGCAACTGAAATAAATGAAGAAAGACCACTTCGATTCGAAGCTACCAGTCTAACAACATTCATAGAGAAAAGACTATTGTGCAGATTGGGAAATACAACGATAACCTTCAATTAGGAACATCAATCCAATTTAATACCGCAAGAGGAAAATAACGATAAACCTCCAAGGAAAAAATTATGTCTAGTTAAGATGCCTCGGTATAATTCCGCAATCCCGCTATTATCCAGTGGAGTCAGAGAACTGCATTAAAACGTTAGCACTCCATATCTATACCCACTTACAACAAAACCACAAACTGAAAATCTCACAAGATGCTTTCAAGAAAAAGATTAATCCGATTTAAATCCGTCAGACCTACAGCATCCAGTCAAAATTATCCATAAACTGATATAAATAGAGAAAGATCATGGCGACTTGATTCCGCAAGTCTACCGACTTCGAATCAGTAGAAGACACAGATTGAAATAAATGAAAAAAACCATTTCGATATGGGTCCGCCAGTAGTGTACAAATTGAAGAAAAATAACGATATTCTTCCACGAAGAACATCAATCCCGTTTGATGCAGCAATGCCGTCAACATCTTATGAAAATAAATCAGAAATGGATCTTTGTAACTGCTTGAATTTAAGATGCCATGGTTGCTTTGGAGAATGCTTAAAATGTGCTTCTAAGAAATGTGGAGCAGAATGTTAGTTTAACCGACCGTTTTACATTAACAGAATCATTTATTTACATTCTGAAAAGGTTATCACAAACCCTTTGTTGAAGTAAAAATCTTAATTGTGTTTTCTAATTGTTTTGAAGAAAAATGTTTATATATGTGTTTGAAATTGAAGGTATGTAGATGTACAGTGTTGCCGTTTCAGTTGGCAGGTGGGAAAATCAAAAAGGGATGGACTCATCGATCTGGCTTTGTAATTACTATTTGGGAAGAGGTGATTCATTCATTAGTATTAGATATTGCCAACGTCTTAAAAGCATTTAGCTTGTGTAAATCATATTCATGCATATTTATTGAATATTCTGTATTTTACAACAATGCATGAAAGAGACGCTTCATCTAAATTTTCCTAAATTGAATTATTACACTCATCTGAAACTGTAAGTGCTTCCAAGAGTGAGACTCTCTTATAACCAATAAGAAAAATGTTGTAATAATGTCACTGATATTGAGGTTCCAATAAAAAATACAAACAGGAAACAAACATGAATACATGGACCTATTGGGTACTTCATTTTGCAAGGACAAGGAAAAACTAATTTACAAAAAAAATGCCTTGAATTTATTCATGAAAGTGCGGACAGATTTTTAAAATTCAAATTCTTTAAAAACATTTTTTAAACATCTCATCACCTAAGAAAAGCTTTTTATATTTCCCGATCCTATCGTATTGTTTAATTAGTTAGTAATGTTCGACTTTCAAATGATGAAGGAGTTAGAGCGGAAACAAAAATTAAAACAATACATATTTGGAAAAGGATTTTAGTGATCTCAAATATTTGAGTTTATCTACTCGAAAGTAGTTTTTTCATAACTACGGGGTTTTATATAAAATCATATGATTTGTTGGGATTTATTTAAGAGATACCAAGATTCAAATTGTCCACAGTATCGAGTAAAAGATGAGTAATTATTGAACTTACCACTGAATTTGGAAGTTGTTCTAATTCAATCTGAGTAATGGTAGTCCTTCTTTCAAGAAATAGTCCAAATGGATCAAAGTACATATTTTGTTCAATGCCAGAGTGAGTTTACTAATTCAATCAACTGACTATCTTAAATGAAATTATACTCGGTAATATTTTTTTGTTTTGTACAAAACACATAGAGACTAACGGAGAACATCGAAACAGGCGTCAGACAGTGTAATAGTGAGTGTGGTAATAGTAGTACATGTCTTGGATTTCTCAATGTGAATATTCTTCTTATCTTCATAGTATCTTTTAAGGACTTTTACTTTTGTAATATGTTCATTCAACAAATTTTCGTCAGCTGTCTGAATGACCTCAGTTTCGATTCATTGTACAATCAACCAATCAACATGTATACCATAAGTTTTTACATATCTTTATTGTATTTAAATATTTACCTCTATTATTCGATTCACTTTCCCCATTTTGTTTTCTATTAGCATCTTCATTAGCCATTCGAAGTATTATCTGATGTGGAGTTGTCAGTATTGGTATTGCCATTTGTTTTCTTAATGCTCCTTTTACACTTGTTAATTTGTCACTGTGCAATCCAATCAAACGAAGACTACGAATAAGAAGTAGAGGAGTATGAAGAAGAGAAGGAGGTCGAAGTATAAGGAGAATAGCAGAAAGATACTTTTGAATGGCGGTGTCGTGATTTTTAAAAAATTTTCTGTCGGAATTCAAATTTCCGTTCTAATTTTTGATAAAAATTTGTAATTTTCTCAATAAAGTTTGTTGAAAAATCCTATTTTCCCATTAGTTTTATGCAAATCATTATGCCAAATTTTATCATTTTCATGCCTTTTCCTTAAATTTCAAAGAAAAATTCAATTATATTATCTTAAAGCGGTCATAAATACGAGTAATTCCATGATTAACACGTTGACCACAGAGCCAAACATGTTTATGCCCCTTTCCGACAATTTGATGCCCAATTCCATTTGGCACAAAAATTTCATAAATATGACTAAACTCATTGTTCAACTGTCAAGCCGATAATGTTTCTTATGTCCAAGTCAATCAATTTTATTTATTTTTCAATAAATTCCAATAAAACATCTTGAAAATAGCAATTTTTTTCGCGTAATTTCGATGCACAAATCAAAGAATTTCAACATTTAGGGTAGAATATTGTTGCGTATCATAAAAAGAATAGATAGAAAATTTTTGGAGACTCTCAAAAACAGCAGTGAGCGAAGAATTATTTAAATTAAAAAAATTTGGTTGTTGTATTATACTTGTATTTTCTAAAATTAATATTCATCATAATAGAAGGGTGATAGTAAATTAACGAAATTTCGACTGGGAAAATGTGAAAACAAACCTGGAAAAATCGGGAGGAGACTAGTACTTGATTTTCAATTTTTACTGGACACCCTATTTCAAGAAAAGTTGTAGATGTAACGTATAAAAGAATTTTCTGTATCTGAGTTGAGAAGCTATGTGCACATCCATGTACTCTGCTTGGAGTTGAAGGTAAAGTTATTCCAAGTGTCTCAGACAGAACTAAGACACTGAATGAAAACTTTTACGAGAGACTAGAGTGCAGGAAAGCACATTCATTACTTCCTCTACTTTCAGTTGAACTATCAAGAGCTTCTAGAAGAGCGGGGAGTGCAGGAAGTTGTTTCATTAAGGTCAACACAGCTTGGAGCATTTCTATACACCTTGTCTTCTATATAATACGTTTTGGACACAACATGAAACCACCATTTAATAATTGGAATAAGCTTAATTGAGGTGCAATCTGCGAAACGGTTTTTGTTGGCAAAAATCTTGAAGAAACCTATGAATATTTAGCGTCAGTGTGTGAAGTAACTTTTCTTAATTTCAAAACTTTCCCATTTTCTGAAAAATTCTACTATTAAATGGCAAACAGAAACATCATCTAAATAGTTTTAGTTTGAAAATAAAAAGGTATAAGACATCAATCAATCCAAAATATAAGTCAAATTCACTTTATTTACAATCCAAATTACAAATTTAATGATATGAATATTCACTATCTATGGAAATTTAAATACCCGGATCTCATCGACGGTTATTGAACAAAGTCATAGAACATTCTAATCCTGGAGCTTTTGGCAAACATTATCTAATCAAAGTGTATTTCGAACTAGAGTTTCCATAGATAATCCAATTGTTTTATCCTAATTTCACAAAATCTGGTTGCGAATGTGAAGAATCAGAGATCAATGTCCAATTTAGCGAAGATTCAATTGAACTACTCATATTATTGGTTGTTATACTAATAGATGGAGTATTGACGATATTCTCAGTAGTTCTAGAATCACTAATTTCATTTATTATTTATTCTGCTATTTTTTTTCTGTATCCGTATATTCTACTTGATCGCGATTGGTTTTTTCTATCAGATCACCAGGTGCAACATTTTCCTACAGACAAATTTAGAAATTATTATATTAAAAATTGGTATTTTCATCTTACCTCTTCATTCACAAAGTTATCCTCAAATCCACTTGATGAAGGACTGGCTTTTCCACTACATTCACTTTGTGATTGCTCTTCTAATAGACTTTCCGTGGTTAAAATGGTCTTTGGAGCTGTACGCTACAGCAGAACATTGTAAAATAAAGTGTTACGAGAAATCTGCTAATTTGAAGAAGACTACACTGTTCATATTCCGAGCTGCAGAATACATTTGTACAAACTATAATTATCGAAATTCAATTAGTTTATCTGAATTACAAAATATTTTCTGTAGCTAAGGTGAATAATAAGTTTATATTGTATTGATTGTAACGGACATTTTTGAGGATAATTTGGTTTTTCCTTTGCTGTAAAAACGAGATATTTTTTTATATAGCATATTTGTTTTCTGAGTAGAAAAGTACAGGATTAAGTTTTAATAAACGAAAGACAAAGAGTTATTTTCTTCTACTTTTTTTCAAATTTTATATATTTTGCGTAGAATCAATCATGACAACGTTAAGTTGTGTAGGTAGAATTGGTCACAACATTAAGTATGCAAAACTCAAAGTTATAAAAGTTTTACATTTGTTTTTCTAAAGACTGCGAACCGTGGAGAACTCGTTAGGCGCTACATGCGTTTCCGTGGTTCAATAGGCAGGAAGCGAAGAAATTAATAGAAAACTACAAACCACTCAAAGCGAAGACAACGAATATTGAGGTGAAAATTGTACTGAAAAGCGAAGAACCGATTTATTAGCGACCAAGAAGACTATCGGCATCGGAAAAAGAAGTAGATAGACAGATAGAGGAATGGTTAAAAGATTTAATAATCAAACCGAGTTTTTCGGATTTCTGTAGTCCCATTGGACTAGTGAGAAAAAAGGATGGCCGAACCGAGGTACACAAATGGCAATAAAAAGGATATTGACTACAGAAGAGTATGAAGATTTTTATTTAGAGCATGATATATTGTATAAATACTATAATGGATTAAAATTACTTGTCATTCCAAACAACATGAACAACAAAAAATAATAATAAAAGTCTACGAGATAGGAAATTTTTGAAAGAAAAAAAACAGAAGAAATAGTAAACAAGGAATTTTACATACCAAGACTAAAAGACAAAATAGAAACGATTAAAAATAACTGTATACCTTGTAAATTATAGAATAAAAAAGAAGAAAAGAAAGAATGAGGCTTCATCCTATACAAAAGCTAGAAGATCCGCTAGAGAGGTATCACGTCGACCAATTAGGACCAATGAAGTCAACAAAAAAAAAATATCAGTACATTTTTGTGGTAGTTGATGACTTTTCCAAATTTGTGTGGCTTTACCCAACAAAATAAACCACGACGAAAGAAGTGACATGTTGTCTTGAAAAATAGCGTAAAATATATCACCTCGTCCTGTAGGAAAGAAAGGAGGAATGTTTCATCCTAAAATCAACAAAATCAACCACGACGAAAGAAGTGATATGTTGTCTTAGCGTAAAATATTTGGCAGCCCGTCAAGGATAATATCTGACAGAGGATCCGCGTTCCGTTCTGAAAAATTCGACTCATATTGTCGAGAAGAGAATATTAAACATGTGTTAACAACTTGTGAAGTCCCACGAGGTAATGTAATAACTAAATAAAAATTCTATTTGTGTTTAATTTCTATACACACTAGCGCCTCCCGCTATCCAAACGCCAAATTAAACACGATTCTGTAGACACTACCGCCCTCTGCCGGACAAAGGCCAAACTAAAATTACGAACTGGCGCCATTTAGCAAAGAATAGTCGAACTGAAAGTACATAGCGGCAGCAAGTTGAACTAAATAAAAATTCTATTTGTGTTCAATTTCTATACACACTAGCGCCCCGAGCCGGCCAGACGCCAAACTAAACACGGTTTCATAGACAGTAGCTCTCCCTGCCGGCCAGACGCCAAACTTAACACGGTTCCATAGACACTAGCGCCTCTCGCTAGCAAAATACCAAATTAAATACGATTCTGTGGACATTAGAGACGTCTGCCGGCCAAACGCTAAACTAAACACGAATCTATAGACACCAGCGCCCCCTGCCGACCAGACGCCAAACTAAACACAGTTCCATAGACACAAGCGCCTTCCGCCGGCCAAACGCCAAATTAAACACGATTCCATTGACAGTAGCGCCCCCTGCTGGTTAGACGCCAAACTAAACAAGATTCCCTAGACACTAGCGCCTCACGCTACCCAAACGATTCTATAGACACTAGCGCCACCTGCCAATCAAACGCCAAATTAAACACGATTGCATAGACAGTAGCGCCCCCAGAGGGCCAAACGCAAAACTAAACAAGTTCCCATAGGCACTGGCGCATCCCGCTAGCCAAAAGTCAAATTAAAAGCGATTCTATAGACATATAAATCTATTTCAACAAATCGCCAAACTAAAACACGATTCTATACACTAGCGCCCCCTACCGGCCAGACGCCAAATTAAACACGGTTCCATAAACAAAAGCGCCTCTCGCTAGCAAAACGCCAAATTAAATACGATTCTGTAGACACCAGCGACCTCTGCCGGCCAGACGCCAAATTAAACAAGATTCCATAGACACTAGCGCCTCCCGCTAGCCAAACGTCAAATTAAACACGATTCTATTGACCGATCGCCAAACTAACCAAACACGAACTTACGCCATCTGGCGAGGAATAGTCAAACTGGAAGTACCTAGCGGCTGCAAGTTGATCTTGATAAAAATACTATTTGTGTTTGATTTCTATACACACCAGCTCCTCCTGCCGGTCAGACGCCAAACTAGACTCGATTCTATAGACACTAGCGCCCTCTGCCGGCCGGACGTCAAACTAAACACGATTCTATACACACTACCGCCCTCTGCCGGCCAAACGATAAACTAAAACACGAGCTAGCGCCATCTAGCGAGGTATAGTCGAACTGAAAGTACTTAGCGGCCGCAAGTTAAACTAAATCAAAAATTCTCTTTGTGTTCAATTTCTATACACACTAGCGCCCCCCGCCAATTAGACACCAAACTAAACACGGTTCCATAGACGCCAAACAAAACAAGGTTCTATAGACACAAGCGCCTCCTGCCGGTTAAACGCCAAATTAAATACGATTCCATAGACAGTAGAGCCCCTGCCGGCCAGACGCCAAACTAAACACGGTTCCATAGACACTAGCGCACCCTGCTGGCCAGATGCCAAATTCAATTCAATTCTAAAGACACTAGCGCCTCCCGCCAGCCAGATATTGTCATTCGTTTTCTTAATGCTTATTTGACACTTCACAATTTGTCACTATGCAATCCAATCAACCGTTTATTCTATAATTATATCCATTCAGATTTGAGATCATTATTGAAGGTATCTACGGCTCCATTTTCCAATTCTTCTTCATACTTATACAATTCGAAATTATGTATGATTGTATCATTCAAGTCCAGATAGAAATCATGCTCATATACGTTTCAAACGATAAGCATTCTTACTTCTTTTCAGCATCATTTTCCTCATTATGGCTCTTCACATTACTACAAATATATAATAATAATAATTTGCTCTTGAGCTAAGTGGTTTTTAAAATATTTATTTTGCCAATCTATTACGAGATTTAAGTATATTAAATAAATCATTAAAATTTAGATGAAATTCATCTGTAGTACCTGCATTATGGAAATATGTACTAATATCTGTTCTCGATAAATAAAGAGGAACAGCTGCTCAATAACCATCACAAAAAACCGTTACATTGTTTCCACCTTTACACTGATAAATTTCGCAAATCATGCAACTTGGAATTTCGTCGAAATGGTCCAACTACAACTCTGGTTAGCAAAAAGATATCGAAAAAAATTATATATCATTAGAAAATCTACACTCTAGCGATGTTTATAAAAAAACAAAAGCTTCCTACCACCTTTACTTGTTTTTAAACGCATGAATTGTTGTAATAATATGAATATATAAGATATAATACATACTGTGAAAGTTATGAAGTTATAACTTCTTGCATAAGTTAAAATAAGAAGAGACATGAAAATCAGGAAAATGAAGAAAATAAAGTGAATTATTGAAGAAATGGTTTAGAAAATATCTTGTTTAACAATTCAACAATTTTCTAAGTAAAATTGGGTTGGATGTCAGTAATTTACAAAAAGTTTTTGTCATAATAGTACAGCAAGTCAGCAATATAAAAAATGAGATCAGGAGTTGTTATGACAGCTATATATGATAAGGAATCAATCTGATGAGTTTTAAACACGAAAAAAAAAGGATTATGATAGAGTGGAGTGATAAACTCCACTTTAATAATGAATTTTGATCTTCTTCTTTAGAAGATAATCTATAAAAAATACATCGAGTGAGAAAGAAGACATGTACCAACAAAATTAAAAGGAGTAACAGAAAGAGGCATATTCAAAATTTTCCTAATCTACAATTATTCTATATATCTCGTAACAGTAAATGATGACAGAGAGTTGAAAAGTTAAGAACAAATGTGCGAAAACATTTAGAAATATGGTCCCCTCAAAATTCTTTATACATATAATTAATATAAAATAGATACCTTCCATAGGACAGCTGTAAGCCTACATTTTGATGTTTAGGACTTGTTTTGAAAAGAATACTGTTCCCTTTTCGTTCTCTCAACGTTTTTGCTTCCATTAGAATGACTTGATAACAATATACTTTCAACTGGTTGTTGAGAAGCTAAAAAAATAAAACAAAAGTGTGTGGGTATGTATGGCAGTAGAAATGGCATTACCTCACCCAATTCAAACAAACATGTTTCTTCAATATTCAACAACTCTAAAATACCTTTGATATGGAGTGCAATAAACCATTAAGTTGCATTACAATGTATTCGCTAAGCTAAATTTACACTCAACCAAGTCATATCCATACAGGACTTTTCAGGAAAATTCTTCATTACTCATTCAGTTTCATTGGCAGATATAGTGTTGAATTTGTACAAAGTGATGAAATGGTAAGTGACTTGAAAGTTCTTATTCAAAAACTGGTAAGACAATAATTTGAAATAATGATGGAAACATGACATTGCTAAAGTTATTTTTTTCAGACTAGTTTGAGATTTTCAAAGGAAGTCACCTAAAATACTTAACAAAATATATGATTTAATATCAAATATTGATGAGCAACTACTAATTATTTTGATTAAGAGTAACTTTATTAGAAAAATATTAATATTTAGACAAATATCAACTCACTGGCAACATTTTTTATCAATTCATTGTAAACTACAAGTTACTTATTCTTCACAATTGGGGTGGAGTCTCTTTAAATCAAACCAATCAAAAATTACTCAATATTTTATTTTCTTACCTCAGAAATATGAATAAAACAAGTAAGATGTGTCAGAACAATACGAGGATCTTTTCTATCATTTATTTATTATGCAGAAACACCATAGTTCATTTGAATGATCTTTATCTTGCAATTCCATAAGGTAGGTACTCCAAAACTACTAAAGATCCCCATGTGAATCCATCCAAACGCTCCTATTATATCAATCATTATATACAGGTAAATATTTAAAAAAAAATGTGTTGTTATATTTCCTAAATGATAGAATCACTGCAAAAATCTTCAAAGCCGGGTAGATGCTGTTCTCTTGTTGCTACTTCAATAATATAATTCTTTTTTTGTAACTTGACATTCACAGACGTTACACTACAAATTTCCATGCCCAGTTCAGATCAAGCTACCATAGCGAAATTAGTAAATATGTTACGAGTACATACAATTCTTTTTTATTAGAAGCCATTTTGGTAAATGAGAAATCACGCTCCTTTACCTAAAAATAAATTATTTGTAAACTACTTCCAGTATTGGTGTAGTGCCTATACTTGTTATTAAAAAAGATATTCAAACACTTGCCAACACCTTAAAAGCATATTCATCAACATAAAACATTGTGTTGTATAAGTGAGTATTTTTATCAAATTACTTAGTTAAAGGTGTAGAAAATGTGAAAACTAATTGTACATACCTACTATAAGAATCAAAATTTTAAAAATTTATACATTTTCAGTCAAAATTTACTTCATTACATACACTACATTCACTTAATCTTCACGTATAAAACTTAAACATAAGTAAGTTTTCCAACTAGATACCAATTCCGTTTCTAACATTATAATGAATTCCGAAGTTCCTTTGTTTGAAACTTTGGTTTACTTTGACCTTGGACGTATAAAAAACATTAACCCAGCTGGCATGTTTGAATATAACTGAAGCCAACTTACAGTAAACCTCAATGTTGTCAAATTTTACAAATTATTTGTTTATTATCTGCATGCATGTTACGTTTCAAAAATATTTATTTATAC
Source organism: Diorhabda sublineata (assembly GCF_026230105.1). Taxonomy (NCBI): domain Eukaryota; kingdom Metazoa; phylum Arthropoda; class Insecta; order Coleoptera; family Chrysomelidae; genus Diorhabda; species Diorhabda sublineata. The sequence continues at coordinate 3,448,061 of NC_079486.1, forward strand.
ATCGTAATATTATTAAAAACCAATAAGAATGTGGCTCTAGTTCTCACTAAATTTGGTTAATGGACAATATTTCCCACAATTGATCTAAACAAAGATCAAGAAAATAATTTTGGCGAGAATGTTTATGAAAAAATTGCTATGTAACTGTATTCATTTATGTTTTTGTTTTATCTAGCATAGAATGTTTCAAAGAAATAATATCAAATACTAGTTTTATTTGAATACAAATTTACTGTAGACATGTACCAACAAATCTTCGAGACAAACATATAGGTTTTTAATGAGGATATGCTTATTTATTATAATTATTAGTCAATTTAAGTCAAAAACAAGATGAAAGTAATGTGAAAACAAAAAACAAAGGCTAATAGATTAGCCTGGCCAGCAACTTCAGTACTTTCATCAAGTTGAAGTGAAAAGTTTGTTTTATTTAAACTGTAACAGTGAATTTGACCGATTTTTTTTTGCTTCCTTCTCAGTGAATGAAACTTCAGATTCTAACCTACAGAGTGTTCTGTTCCTTTTTTAGCTATCAATATGAATAGGCGATAAGATGCAAATGTAGCTTGTCTATTTTGCTCACCACAAATTGATGTTTTTAATAGTGAGTGTGACTTCAAGAATAAGTTCTAATAAGAGGTGAGAATGCTTATCATTTGAACTGAACTTGAATGTTACAATCATACATAATTTTGAATTGTATAGGTGTGAAGAAATGGAAAATGGAACCAAAGATACCTACAATATTAAACTCAATCCTGAATGGATGCAATTATGGAAAGAACGTTTGATTGGATTGCACAGTGACAAATTGAGAAGTGTCAAAGAAGCATTAAGGAAATGATTGGCAATATTGAAAATTCCACATCAGATATCACTTTCGAATGGCTAATGAAGATGCTTATAGAATACAAAATGGGGAAAGTGAATTGAATAATAGAGGTAATTATTGAATTACAATAAATATATGTAAAAACTTATGATATACATATTGATTGGATGATTATACAATGAATCGACACTGAGGACATACACACAGCTGCCCAAAATTTGTTAAATGAACAATTCACAAAAGTAAAAGTGCTTAAAAGATACTAGAAGAATATTCACATTGAGAAATCCAAGACATGTACTACTATTACGACACTCACTTTTACACTGTCTGACACCTGTTTCAATGTTCTCCATTAGTCTCTATGTGTTTTGTACAAAACAAAAAAATATTACCGAGTATAATTTGATTCAAGATCATCAGTTGATTGAATTAGTAAACTCACTCTCTACTCAATAACAACATTCTGTAGGCTAATGTAAAAGGCTTTTCTTGTTTGAATTTCCCGCCTCCCAACTAAAACGGCAACACATGTCAATAGGCAGTGTTGTTTTATTACTATTATTACTATATCTATACACGAAAAAATTACTAACAATAGTTTATTCAATCTGCTTAAGTTATTTAAACAACTTTTTTTATTAACAGCAAGGACACGGAGGTAAACGTATCAATAGTTATGGAGCTCAACGAGGTTTGAAATTTCAAACACATATATAAACATTTTTCTTCAAAACAATTAAAAAACACAATTAAGATTTTTATTTCACCACAGGGTTTGTGATAACCTTTTCAGAATGTAAATAAATGATTCTGTTAATGTAAAACGGTCGGTTAAACTTACGTTCTGGTCCACATTTCTTAGAAGCACATTTTAAGCATTCTCCAAAGCAACCATGGCATCTTAAATTCAAGCAGTTACAAAGTCCCATTTTTGATTTATTTTCATAAGATGCTGACGGCATTGCTGCGTCAAACGGGATTGATGTTCTTCGTGGAAGAATATCGTTATTTTTCTTCAATTTGTACACTACTGTCTCTGAATGGTAATAGGCTTGCGGAACCATATCGAAATGGTTTTTTTCATTTATTTCAATCGGTATCTTATACAGATTCGATGTCGGTAGACCTGCGGAATCAAGTCGCCATGATCTTTCTATATTTATATCAGTTTGTGGAGAATTTTGACTGGATGCTGTAGGTCTGAAGAATTTAAATCGGATTAATGTTTTTCTTGAAAGCATCTTGTAAGATTATTCAGTTTGTGGTTTTGTTGTAAGTTAATATAGATATATTTTCGAGATCAAATCTTACTTTCTTCTTTTTTGGAGGGCTAACGTTTTCATTCAGTGCTCTTACTCCACTGGATATTGACGGTATTGCGGAATTATACTGGTACGTCTTAACTAGACATGATTTTTTCCTTGCAGGTTTATCGTTATTCTCCTAAATAAAAATATTTTCAAGACCAAGAAACTAATTTTGATGAAAAAGTTTATGAAAATATATAAGCTAAGCAAAATCGTTATGTATCTGTATTCGTTTGCGATAAAATGGCTGCTGTTGTTTACTAAAAACTAAAAAAGCATTTTGAATAGATTTGTTGGAGTGAAATATTTTTGAGTGTTTAGATATTGTTCAAGTGATATATTAGTCTTAGTTTCAATTTTTAGTAAAGCTTTTTATATTTCCCCATTCCAGTCATATGGTTAAATTAGTTACTTACAAAATTCTACAGAATAGGATACTCGAATAATGTATATTTTGACTTATAATATTATTATGAGGAAAGCAGTAGTCAAAAACAAGATGAAAGTAATGTGAAGAAGAGCCATGATTAGGAAAATGATGCTGAAAACAAAAAACAAGAAACAGAAAAGTCAAAAGTGTGAAATGAAGAAAGAAAGAACAAGAAATAAGGAAATAAAGAAGATAAAATTATGCCCCATCGCGTAATTTTACAACAAAAACAATCATATTTCATGAACAAGCCCAAACAATCTTGACAGCACTTTCACTCATTTCATCGCACAGAATGGCAAAAAGTCGGGATTGCTTAGGCTGCGACTTAATGAAATTTACAATCTTCACTGTATTATCAACCGCCGCTGGCTAAATTCTTTTTCTGTTCAAGGTCAAATGCCTTTAAATTTATTGTTATGCTGCAGTTTTTTTATTTTTCAGTTTTTAGGGAAAAATACATCAGATAGTTACGTATTTTTATAGTATTCCTACATCACAATCGTTGTGAAGAAGTGATTCATGAATAAAAATGCAAATAAAATTTGAAAACATTATTTTTTTGGCCAGCTTATATAATATTAACAAAATATTTTATCAAAATAAAGAACATACAATATTATCACCTTTGCATAAAAAAGTACCAACTCAATACTCAACGAAAAGTATGTATATCAATCAGTTGTTCTACAGTTTACAGACTAGGTACCTAATCATTATAATTACCTAATTATAAAATAATCTTTCTTGCTTTCTGAGTGGCGAATTTATCAATAATTACCTTAAAACCTATTTTTTCACAGATTTCGAATTTAATTTGAAGAGAGATTTTCTTTGAAGAACCACTCTATTTTTCAGAATAATCATATTTTTTCTTGGCCTTCATCAGTGTATCAAAATCAGAACTGCTGAGATTTCCTGCAAAGTTTCTAATTTTGTTGGAACCTTAATACCAATGACATTATAAGAACTTTTTTCTTGTTGGTTACAAGAGTTATTCATACTTTCAGAAGCAGAAGAAGAAGTTTCAGCTGAGTGAAATAATTAAATTTCTAAAAATTTGGATGAAGCAAATCTTTCAGACTGATGTCCTATGCATTAACAACATTTTTCCAACAGACAATAAATACCTTTCAGATGTTGAACCTAAACACTGCCAAGAAGTACCCGGTTTAATATCTTCAAATTTAACATAACTTTTTGCCCGAAAACAAAATTTTCTGTATATAAGCTAATTCTTTTATCAGTTACACATTCTTTTCCAAAAATATTTTCACAAATATAAACTTCTTCTGATAAATCTTTTTACTGTATTTTCAATGCATCTAGCTACTTTTGTCTTTGCTCTACAATAAAAAAAAGACTAATATGTCACTTGAAAAATATCTTAAACACTTAAACAATGACAGACATTTTATCGCAAACGAATACAGATACATAACGATGTTGCCTAGCTTATATTTTTTCATAAACATTCTCACCAAAATTATTTTCTTGGTCTTGAAATTATTTTTGTTTAGATTAATTGTGGAAAATATTGCCCATTAACCAAATTTAGTGAGAACTGAAGCCAGATCATAATGATTTTAATTATATTACGATTTATAAATAAATATTTGACAACATTGAGGTTTACTGTCAAACCACAAGTTTACAAAAATCGTGTAAAAATGAGACAGCAACTGAAATAAATGAAGAAAGACCACTTCGATTCGAAGCTACCAGTCTAACAACATTCATAGAGAAAAGACTATTGTGCAGATTGGGAAATACAACGATAACCTTCAATTAGGAACATCAATCCAATTTAATACCGCAAGAGGAAAATAACGATAAACCTCCAAGGAAAAAATTATGTCTAGTTAAGATGCCTCGGTATAATTCCGCAATCCCGCTATTATCCAGTGGAGTCAGAGAACTGCATTAAAACGTTAGCACTCCATATCTATACCCACTTACAACAAAACCACAAACTGAAAATCTCACAAGATGCTTTCAAGAAAAAGATTAATCCGATTTAAATCCGTCAGACCTACAGCATCCAGTCAAAATTATCCATAAACTGATATAAATAGAGAAAGATCATGGCGACTTGATTCCGCAAGTCTACCGACTTCGAATCAGTAGAAGACACAGATTGAAATAAATGAAAAAAACCATTTCGATATGGGTCCGCCAGTAGTGTACAAATTGAAGAAAAATAACGATATTCTTCCACGAAGAACATCAATCCCGTTTGATGCAGCAATGCCGTCAACATCTTATGAAAATAAATCAGAAATGGATCTTTGTAACTGCTTGAATTTAAGATGCCATGGTTGCTTTGGAGAATGCTTAAAATGTGCTTCTAAGAAATGTGGAGCAGAATGTTAGTTTAACCGACCGTTTTACATTAACAGAATCATTTATTTACATTCTGAAAAGGTTATCACAAACCCTTTGTTGAAGTAAAAATCTTAATTGTGTTTTCTAATTGTTTTGAAGAAAAATGTTTATATATGTGTTTGAAATTGAAGGTATGTAGATGTACAGTGTTGCCGTTTCAGTTGGCAGGTGGGAAAATCAAAAAGGGATGGACTCATCGATCTGGCTTTGTAATTACTATTTGGGAAGAGGTGATTCATTCATTAGTATTAGATATTGCCAACGTCTTAAAAGCATTTAGCTTGTGTAAATCATATTCATGCATATTTATTGAATATTCTGTATTTTACAACAATGCATGAAAGAGACGCTTCATCTAAATTTTCCTAAATTGAATTATTACACTCATCTGAAACTGTAAGTGCTTCCAAGAGTGAGACTCTCTTATAACCAATAAGAAAAATGTTGTAATAATGTCACTGATATTGAGGTTCCAATAAAAAATACAAACAGGAAACAAACATGAATACATGGACCTATTGGGTACTTCATTTTGCAAGGACAAGGAAAAACTAATTTACAAAAAAAATGCCTTGAATTTATTCATGAAAGTGCGGACAGATTTTTAAAATTCAAATTCTTTAAAAACATTTTTTAAACATCTCATCACCTAAGAAAAGCTTTTTATATTTCCCGATCCTATCGTATTGTTTAATTAGTTAGTAATGTTCGACTTTCAAATGATGAAGGAGTTAGAGCGGAAACAAAAATTAAAACAATACATATTTGGAAAAGGATTTTAGTGATCTCAAATATTTGAGTTTATCTACTCGAAAGTAGTTTTTTCATAACTACGGGGTTTTATATAAAATCATATGATTTGTTGGGATTTATTTAAGAGATACCAAGATTCAAATTGTCCACAGTATCGAGTAAAAGATGAGTAATTATTGAACTTACCACTGAATTTGGAAGTTGTTCTAATTCAATCTGAGTAATGGTAGTCCTTCTTTCAAGAAATAGTCCAAATGGATCAAAGTACATATTTTGTTCAATGCCAGAGTGAGTTTACTAATTCAATCAACTGACTATCTTAAATGAAATTATACTCGGTAATATTTTTTTGTTTTGTACAAAACACATAGAGACTAACGGAGAACATCGAAACAGGCGTCAGACAGTGTAATAGTGAGTGTGGTAATAGTAGTACATGTCTTGGATTTCTCAATGTGAATATTCTTCTTATCTTCATAGTATCTTTTAAGGACTTTTACTTTTGTAATATGTTCATTCAACAAATTTTCGTCAGCTGTCTGAATGACCTCAGTTTCGATTCATTGTACAATCAACCAATCAACATGTATACCATAAGTTTTTACATATCTTTATTGTATTTAAATATTTACCTCTATTATTCGATTCACTTTCCCCATTTTGTTTTCTATTAGCATCTTCATTAGCCATTCGAAGTATTATCTGATGTGGAGTTGTCAGTATTGGTATTGCCATTTGTTTTCTTAATGCTCCTTTTACACTTGTTAATTTGTCACTGTGCAATCCAATCAAACGAAGACTACGAATAAGAAGTAGAGGAGTATGAAGAAGAGAAGGAGGTCGAAGTATAAGGAGAATAGCAGAAAGATACTTTTGAATGGCGGTGTCGTGATTTTTAAAAAATTTTCTGTCGGAATTCAAATTTCCGTTCTAATTTTTGATAAAAATTTGTAATTTTCTCAATAAAGTTTGTTGAAAAATCCTATTTTCCCATTAGTTTTATGCAAATCATTATGCCAAATTTTATCATTTTCATGCCTTTTCCTTAAATTTCAAAGAAAAATTCAATTATATTATCTTAAAGCGGTCATAAATACGAGTAATTCCATGATTAACACGTTGACCACAGAGCCAAACATGTTTATGCCCCTTTCCGTCAATTTGATGCCCAATTCCATTTGGCACAAAAATTTCATAAATATGACTAAACTCATTGTTCAACTGTCAAGCCGATAATGTTTCTTATGTCCAAGTCAATCAATTTTATTTATTTTTCAATAAATTCCAATAAAACATCTTGAAAATAGCAATTTTTTTCGCGTAATTTCGATGCACAAATCAAAGAATTTCAACATTTAGGGTAGAATATTGTTGCGTATCATAAAAAGAATAGATAGAAAATTTTTGGAGACTCTCAAAAACAACAGTGAGCGAAGAATTATTTAAATTAAAAAAATTTGGTTGTTGTATTATACTTGTATTTTCTAAAATTAATATTCATCATAATAGAAGGGTGATAGTAAATTAACGAAATTTCGACTGGGAAAATGTGAAAACAAACCTGGAAAAATCGGGAGGAGACTAGTACTTGATTTTCAATTTTTACTGGACACCCTATTTCAAGAAAAGTTGTAGATGTAACGTATAAAAGAATTTTCTGTATCTGAGTTGAGAAGCTATGTGCACATCCATGTACTCTGCTTGGAGTTGAAGGTAAAGTTATTCCAAGTGTCTCAGACAGAACTAAGACACTGAATGAAAACTTTTACGAGAGACTAGAGTGCAGGAAAGCACATTCATTACTTCCTCTACTTTCAGTTGAACTATCAAGAGCTTCTAGAAGAGCGATGAGTGCAGGAAGTTGTTTCATTAAGGTCAACACAGCTTGGAGCATTTCTATACACCTTGTCTTCTATATAATACGTTTTGGACACAACATGAAACCACCATTTAATAATTGGAATAAGCTTAATTGAGGTGCAATCTGCGAAACGGTTTTTGTTGGCAAAAATCTTGAAGAAACCTATGAATATTTAGCGTCAGTGTGTGAAGTAACTTTTCTTAATTTCAAAACTTTCCCATTTTCTGAAAAATTCTACTATTAAATGGCAAACAGAAACATCATCTAAATAGTTTTAGTTTGAAAATAAAAAGGTATAAGACATCAATCAATCCAAAATATCAAGTCAAATTCACTTTATTTACAATCCAAATTACAAATTTAATGATATGAATATTCACTATCTATGGAAATTTAAATACCCGGATCTCATCGACGGTTATTGAACAAAGTCATAGAACATTCTAATCCTGGAGCTTTTGGCGAACATTATCTAATCAAAGTGTATTTCGAACTAGAGTTTCCATAGATAATCCAATTGTTTTATCCTAATTTCACAAAATCTGGTTGCGAATGTGAAGAATCAGAGATCAATGTCCAATTTAGCGAAGATTCAATTGAACTACTCATATTATTGGTTGTTATACTAATAGATGGAGTATTGACGATATTCTCAGTAGTTCTAGAATCACTAATTTCATTTATTATTTATTCTGCTATTTTTTTTCTGTATCCGTTTTCCTACAGACAAATTTAGAAATTATTATATTAAAAATTGGTATTTTCATCTTACCTCTTCATTCACAAAGTTATCCTCAAATCCACTTGATGAAGGACTGGCTTTTCCACTACATTCACTTTGTGATTGCTCTTCTAATAGACTTTCCGTGGTTAAAATGGTCTTTGGAGCTGTACGCTACAGCAGAACATTGTAAAATAAAGTGTTACGAGAAATCTGCTAATTTGAAGAAGACTACACTGTTCATATTCCGAGCTGCAGAATACATTTATACAAACTATAATTATCGAAATTCAATTAGTTTATCTGAATTACAAAATATTTTCTGTAGCTAAGGTGAATAATAAGTTTATATTGTATTGATTGTAACGGACATTTTTGAGGATAATTTGGTTTTTCCTTTGCTGTAAAAACGAGATATTTTTTTATATAGCATATTTGTTTTCTGAGTAGAAAAGTACAGGATTAAGTTTTAATAAACGAAAGACAAAGAGTTATTTTCTTCTACTTTTTTTCAAATTTTATATATTTTGCGTAGAATCAATCATGACAATGTTAAGTTGTGTAGGTAGAATTGGTCACAACATTAAGTATGCAAAACTTAAAGTTATAAAAGTTTTACGTTTGTTTTTCTAAAGACTGCGAACCGTGGAGAACTCGTTAGGCGCTACATGCGTTTCCGTGGTTCAATAGGCAGGAAGCGAAGAAATTAATAGAAAACTACAAACCACTCAAAGCGAAGACAACGAATATTGAGGTGAAAATTGTACTGAAAAGCGAAGAACCGATTTATTAGCGACCAAGAAGACTATCGGCATCGGAAAAAGAAGAAGTAGATAGACAGATAGAGGAATGGTTAGAAGATGTAATAATCAAACCGAGTTTTTCGGATTTCTGTAGTCCCATTGGACTAGTGAGAAAAAAGGATGGCCGAACCGAGGTACACAAATGGCAATAAAAAGGATATTGACTACAGAAGAGTATGAAGATTTTTATTTAGAGCATGATATATTGTATAAATACGATAATGGATTAAAATTACTTGTCATTCCAAACAACATGAACAACAAAAAATAATAATAAAAGTCTACGAGATAGGAAATTTTTGAAAGAAAAAAAACAGAAGAAATAGTAAACAAGGAATTTTACATACCAAGACTAAAAGACAAAATAGAAACGATTAAAAATAACTGTATACCTTGTAAATTATAGAATAAAAAAGAAGAAAAGAAAGAATGAGGCTTCATCCTATACAAAAGCTAGAAGATCCGCTAGAGAGGTATCACGTCGACCAATTAGGACCAATGAAGTCAACAAAAAAAAAAATATCAGTACATTTTTGTGGTAGTTGATGACTTTTCCAAATTTGTGTGGCTTTACCCAACAAAATAAACCACGACGAAAGAAGTGACATGTTGTCTTGAAAAATAGCGTAAAATATATCACCTCGTCCTGTAGGAAAGAAAGGAGGAATGTTTCATCCTAAAATCAACAAAATCAACCACGACGAAAGAAGTGATATGTTGTCTTAGCGTAAAATATTTGGCAGCCCGTCAAGGATAATATCTGACAGAGGATCCGCGTTCCGTTCTGAAAAATTCGACTCATATTGTCGAGAAGAGAATATTAAACATGTGTTAACAACTTGTGAAGTCCCACGAGGTAATGTAATAACTAAATAAAAATTCTATTTGTGTTTAATTTCTATACACACTAGCGCCTCCCGCTATCCAAACGCCAAATTAAACACGATTCTGTAGACACTACCGCCCTCTGCCGGACAAAGGCCAAACTAAAATTACGAACTGGCGCCATTTAGCAAAGAATAGTCGAACTGAAAGTACATAGCGGCAGCAAGTTGAACTAAATAAAAATTCTATTTGTGTTCAATTTCTATACACACTAGCGCCCCGAGCCGGCCAGACGCCAAACTAAACACGGTTTCATAGACAGTAGCTCTCCCTGCCGGCCAGACGCCAAACTTAACACGGTTCCAAAATAGCAAAATACCAAATTAAATACGATTCTGTGGACATTAGAGACGTCTGCCGGCCAAACGCTAAACTAAACACGAATCTATAGACACCAGCGCCCCCTGCCGACCAGACGCCAAACTAAACACAGTTCCATAGACACAAGCGCCTTCCGCCGGCCAAACGCCAAATTAAACACGATTCCATTGACAGTAGCGCCCCCTGCTGGTTAGACGCCAAACTAAACAAGATTCCCTAGACACTAGCGCCTCACGCTACCCAAACGATTCTATAGACACTAGCGCCACCTGCCAATCAAACGCCAAATTAAACACGATTGCATAGACAGTAGCGCCCCCAGAGGGCCAAACGCAAAACTAAACAAGTTCCCATAGACACTGGCGCATCCCGCTAGCCAAAAGTCAAATTAAAAGCGATTCTATAGACATATAAATCTATTTCAACAAATCGCCAAACTAAAACACTAGCGCCCCCTACCGGCCAGACGCCAAATTAAACACGGTTCCATAAACAAAAGCGCCTCTCGCTAGCAAAACGCCAAATTAAATACGATTCTGTAGACACCAGCGACCTCTGCCGGCCAGACGCCAAATTAAACAAGATTCCATAGACACTAGCGCCTCCCGCTAGCCAAACGTCAAATTAAACACGATTCTATTGACCGATCGCCAAACTAACCAAACACGAACTTACGCCATCTGGCGAGGAATAGTCAAACTGGAAGTACCTAGCGGCTGCAAGTTGATCTTGATAAAAATACTATTTGTGTTTGATTTCTATACACACCAGCTCCTCCTGCCGGTCAGACGCCAAACTAGACTCGATTCTATAGACACTAGCGCCCTCTGCCGGCCGGACGTCAAACTAAACACGATTCTATACACACTACCGCCCTCTGCCGGCCAAACGATAAACTAAAACACGAGCTAGCGCCATCTAGCGAGGTATAGTCGAACTGAAAGTACTTAGCGGCCGCAAGTTAAACTAAATCAAAAATTCTCTTTGTGTTCAATTTCTATACACACTAGCGCCCCCCGCCAATTAGACACCAAACTAAACACGGTTCCATAGACGCCAAACAAAACAAGGTTCTATAGACACAAGCGCCTCCTGCCGGTTAAACGCCAAATTAAATACGATTCCATAGACAGTAGAGCCCCTGCCGGCCAGACGCCAAACTAAACACGGTTCCATAGACACTAGCGCACCCTGCTGGCCAGATGCCAAATTCAATTCAATTCTAAAGACACTAGCGCCTCCCGCCAGCCAGATATTGTCATTCGTTTTCTTAATGCTTATTTGACACTTCACAATTTGTCACTATGCAATCCAATCAACCGTTTATTCTATAATTATATCCATTCAGATTTGAGATCATTATTGAAGGTATCTACGGCTCCATTTTCCAATTCTTCTTCATACTTATACAATTCGAAATTATGTATGATTGTATCATTCAAGTCCAGATAGAAATCATGCTCATATACGTTTCAAACGATAAGCATTCTTACTTCTTTTCAGCATCATTTTCCTCATTATGGCTCTTCACATTACTACAAATATATAATAATAATAATTTGCTCTTGAGCTAAGTGGTTTTTAAAATATTTATTTTGCCAATCTATTACGAGATTTAAGTATATTAAATAAATCATTAAAATTTAGATGAAATTCATCTGTAGTACCTGCATTATGGAAATATGTACTAATATCTGTTCTCGATAAATAAAGAGGAACAGCTGCTCAATAACCATCACAAAAAACCGTTACATTGTTTCCACCTTTACACTGATAAATTTCGCAAATCATGCAACTTGGAATTTCGTCGAAATGGTCCAACTACAACTCTGGTTAGCAAAAAGATATCGAAAAAAATTATATATCATTAGAAAATCTACACTCTAGCGATGTTTATAAAAAAACAAAAGCTTCCTACCACCTTTACTTGTTTTTAAACGCATGAATTGTTGTAATAATATGAATATATAAGATATAATACATACTGTGAAAGTTATGAAGTTATAACTTCTTGCAAAGTTAAAATAAGAAGAGACATGAAAATCAGGAAAATGAAGAAAATAAAGTGAATTATTGAAGAAATGGTTTAGAAAATATCTTGTTTAACAATTCAACAATTTTCTAAGTAAAATTGGGTTGGATGTCAGTAATTTACAAAAAGTTTTTGTCATAATAGTACAGCAAGTCAGCAATATAAAAAATGAGATCAGGAGTTGTTATGACAGCTATATATGATAAGGAATCAATCTGATGAGTTTTAAACACGAAAAAAAAAGGATTATGATAGAGTGGAGTGATAAACTCCACTTTAATAATGAATTTTGATCTTCTTCTTTAGAAGATAATCTATAAAAAATACATCGAGTGAGAAAGAAGACATGTACCAACAAAATTAAAAGGAGTAACAGAAAGAGGCATATTCAAAATTTTCCTAATCTACAATTATTCTATATATCTCGTAACAGTAAATGATGACAGAGAGTTGAAAAGCTAAGAACAAATGTGCGAAAACATTTAGAAATATGGTCCCCTCAAAATTCTTTATACATATAATTAATATAAAATAGATACCTTCCATAGGACAGCTGTAAGCCTACATTTTGATGTTTAGGACTTGTTTTGAAAAGAATACTGTTCCCTTTTCGTTCTCTCAACGTTTTTGCTTCCATTAGAATGACTTGATAACAATATACTTTCAACTGGTTGTTGAGAAGCTAAAAAAATAAAACAAAAGTGTGTGGGTATGTATGGCAGTAGAAATGGCATTACCTCACCCAATTCAAACAAACATGTTTCTTCAATATTCAACAACTCTAAAATACCTTTGACATGGAGTGCAATAAACCATTAAGTTGCATTACAATGTATTCGCTAAGCTAAATTTACACTCAACCAAGTCATATCCATACAGGACTTTTCAGGAAAATTCTTCATTACTCATTCAGTTTCATTGGCAGATATAGTGTTGAATTTGTACAAAGTGATGAAATGGTAAGTGACTTGAAAGTTCTTATTCAAAAACTGGTAAGACAATAATTTGAAATAATGATGGAAACATGACATTGCTAAAGTTATTTTTTTCAGACTAGTTTGAGATTTTCAAAGGAAGTCACCTAAAATACTTAACAAAATATATGATTTAATATCAAATATTGATGAGCAACTACTAATTATTTTGATTAAGAGTAACTTTATTAGAAAAATATTAATATTTAGACAAATATCAACTCACTGGCAACATTTTTCATCAATTCATTGTAAACTACAAGTTACATATTCTTCACAATTGGGGTGGAGTCTCTTTAAATCAAACCAATCAAAAATTACTCAATATTTTATTTTCTTACCTCAGAAATATGAATAAAACAAGTAAGATGTGTCAGAACAATACGAGGATCTTTTCTATCATTTATTTATTATGCAGAAACACCATAGTTCATTTGAATGATCTTTATCTTGCAATTCCATAAGGTAGGTACTCCAAAACTACTAAAGATCCCCATGTGAATCCATCCAAACGCTCCTATTATATCAATCATTATATACAGGTAAATATTTAAAAAAAAATGTGTTGTTATATTTCCTAAATGATAGAATCACTGCAAAAATCTTCAAAGCCGGGTAGATGCTGTTCTCTTGTTGCTACTTCAATAATATAATTCTTTTTTTGTAACTTGACATTCACAGACGTTACACTACAAATTTCCATGCCCAGTTCAGATCAAGCTACCATAGCGAAATTAGTAAATATGTTACGAGTACATACAATTCTTTTTTATTAGAAGCCATTTTGGTAAATGAGAAATCACGCTCCTTTACCTAAAAATAAATTATTTGTAAACTACTTCCAGTATTGGTGTAGTGCCTATACTTGTTATTAAAAAAGATATTCAAACACTTGCCAACACCTTAAAAGCATATTCATCAACATAAAACATTGTGTTGTATAAGTGAGTATTTTTATCAAATTACTTAGTTAAAGGTGTAGAAAATGTGAAAACTAATTGTACATACCTACTATAAGAATCAAAATTTTAAAAATTTATACATTTTCAGTCAAAATTTACTTCATTACATACACTACATTCACTTAATCTTCACGTATAAAACTTAAACATAAGTAAGTTTTCCAACTAGATACCAATTCCGTTTCTAACATTATAATGAATTCCGAAGTTCCTTTGTTTGAAACTTTGGTTTACTTTGACCTTGGACGTATAAAAAACATTAACCCAGCTGGCATGTTTGAATATAACTGAAGCCAACTTACAGTAAACCTCAATGTTGTCAAATTTTACAAATTATTTGTTTATTATCTGGATGCATGTTACGTTTCAAAAATATTTATTTATACATCGTAATATTATTAAAAACCAATAAGAATGTGGCTCTAGTTCTCACTAAATTTGGTTAATGGACAATATTTCCCACAATTGATCTAAACAAAGATCAAGAAAATAATTTTGGCGAGAATGTTTATGAAAAAATATAAGCTAGGCAACATTGCTATGTAACTGTATTCATTTATGTTTTTGTTTTATCTAGCATAGAATGTTTCAAAGAAATAATATCAAATACTAGTTTTATTTGAATACAAATTTACTGTAGACATGTACCAATAAATCTTCGAGACAAACATATAGGTTTTTAATGAGGATATGCTTATTTATTATAATTATTAGTCAATTTAAGTCAAAAACAAGATGAAAGTAATGTGAAAACAAAAAACAAAGGCTAATAGATTAGCCTGGCCAGCAACTTCAGTACTTTCATCAAGTTGAAGTGAAAAGTTTGTTTTATTTAAACTGTAACAGTGAATTTGACCGATTTTTTTTTGCTTCCTTCTCAGTGAATGAAACTTCAGATTCTAACCTACAGAGTGTTCTGTTCCTTTTTTAGCTATCAATATGAATAGGCGATAAGATGCAAATGTAGCTTGTCTATTTTTCTCACCAGAAATTGATGTTTTCGTTATTGAGTTTGACTATAAGAATTCTTTTTCTTTGTACTGAAAGAAATATATATGTTTTTTTTTGTGAAAAGTCTTTACAGTTTTGAAGGTTTCATACTCTCATCAGCAAATACTTCGAAACATAAAACACACTGAAGTAGCAGGTTGTCATCTGTGCCAGTAACCACAAAAACCATATTTCAAATAATCAGCAATGTACTTATGGTTCGGTTTTGCCTTCCTAGGGACTTCTTTTAAAAATTCTAATAAAAATAAGTTTTGCATTGAGATGTTTATTATTATAAATTATTAATAAATGAATTTTGTCTTATCACTTGTTTTTAAATAAGTATTTTTAAGGCAATTACCATTTAACCAATCTAATCACTTTGTACAAATTAAACATTATATGTGCAAATCGAACTAAACGAGAAATGGAGAACTGTTCTGAAAAGTTTTGATTGTATGTTCCTCCTCTTTCGCATCTTTTCTGTTTAGAACTTCCTTGGAATGGGGTCGCTACAGTTCATTGGTGGTGATGCATCGAACTTATCTGCAGGAGTCACGATAATCTTCGTATCGTTAGCATCTTTTTCCTCCTTTGGAGCTTGGAACGATACCGTTGAGTTTTGGTCTTGATAAGTTTGTTTTTTCTTCTCCTTAACCATTTTCAACCAGTTATTAAATTTTGTCACTATCAAATTTTTGTAATACAAATTGGTTTCTTTACTCAAAGTCGACGGCATTTTAAAACTTCTATAATTTTAATATACAAATTACACTTATTAACGGTCTTACTTTCATTCACTTAAAAAAATATTTTTGACAATTGTTGACTTTTGAAATTTAAACACTTTGAAATGTTTATCTCGTTAACCAGTCGAAATCATCAATTGATGATATCTTTACGTTTATTTAAAAAAAAAACGATTTTTCGCGTTGTACATCACGAAATAAAACCGCTATAATTACGATGATTTAACTATCTGAAACAAATAAAATGAAAATATGTAGACATATATGTAATACCAACTGTCCATATAGGAGTCTTACCTATATGAGTAATAATAGTATTACCATTGTATAAAGAATATTCTTTATACAATGTTATTACAGTATATGTTAGACAACGTATTATAACAAAAATAATATTTTACAACGTTGCATAGAATATTTTTTGTGTTGAAAGTTAAAATGGCAACATGCTAGTACGCTGTGAAGTTGGCTCCTAGTGATGTTAGACAGTTTAGGTTATTGCATATCTGTCTTTATATTAAGTTATTACAATAAAAAGAATATTTTTATTCTAATAATACTAAAAACAACAAGTTATAGGTCCGAGACTTTTCACTGTATAAATAAATAATTCGGATTACGAAACTAAAAACGAAAATGCATTAGAACAAAAAACTTTTCTGGAAACTGTAACATAAGTGGAATAACTTTAAAAGCATATAGAATTATGGACTTGGTTATAAACCGCATAGGTACCGAGTAGTATTCATGATTATGAATATATAAAAACATACATTTGTACATACATACATAACACATATTATGAGCTGTACTGGTAAATGATGAAATATTTGAAAAATTGTCTAAGCTGTATGAAGGAGATACAGAACAATTAAAAGGTAAGGTCACTCAAAAAATTTTTCAGCTATATCTATAAAAGAAATGACAATCAATATATCTGTATTCATAAGCGATAATAATAACCACAATGAGAGGCGATGAGTATACATTTAAAAAACTAGAAGATCAAAGCATGATGAAATCCACAAAAAGTGACATAAGCGTAAAAGGTATTGGAAACAAACATTTTGATGAATGCTTTCTTCAGAATGTTATAATATTTTCACTGGAACACAAAAGTTAAGTGTCAGACTGGATAATAGAATACATAAAAATGGTTGAAACTAAATTTGATACAAAAGTTCATTAAGTAAGAGAGGAAATAATGGAGAATATACGAGTAAACGAATGAAAGAATATATGAAAAAATGAGGTACTATTCTTGATTATACTCCAGCAAACTTCCCATAACTTAATGGAAAATTGGATTGAGGGTAAACCTTGGACACTAAGAAATCTAAGTGTATTTGGCGAAGATACTCGAAAGGATATCGGCTCTGGAATAAAATTGAAATACATGATATAAAAATAATAACTAGGATATTAAAAGATAATGAAGAAACCAGAAGTCAAAAACAAGATGAAAGTAATGTGAAGAAGAGCCACGATGAGGAAAATGATGTTGAAAACTAAGAACAAATAACAGTAAAGTGAGAGATGTAAAATTGGAATATTGAGGAGAACAAGGAACAGGAAATAAGGAAATCAAAAAGAAAAATTTCTGACCTATTGTGATTTTCCAACAAAAACAATATTATTTCCTTAAGAAGCTTGAACAATCTTGACAGCACTTTACCTCTTGAGAGCCACCGTACTTCACAATGAAGCAGGAATGCTTTGTGCTCACTTCCCATTTGATCACACAGAATAGCAAAAAGTCAGCAAGTTAGCAAGCAACTTCAGTACTTTCATTAAGTTGATGTGAAAAGTTTTTTTTCAAAACTGTAACTGTGAAATTGAGCGATTTTTTTATTTTCTTTTCGGTGAAAGAAACTTCAGATTCTACCCTAGAGAGTGTTCTGATCCTTTTTTAGCTAGCTGTCAATATGAATAGGCGATATGATGCAATTGTAGCTTGTCTATTTTGCTCACCACAAATTGATGTTTTTAATAGTGAGTGTGACTTCAAGAATAAGTTCTAATAAGAGGTGAGAATGCTTATCATTTGAACTGAACTTGAATGTTACAATCATACATAATTTTGAATTGTATAGGTGTGAAGAAATGGAAAATGGAACCAAAGATACCTACAATATTAAACTCAATCCTGAATGAATGCAATTATGGAAAGAACGTTTGATTGGATTGCACAGTGACAAATTGAGAAGTGTCAAAGAAGCATTAAGGAAATGATTGGCAATATTGAAAATTCCACATCAGATAATACTTTCGAATGGCTAATGAAGATGCTTATAGAATACAAAATGGGGAAAGTGAATTGAATAATAGAGGTAATTATTTAATTACAATAAATATATGTAAAAACTTATGATATACATATTGATTGGATGATTGTACAATGAATCGACACTGAGGACATACACACAGCTGCCCAAAATTTGTTAAATGAACAATTCACAAAAGTAAAAGTGCTTAAAAGATACTAGAAGAATATTCACATTGAGAAATCCAAGACATGTACTACTATTACGACACTCACTTTTACACTGTCTGACACCTGTTTCAATGTTCTCCATTAGTCTCTATGTGTTTTGTACAAAACAAAAAAATATTACCGAGTATAATTTGATTCAAGATCATCAGTTGATTGAATTAGTAAACTCACTCTCTACTCAATAACAACATTCTGTAGGCTAATGTAAAAGGCTTTTCTTGTTTGAATTTCCCGCCTCCCAACTAAAACGGCAACACATGTCAATAGGCAGTGTTGTTTTATTACTATAATTACTATATCTATACACGAAAAAATTACTAACAATAATTTATTCAATCTGCTTAAGTTATTTAAACAACTTTTTTTATTAACAGCAAGGACACGGAGGTAAACGTATCAATAGTTTTGGAGCTCAACGAGGTTTGAAATTTTTATAAAAAATTCATGTATATCTTATATGAATGAATAATCTACATACCTTCAATTTCAAACACATATATAAACATTTTTCTTCAAAACAATTAAAAAACACAATTAAGATTTTTATTTCACCAAAGGGTTTGTGATAACCTTTTCAGAATGTAAATAAATGATTCTGTTAATGTAAAACGGTCGGTTAAACTTACGTTCTGGTCCACATTTCTTAGAAGCACATTTTAAGCATTCTCCAAAGCAACCATGGCATCTTAAATTCAAGCAGTTACAAAGTCCCATTTTTGATTTATTTTCATAAGATGCTGACGGCATTGCTGCGTCAAACGGGATTGATGTTCTTCGTGGAAGAATATCGTTATTTTTCTTCAATTTGTACACTACTGTCTCTGAATGGTAATAGGCTTGCGGAACCATATCGAAATGGTTTTTTTCATTTATTTCAATCGGTATCTTATACAGATTCGATGTCGGTAGACCTGCGGAATCAAGTCGCCATGATCTTTCTATATTTATATCAGTTTGTGGAGAATTTTGACTGGATGCTGTAGGTCTGAAGAATTTAAATCGGATTAATGTTTTTCTTGAAAGCATCTTGTAAGATTATTCAGTTTGTGGTTTTGTTGTAAGTTAATATAGATATATTTTCGAGATCAAATCTTACTTTCTTCTTTTTTGGAGGGCTAACGTTTTCATTCAGTGCTCTTACTCCACTGGATATTGACGGTATTGCGGAATTATACTGGTACGTCTTAACTAGACATGATTTTTTCCTTGCAGGTTTATCGTTATTCTCCTAAATAAAAATATTTTCAAGACCAAGAAACTAATTTTGATGAAAAAGTTTATGAAAATATATAAGCTAAGCAAAATCGTTATGTATCTGTATTCGTTTGCGATAAAATGGCTGCTGTTGTTTACTAAAAACTAAAAAAGCATTTTGAATAGATTTGTTGGAGTGAAATATTTTTGAGTGTTTAGATATTGTTCAAGTGATATATTAGTCTTAGTTTCAATTTTTAGTAAAGCTTTTTATATTTCCCCATTCCAGTCATATGGTTAAATTAGTTACTTACAAAATTCTACAGAATAGGATACTCGAATAATGTATATTTTGACTTATAATATTATTATGAGGAAAGCAGTAGTCAAAAACAAGATGAAAGTAATGTGAAGAAGAGCCATGATTAGGAAAATGATGCTGAAAACAAAAAACAAGAAACAGAAAAGTCAAAAGTGTGAAATGAAGAAAGAAAGAACAAGAAATAAGGAAATAAAGAAGATAAAATTATGCCCCATCGCGTAATTTTACAACAAAAACAATCATATTTCATGAACAAGCCCAAACAATCTTGACAGCACTTTCACTCATTTCATCGCACAGAATGGCAAAAAGTCGGGATTGCTTAGGCTGCGACTTAATGAAATTTACAATCTTCACTGTATTATCAACCGCCGCTGGCTAAATTCTTTTTCTGTTCAAGGTCAAATGCCTTTAAATTTATTGTTATGCTGCAGTTTTTTTATTTTTCAGTTTTTAGGGAAAAATACATCAGATAGTTACGTATTTTTATCGTATTCCTACATCACAATCGTTGTGAAGAAGTGATTCATGAGTAAAAATGCAAATAAAATTTGAAAACATTATTTTTTTGGCCAGCTTATATAATATTAACAAAATACTTTATCAAAATAAAGAACATACAATATTATCACCTTTGCATAAAAAAGTACCAACTCAATACTCAACGAAAAGTATGTATATCAATCAGTTGTTCTACAGTTTACAGACTAGGTACCTAATCATTATAATTACCTAATTATAAAATAATCTTTCTTGCTTTCTGAGTGGCGAATTTATCAATAATTTCCTTAAAACCTATTTTTTCACAGATTTCGAATTTAATTTGAAGAGAGATTTTCTTTGAAGAACCACTCTATTTTTCAGAATAATCATATTTTTTCTTGGCCTTCATCAGTGTATCAAAATCAGAACTGCTGAGATTTCCTGCAAAGTTTCTAATTTTGTTGGAACCTTAATACCAATGACATTATAAGAACTTTTTTCTTGTTGGTTACAAGAGTTATTCATACTTTCAGAAGCAGAAGAAGAAGTTTCAGCTGAGTGAAATAATTAAATTTCTAAAAATTTGGATGAAGCGAATCTTTCAGACTGATGTCCTATGCATTAACAACATTTTTCCAACAGACAATAAATACCTTTCAGATGTTGAACCTAAACACTGCCAAGAAGTACCCGGTTTAATATCTTCAAATTTAACATAACTTTTTGCCCGAAAACAAAATTTTCTGTATATAAGCTAATTCTTTTATCAGTTACACATTCTTTTCCAAAAATATTTTCACAAATATAAACTTCTTCTGATAAATCTTTTTACTGTATTTTCAATGCATCTAGCTACTTTTGTCTTTGCTCTACAATAAAAAAAAGACTAATATGTCACTTGAAAAATATCTTAAACACTTAAACAATGACAGACATTTTATCGCAAACGAATACAGATACATAACGATGTTGCCTAGCTTATATTTTTTCATAAACATTCTCACCAAAATTATTTTCTTGGTCTTGAAATTATTTTTGTTTAGATTAATTGTGGAAAATATTGCCCATTAACCAAATTTAGTGAGAACTGAAGCCAGATCATAATGATTTTAATTATATTACGATTTATAAATAAATATTTGACAACATTGAGGTTTACTGTCAAACCACAAGTTTACAAAAATCGTGTAAAAATGAGACAGCAACTGAAATAAATGAAGAAAGACCACTTCGATTCGAAGCTACCAGTCTAACAACATTCATAGAGAAAAGACTATTGTGCAGATTGGGAAATACAACGATAACCTTCAATTAGGAACATCAATCCAATTTAATACCGCAAGAGGAAAATAACGATAAACCTCCAAGGAAAAAATTATGTCTAGTTAAGATGCCTCGGTATAATTCCGCAATCCCGCTATTATCCAGTGGAGTCAGAGAACTGCATTAAAACGTTAGCACTCCATATCTATACCCACTTACAACAAAACCACAAACTGAAAATCTCACAAGATGCTTTCAAGAAAAAGATTAATCCGATTTAAATCCGTCAGACCTACAGCATCCAGTCAAAATTATCCATAAACTGATATAAATAGAGAAAGATCATGGCGACTTGATTCCGCAAGTCTACCGACTTCGAATCAGTAGAAGACACAGATTGAAATAAATGAAAAAAACCATTTCGATATGGGTCCGCCAGTAGTGTACAAATTGAAGAAAAATAACGATATTCTTCCACGAAGAACATCAATCCCGTTTGATGCAGCAATGCCGTCAACATCTTATGAAAATAAATCAGAAATGGATCTTTGTAACTGCTTGAATCATTTATTTACATTCTGAAAAGGTTATCACAAACCCTTTGTTGAAGTAAAAATCTTAATTGTGTTTTCTAATTGTTTTGAAGAAAAATGTTTATATATGTGTTTGAAATTGAAGGTATGTAGATGTACAGTGTTGCCGTTTCAGTTGGCAGGTGGGAAAATCAAAAAGGGATGGACTCATCGATCTGGCTTTGTAATTACTATTTGGGAAGAGGTGATTCATTCATTAGTATTAGATATTGCCAACGTCTTAAAAGCATTTAGCTTGTGTAAATCATATTCATGCATATTTATTGAATATTCTGTATTTTACAACAATGCATGAAAGAGACGCTTCATCTAAATTTTCCTAAATTGAATTATTACACTCATCTGAAACTGTAAGTGCTTCCAAGAGTGAGACTCTCTTATAACCAATAAGAAAAATGTTGTAATAATGTCACTGATATTGAGGTTCCAATAAAAAATACAAACAGGAAACAAACATGAATACATGGACCTATTGGGTACTTCATTTTGCAAGGACAAGGAAAAACTAATTTACAAAAAAAATGCCTTGAATTTATTCATGAAAGTGCGGACAGATTTTTAAAATTCAAATTCTTTAAAAACATTTTTTAAACATCTCATCACCTAAGAAAAGCTTTTTATATTTCCCGATCCTATCGTATTGTTTAATTAGTTAGTAATGTTCGACTTTCAAATGATGAAGGAGTTAGAGCGGAAACAAAAATTAAAACAATACATATTTGGAAAAGGATTTTAGTGATCTCAAATATTTGAGTTTATCTACTCGAAAGTAGTTTTTTCATAACTACGGGGTTTTATATAAAATCATATGATTTGTTGGGATTTATTTAAGAGATACCAAGATTCAAATTGTCCACAGTATCGAGTAAAAGATGAGTAATTATTGAACTTACCACTGAATTTGGAAGTTGTTCTAATTCAATCTGAGTAATGGTAGTCCTTCTTTCAAGAAATAGTCCAAATGGATCAAAGTACATATTTTGTTCAATGCCAGAGTGAGTTTACTAATTCAATCAACTGACTATCTTAAATGAAATTATACTCGGTAATATTTTTTTGTTTTGTACAAAACACATAGAGACTAACGGAGAACATCGAAACAGGCGTCAGACAGTGTAATAGTGAGTGTGGTAATAGTAGTACATGTCTTGGATTTCTCAATGTGAATATTCTTCTTATCTTCATAGTATCTTTTAAGGACTTTTACTTTTGTAATATGTTCATTCAACAAATTTTCGTCAGCTGTCTGAATGACCTCAGTTTCGATTCATTGTACAATCAACCAATCAACATGTATACCATAAGTTTTTACATATCTTTATTGTATTTAAATATTTACCTCTATTATTCGATTCACTTTCCCCATTTTGTTTTCTATTAGCATCTTCATTAGCCATTCGAAGTATTATCTGATGTGGAGTTGTCAGTATTGGTATTGCCATTTGTTTTCTTAATGCTCCTTTTACACTTGTTAATTTGTCACTGTGCAATCCAATCAAACGAAGACTACGAATAAGAAGTAGAGGAGTATGAAGAAGAGAAGGAGGTCGAAGTATAAGGAGAATAGCAGAAAGATACTTTTGAATGGCGGTGTCGTGATTTTTAAAAAATTTTCTGTCGGAATTCAAATTTCCGTTCTAATTTTTGATAAAAATTTGTAATTTTCTCAATAAAGTTTGTTGAAAAATCCTATTTTCCCATTAGTTTTATGCAAATCATTATGCCAAATTTTATCATTTTCATGCCTTTTCCTTAAATTTCAAAGAAAAATTCAATTATATTATCTTAAAGCGGTCATAAATACGAGTAATTCCATGATTAACACGTTGACCACAGAGCCAAACATGTTTATGCCCCTTTCCGTCAATTTGATGCCCAATTCCATTTGGCACAAAAATTTCATAAATATGACTAAACTCATTGTTCAACTGTCAAGCCGATAATGTTTCTTATGTCCAAGTCAATCAATTTTATTTATTTTTCAATAAATTCCAATAAAACATCTTGAAAATAGCAATTTTTTTCGCGTAATTTCGATGCACAAATCAAAGAATTTCAACATTTAGGGTAGAATATTGTTGCGTATCATAAAAAGAATAGATAGAAAATTTTTGGAGACTCTCAAAAACAACAGTGAGCGAAGAATTATTTAAATTAAAAAAATTTGGTTGTTGTATTATACTTGTATTTTCTAAAATTAATATTCATCATAATAGAAGGGTGATAGTAAATTAACGAAATTTCGACTGGGAAAATGTGAAAACAAACCTGGAAAAATCGGGAGGAGACTAGTACTTGATTTTCAATTTTTACTGGACACCCTATTTCAAGAAAAGTTGTAGATGTAACGTATAAAAGAATTTTCTGTATCTGAGTTGAGAAGCTATGTGCACATCCATGTACTCTGCTTGGAGTTGAAGGTAAAGTTATTCCAAGTGTCTCAGACAGAACTAAGACACTGAATGAAAACTTTTACGAGAGACTAGAGTGCAGGAAAGCACATTCATTACTTCCTCTACTTTCAGTTGAACTATCAAGAGCTTCTAGAAGAGCGATGAGTGCAGGAAGTTGTTTCATTAAGGTCAACACAGCTTGGAGCATTTCTATACACCTTGTCTTCTATATAATACGTTTTGGACACAACATGAAACCACCATTTAATAATTGGAATAAGCTTAATTGAGGTGCAATCTGCGAAACGGTTTTTGTTGGCAAAAATCTTGAAGAAACCTATGAATATTTAGCGTCAGTGTGTGAAGTAACTTTTCTTAATTTCAAAACTTTCCCATTTTCTGAAAAATTCTACTATTAAATGGCAAACAGAAACATCATCTAAATAGTTTTAGTTTGAAAATAAAAAGGTATAAGACATCAATCAATCCAAAATATCAAGTCAAATTCACTTTATTTACAATCCAAATTACAAATTTAATGATATGAATATTCACTATCTATGGAAATTTAAATACCCGGATCTCATCGACGGTTATTGAACAAAGTCATAGAACATTCTAATCCTGGAGCTTTTGGCGAACATTATCTAATCAAAGTGTATTTCGAACTAGAGTTTCCATAGATAATCCAATTGTTTTATCCTAATTTCACAAAATCTGGTTGCGAATGTGAAGAATCAGAGATCAATGTCCAATTTAGCGAAGATTCAATTGAACTACTCATATTATTGGTTGTTATACTAATAGATGGAGTATTGACGATATTCTCAGTAGTTCTAGAATCACTAATTTCATTTATTATTTATTCTGCTATTTTTTTTCTGTATCCGTATATTCTACTTGATCGCGATTGGTTTTTTCTATCAGATCACCAGGTGCAACATTTTCCTACAGACAAATTTAGAAATTATTATATTAAAAATTGGTATTTTCATCTTACCTCTTCATTCACAAAGTTATCCTCAAATCCACTTGATGAAGGACTGGCTTTTCCACTACATTCACTTTGTGATTGCTCTTCTAATAGACTTTCCGTGGTTAAAATGGTCTTTGGAGCTGTACGCTACAGCAGAACATTGTAAAATAAAGTGTTACGAGAAATCTGCTAATTTGAAGAAGACTACACTGTTCATATTCCGAGCTGCAGAATACATTTGTACAAACTATAATTATCGAAATTCAATTAGTTTATCTGAATTACAAAATATTTTCTGTAGCTAAGGTGAATAATAAGTTTATATTGTATTGATTGTAACGGACATTTTTGAGGATAATTTGGTTTTTCCTTTGCTGTAAAAACGAGATATTTTTTTATATAGCATATTTGTTTTCTGAGTAGAAAAGTACAGGATTAAGTTTTAATAAACGAAAGACAAAGAGTTATTTTCTTCTACTTTTTTTCAAATTTTATATATTTTGCGTAGAATCAATCATGACAACGTTAAGTTGTGTAGGTAGAATTGGTCACAACATTAAGTATGCAAAACTTAAAGTTATAAAAGTTTTACGTTTGTTTTTCTAAAGACTGCGAACCGTGGAGAACTCGTTAGGCGCTACATGCGTTTCCGTGGTTCAATAGGCAGGAAGCGAAGAAATTAATAGAAAACTACAAACCACTCAAAGCGAAGACAACGAATATTGAGGTGAAAATTGTACTGAAAAGCGAAGAACCGATTTATTAGCGACCAAGAAGACTATCGGCATCGGAAAAAGAAGAAGTAGATAGACAGATAGAGGAATGGTTAGAAGATGTAATAATCAAACCGAGTTTTTCGGATTTCTGTAGTCCCATTGGACTAGTGAGAAAAAAGGATGGCCGAACCGAGGTACACAAATGGCAATAAAAAGGATATTGACTACAGAAGAGTATGAAGATTTTTATTTAGAGCATGATATATTGTATAAATACGATAATGGATTAAAATTACTTGTCATTCCAAACAACATGAACAACAAAAAATAATAATAAAAGTCTACGAGATAGGAAATTTTTGAAAGAAAAAAAACAGAAGAAATAGTAAACAAGGAATTTTACATACCAAGAATAAAAGACAAAATAGAAACGATTAAAAATAACTGTATACCTTGTAAATTATAGAATAAAAAAGAAGAAAAGAAAGAATGAGGCTTCATCCTATACAAAAGCTAGAAGATCCGCTAGAGAGGTATCACGTCGACCAATTAGGACCAATGAAGTCAACAAAAAAAAAATATCAGTACATTTTTGTGGTAGTTGATGACTTTTCCAAATTTGTGTGGCTTTACCCAACAAAATAAACCACGACGAAAGAAGTGACATGTTGTCTTGAAAAATAGCGTAAAATATATCACCTCGTCCTGTAGGAAAGAAAGGAGGAATGTTTCATCCTAAAATCAACAAAATCAACCACGACGAAAGAAGTGATATGTTGTCTTAGCGTAAAATATTTGGCAGCCCGTCAAGGATAATATCTGACAGAGGATCCGCGTTCCGTTCTGAAAAATTCGAATCATATTGTCGAGAAGAGAATATTAAACATGTGTTAACAACTTGTGAAGTCCCACGAGGTAATGTAATAACTAAATAAAAATTCTATTTGTGTTTAATTTCTATACACACTAGCGCCTCCCGCTATCCAAACGCCAAATTAAACACGATTCTGTAGACACTACCGCCCTCTGCCGGACAAATGCCAAACTAAAACACGAACTGGCGCCATTTAGCAAAGAATAGTCGAACTGAAAGTACATAGCGGCAGCAAGTTGAACTAAATAAAAATTCTATTTGTGTTCAATTTCTATACACACTAGCGCCCCCAGCCGGCCAGACGCCAAACTAAACACGGTTTCATAGACAGTAGCTCTCCCTGCCGGCCAGACGCCAAACTTAACACGGTTCCATAGACACTAGCGCCTCTCGCTAGCAAAATACCAAATTAAATACGATTCTGTGGACATTAGAGACGTCTGCCGGCCAAACGCTAAACTAAACAAGAATCTATAGACACCAGCGCCCCCTGCCGACCAGACGCCAAACTAAACACAGTTCCATAGACACAAGCGCCTTCCGCCGGCCAAACGCCAAATTAAACACGATTCCATTTACAGTAGCGCCCCCTGCTGGTTAGACGCCAAACTAAACAAGATTCCCTAGACACTAGCGCCTCACGCTACCCAAACGATTCTATAGACACTAGCGCCACCTGCCAATCAAACGCCAAATTAAACACGATTGCATAGACAGTAGCGCCCCCAGAGGGCCAAACGTAAAACTAAACAAGTTCCCATAGACACTGGCGCCTCCCGCTAGCCAAAAGTCAAATTAAAAGCGATTCTATAGACATATAAATCTATTTCAACAAATCGCCAAACTAAAACACGATTTTATACACTAGCGCCCCCTACCGGCCAGACGCCAAATTAAACACGGTTCCATAAACAAAAGCGCCTCTCGCTAGCAAAACGCCAAATTAAATACGATTCTGTAGACACCAGCGACCTCTGCCGGCTAGACGCCAAATTAAATAAGATTCCATAGACACTAGCGCCTCCCGCTAGCCAAACGTCAAATTAAACACGATTCTATTGACCGATCGCCAAACTAACCAAACACGAACTTACGCCATCTGGCGAGGAATAGTCAAACTGGAAGTACCTAGCGGCTGCAAGTTGATCTTGATAAAAATACTATTTGTGTTTGATTTCTATACACACCAGCTCCTCCTGCCGGTCAGACGCCAAACTAGACTCGATTCTATAGACACTAGCGCCCTCTGCCGGCCGGACGTCAAACTAAACACGATTCTATACACACTACCGCCCTCTGCCGGCCAAACGATAAACTAAAACACGAGCTAGCGCCATCTAGCGAGGTATAGTCGAACTGAAAGTACTTAGCGGCCGCAAGTTAAACTAAATAAAAATTCTCTTTGTGTTCAATTTCTATACACACTAGCGCCCCCCGCCAATTAGACACCAAACTAAACACGGTTCCATAGACGCCAAACAAAACAAGGTTCTATAGACACAAGCGCCTCCTGCCGGTTAAACGCCAAATTAAATACGATTCCATAGACAGTAGAGCCCCTGCCGGCCAGACGCCAAACTAAACACGGTTCCATAGACACTAGCGCACCCTGCTGGCCAGATGCCAAATTCAATTCAATTCTAAAGACACTAGCGCCTCCCGCCAGCCAGATATTGTCATTCGTTTTCTTAATGCTTATTTGACACTTCACAATTTGTCACTATGCAATCCAATCAACCGTTTATTCTATAATTATATCCATTCAGATTTGAGATCATTATTGAAGGTATCTACGGCTCCATTTTCCAATTCTTCTTCATACTTATACAATTCGAAATTATGTATGATTGTATCATTCAAGTCCAGATAGAAATCATGCTCATATACGTTTCAAACGATAAGCATTCTTACTTCTTTTCAGCATCATTTTCCTCATTATGGCTCTTCACATTACTACAAATATATAATAATAATAATTTGCTCTTGAGCTAAGTGGTTTTTAAAATATTTATTTTGCCAATCTATTACGAGATTTAAGTATATTAAATAAATCATTAAAATTTAGATGAAATTCATCTGTAGTACCTGCATTATGGAAATATGTACTAATATCTGTTCTCGATAAATAAAGAGGAACAGCTGCTCAATAACCATCACAAAAAACCGTTACATTGTTTCCACCTTTACACTGATAAATTTCGCAAATCATGCAACTTGGAATTTCGTCGAAATGGTCCAACTACAACTCTGGTTAGCAAAAAGATATCGAAAAAAATTATATATCATTAGAAAATCTACACTCTAGCGATGTTTATAAAAAAACAAAAGCTTCCTACCACCTTTACTTGTTTTTAAACGCATGAATTGTTGTAATAATATGAATATATAAGATATAATACATACTGTGAAAGTTATGAAGTTATAACTTCTTGCATAAGTTAAAATAAGAAGAGACATGAAAATCAGGAAAATGAAGAAAATAAAGTGAATTATTGAAGAAATGGTTTAGAAAATATCTTGTTTAACAATTCAACAATTTTCTAAGTAAAATTGGGTTGGATGTCAGTAATTTACAAAAAGTTTTTGTCATAATAGTACAGCAAGTCAGCAATGTAAAAAATGAGATCAGGAGTTGTTATGACAGCTATATATGATAAGGAATCAATCTGATGAGTTTTAAACACGAAAAAAAAAGGATTATGATAGAGTGGAGTGATAAACTCCACTTTAATAATGAATTTTGATCTTCTTCTTTAGAAGATAATCTATAAAAAATACATCGAGTGAGAAAGAAGACATGTACCAACAAAATTAAAAGGAGTAACAGAAAGAGGCATATTCAAAATTTTCCTAATCTACAATTATTCTATATATCTCGTAACAGTAAATGATGACAGAGAGTTGAAAAGCTAAGAACAAATGTGCGAAAACATTTAGAAATATGGTCCCCTCAAAATTCTTTATACATATAATTAATATAAAATAGATACCTTCCATAGGACAGCTGTAAGCCTACATTTTGATGTTTAGGACTTGTTTTGAAAAGAATACTGTTCCCTTTTCGTTCTCTCAACGTTTTTGCTTCCATTAGAATGACTTGATAACAATATACTTTCAACTGGTTGTTGAGAAGCTAAAAAAATAAAACAAAAGTGTGTGGGTATGTATGGCAGTAGAAATGGCATTACCTCACCCAATTCAAACAAACATGTTTCTTCAATATTCAACAACTCTAAAATACCTTTGACATGGAGTGCAATAAACCATTAAGTTGCATTACAATGTATTCGCTAAGCTAAATTTACACTCAACCAAGTCATATCCATACAGGACTTTTCAGGAAAATTCTTCATTACTCATTCAGTTTCATTGGCAGATATAGTGTTGAATTTGTACAAAGTGATGAAATGGTAAGTGACTTGAAAGTTCTTATTCAAAAACTGGTAAGACAATAATTTGAAATAATGATGGAAACATGACATTGCTAAAGTTATTTTTTTCAGACTATATACAGGTAAATATTTAAAAAAAAATGTGTTGTTGGGGACTGTTTTATCAAATTTCCAAAAATATTTCCTAAATGATAGAATCACTGCAAAAATCTTCAAAGCCGGGTAGATGCTGTTCTCTTGTTGCTACTTCAATAATATAATTCTTTTTTTGTAACTTGACATTCACAGACGTTACACTACAAATTTCCATGCCCAGTTCAGATCAAGCTACCATAGCGAAATTAGTAAATATGTTACGAGTACATACAATTCTTTTTTATTAGAAGCCATTTTGGTAAATGAGAAATCACGCTCCTTTACCTAAAAATAAATTATTTGTAAACTACTTCCAGTATTGGTGTAGTGCCTATACTTGTTATTAAAAAAGATATTCAAACACTTGCCAACACCTTAAAAGCATATTCATCAACATAAAACATTGTGTTGTATAAGTGAGTATTTTTATCAAATTACTTAGTTAAAGGTGTAGAAAATGTGAAAACTAATTGTACATACCTACTATAAGAATCAAAATTTTAAAAATTTATACATTTTCAGTCAAAATTTACTTCATTACATACACTACATTCACTTAATCTTCACGTATAAAACTTAAACATAAGTAAGTTTTCCAACTAGATACCAATTCCGTTTCTAACATTATAATGAATTCCGAAGTTCCTTTGTTTGAAACTTTGGTTTACTTTGACCTTGGACGTATAAAAAACATTAACCCAGCTGGCATGTTTGAATATAACTGAAGTCAACTTACAGTAAACCTCAATGTTGTCAAATTTTACAAATTATTTGTTTATTATCTGGATGCATGTTACGTTTCAAAAATATTTATTTATACATCGTAATATTATTAAAAACCAATAAGAATGTGGCTCTAGTTCTCACTAAATTTGGTTAATGGACAATATTTCCCACAATTGATCTAAACAAAGATCAAGAAAATAATTTTGGCGAGAATGTTTATGAAAAAATTGCTATGTAACTGTATTCATTTATGTTTTTGTTTTATCTAGCATAGAATGTTTCAAAGAAATAATATCAAATACTAGTTTTATTTGAATACAAATTTACTGTAGACATGTACCAACAAATCTTCGAGACAAACATATAGGTTTTTAATGAGGATATGCTTATTTATTATAATTATTAGTCAATTTAAGTCAAAAACAAGATGAAAGTAATGTGAAAACAAAAAACAAAGGCTAATAGATTAGCCTGGCCAGCAACTTCAGTACTTTCATCAAGTTGAAGTGAAAAGTTTGTTTTATTTAAACTGTAACAGTGAATTTGACCGATTTTTTTTTGCTTCCTTCTCAGTGAATGAAACTTCAGATTCTAACCTACAGAGTGTTCTGTTCCTTTTTTAGCTATCAATATGAATAGGCGATAAGATGCAAATGTAGCTTGTCTATTTTTCTCACCAGAAATTGATGTTTTCGTTATTGAGTTTGACTATAAGAATTCTTTTTCTTTGTACTGAAAGAAATATATATGTTTTTTTTTGTGAAAAGTCTTTACAGTTTTGAAGGTTTCATACTCTCATCAGCAAATACTTCGAAACATAAAACACACTGAAGTAGCAGGTTGTCATCTGTGCCAGTAACCACAAAAACCATATTTCAAATAATCAGCAATGTACTTATGGTTCGGTTTTGCCTTCCTAGGGACTTCTTTTAAAAATTCTAATAAAAATAAGTTTTGCATTGAGATGTTTATTATTATAAATTATTAATAAATGAATTTTGTCTTATCACTTGTTTTTAAATAAGTATTTTTAAGGCAATTACCATTTAACCAATCTAATCACTTTGTACAAATTAAACATTATATGTGCAAATCGAACTAAACGAGAAATGGAGAACTGTTCTGAAAAGTTTTGATTGTATGTTCCTCCTCTTTCGCATCTTTTCTGTTTAGAACTTCCTTGGAATGGGGTCGCTACAGTTCATTGGTGGTGATGCATCGAACTTATCTGCAGGAGTCACGATAATCTTCGTATCGTTAGCATCTTTTTCCTCCTTTGGAGCTTGGAACGATACCGTTGAGTTTTGGTCTTGATAAGTTTGTTTTTTCTTCTCCTTAACCATTTTCAACCAGTTATTAAATTTTGTCACTATCAAATTTTTGTAATACAAATTGGTTTCTTTACTCAAAGTCGACGGCATTTTAAAACTTCTATAATTTTAATATACAAATTACACTTATTAACGGTCTTACTTTCATTCACTTAAAAAAATATTTTTGACAATTGTTGACTTTTGAAATTTAAACACTTTGAAATGTTTATCTCGTTAACCAGTCGAAATCATCAATTGATGATATCTTTACGTTTATTTAAAAAAAAAACGATTTTTCGCGTTGTACATCACGAAATAAAACCGCTATAATTACGATGATTTAACTATCTGAAACAAATAAAATGAAAATATGTAGACATATATGTAATACCAACTGTCCATATAGGAGTCTTACCTATATGAGTAATAATAGTATTACCATTGTATAAAGAATATTCTTTATACAATGTTATTACAGTATATGTTAGACAACGTATTATAACAAAAATAATATTTTACAACGTTGCATAGAATATTTTTTGTGTTGAAAGTTAAAATGGCAACATGCTAGTACGCTGTGAAGTTGGCTCCTAGTGATGTTAGACAGTTTAGGTTATTGCATATCTGTCTTTATATTAAGTTATTACAATAAAAAGAATATTTTTATTCTAATAATACTAAAAACAACAAGTTATAGGTCCGAGACTTTTCACTGTATAAATAAATAATTCGGATTACGAAACTAAAAACGAAAATGCATTAGAACAAAAAACTTTTCTGGAAACTGTAACATAAGTGGAATAACTTTAAAAGCATATAGAATTATGGACTTGGTTATAAACCGCATAGGTACCGAGTAGTATTCATGATTATGAATATATAAAAACATACATTTGTACATACATACATAACACATATTATGAGCTGTACTGGTAAATGATGAAATATTTGAAAAATTGTCTAAGCTGTATGAAGGAGATACAGAACAATTAAAAGGTAAGGTCACTCAAAAAATTTTTCAGCTATATCTATAAAAGAAATGACAATCAATATATCTGTATTCATAAGCGATAATAATAACCACAATGAGAGGCGATGAGTATACATTTAAAAAACTAGAAGATCAAAGCATGATGAAATCCACAAAAAGTGACATAAGCGTAAAAGGTATTGGAAACAAACATTTTGATGAATGCTTTCTTCAGAATGTTATAATATTTTCACTGGAACACAAAAGTTAAGTGTCAGACTGGATAATAGAATACATAAAAATGGTTGAAACTAAATTTGATACAAAAGTTCATTAAGTAAGAGAGGAAATAATGGAGAATATACGAGTAAACGAATGAAAGAATATATGAAAAAATGAGGTACTATTCTTGATTATACTCCAGCAAACTTCCCATAACTTAATGGAAAATTGGATTGAGGGTAAACCTTGGACACTAAGAAATCTAAGTGTATTTGGCGAAGATACTCGAAAGGATATCGGCTCTGGAATAAAATTGAAATACATGATATAAAAATAATAACTAGGATATTAAAAGATAATGAAGAAACCAGAAGTCAAAAACAAGATGAAAGTAATGTGAAGAAGAGCCACGATGAGGAAAATGATGTTGAAAACTAAGAACAAATAACAGTAAAGTGAGAGATGTAAAATTGGAATATTGAGGAGAACAAGGAACAGGAAATAAGGAAATCAAAAAGAAAAATTTCTGACCTATTGTGATTTTCCAACAAAAACAATATTATTTCCTTAAGAAGCTTGAACAATCTTGACAGCACTTTACCTCTTGAGAGCCACCGTACTTCACAATGAAGCAGGAATGCTTTGTGCTCACTTCCCATTTGATCACACAGAATAGCAAAAAGTCAGCAAGTTAGCAAGCAACTTCAGTACTTTCATTAAGTTGATGTGAAAAGTTTTTTTTCAAAACTGTAACTGTGAAATTGAGCGATTTTTTTATTTTCTTTTCGGTGAAAGAAACTTCAGATTCTACCCTAGAGAGTGTTCTGATCCTTTTTTAGCTAGCTGTCAATATGAATAGGCGATATGATGCAATTGTAGCTTGTCTATTTTGCTCACCACAAATTGATGTTTTTAATAGTGAGTGTGACTTCAAGAATAAGTTCTAATAAGAGGTGAGAATGCTTATCATTTGAACTGAACTTGAATGTTACAATCATACATAATTTTGAATTGTATAGGTGTGAAGAAATGGAAAATGGAACCAAAGATACCTACAATATTAAACTCAATCCTGAATGAATGCAATTATGGAAAGAACGTTTGATTGGATTGCACAGTGACAAATTGAGAAGTGTCAAAGAAGCATTAAGGAAATGATTGGCAATATTGAAAATTCCACATCAGATAATACTTTCGAATGGCTAATGAAGATGCTTATAGAATACAAAATGGGGAAAGTGAATTGAATAATAGAGGTAATTATTTAATTACAATAAATATATGTAAAAACTTATGATATACATATTGATTGGATGATTGTACAATGAATCGACACTGAGGACATACACACAGCTGCCCAAAATTTGTTAAATGAACAATTCACAAAAGTAAAAGTGCTTAAAAGATACTAGAAGAATATTCACATTGAGAAATCCAAGACATGTACTACTATTACGACACTCACTTTTACACTGTCTGACACCTGTTTCAATGTTCTCCATTAGTCTCTATGTGTTTTGTACAAAACAAAAAAATATTACCGAGTATAATTTGATTCAAGATCATCAGTTGATTGAATTAGTAAACTCACTCTCTACTCAATAACAACATTCTGTAGGCTAATGTAAAAGGCTTTTCTTGTTTGAATTTCCCGCCTCCCAACTAAAACGGCAACACATGTCAATAGGCAGTGTTGTTTTATTACTATAATTACTATATCTATACACGAATAAATTACTAACAATAATTTATTCAATCTGCTTAAGTTATTTAAACAACTTTTTTTATTAACAGCAAGGACACGGAGGTAAACGTATCAATAGTTTTGGAGCTCAACGAGGTTTGAAATTTTTATAAAAAAATTCATGTATATCTTATATGATTGAATAATCTACATACCTTCAATTTCAAACACATATATAAACATTTTTCTTCAAAACAATTAAAAAACACAATTAAGATTTTTATTTCACCAAAGGGTTTGTGATAACCTTTTCAGAATGTAAATAAATGATTCTGTTAATGTAAAACGGTCGGTTAAACTTACGTTCTGGTCCACATTTCTTAGAAGCACATTTTAAGCATTCTCCAAAGCAACCATGGCATCTTAAATTCAAGCAGTTACAAAGTCCCATTTTTGATTTATTTTCATAAGATGCTGACGGCATTGCTGCGTCAAACGGGATTGATGTTCTTCGTGGAAGAATATCGTTATTTTTCTTCAATTTGTACACTACTGTCTCTGAATGGTAATAGGCTTGCGGAACCATATCGAAATGGTTTTTTTCATTTATTTCAATCGGTATCTTATACAGATTCGATGTCGGTAGACTTGCGGAATCAAGTCGCCATGATCTTTCTCTATTTATATCAGTTTGTGGAGAATTTTGACTGGATGCTGTAGGTCTGAAGGATTTAAATCGGATTAATGTTTTTCTAGAAAGCATCTTGTAAGATTATTCAGTTTGTGGTTTTGTTGTAAGTTAATATAGATATATTTTCGAGATCAAATCTTACTTTCTTCTTTTTTGGAGGGCTAACGTTTTCATTCAGTGCTCTTACTCCACTGGATATTGACGGTATTGCGGAATTATACTGGTACGTCTTAACTAGACATGATTTTTTCCTTGCAGGTTTATCGTTATTCTCCTAAATAAAAATATTTTCAAGACCAAGAAACTAATTTTGATGAAAAAGTTTATGAAAATATATAAGCTAAGCAAAATCGTTATGTATCTGTATTCGTTTGCGATAAAATGGCTGCTGTTGTTTACTAAAAACTAAAAAAGCATTTTGAATAGATTTGTTGGAGTGAAATATTTTTGAGTGTTTAGATATTGTTCAAGTGATATATTAGTCTTAGTTTCAATTTTTAGTAAAGCTTTTTATATTTCCCCATTCCAGTCATATGGTTAAATTAGTTACTTACAAAATTCTACAGAATAGGATACTCGAATAATGTATATTTTGACTTATAATATTATTATGAGGAAAGCAGTAGTCAAAAACAAGATGAAAGTAATGTGAAGAAGAGCCATGATTAGGAAAATGATGCTGAAAACAAAAAACAAGAAACAGAAAAGTCAAAAGTGTGAAATGAAGAAAGAAAGAACAAGAAATAAGGAAATAAAGAAGATAAAATTATGCCCCATCGCGTAATTTTACAACAAAAACAATCATATTTCATGAACAAGCCCAAACAATCTTGACAGCACTTTCACTCATTTCATCGCACAGAATGGCAAAAAGTCGGGATTGCTTAAGCTGCGACTTAATGAAATTTACAATCTTCACTGTATTATCAACCGCCGCTGGCTAAATTCTTTTTCTGTTCAAGGTCAAATGCCTTTAAATTTATTGTTATGCTGCAGTTTTTTTATTTTTCAGTTTTTAGGGAAAAATACATCAGATAGTTACGTATTTTTATAGTATTCCTACATCACAATCGTTGTGAAGAAGTGATTCATGAGTAAAAATGCAAATAAAATTTGAAAACATTATTTTTTTGGCCAGCTTATATAATATTAACAAAATACTTTATCAAAATAAAGAACATACAATATTATCACCTTTGCATAAAAAAGTACCAACTCAATACTCAACGAAAAGTATGTATATCAATCAGTTGTTCTACAGTTTACAGACTAGGTACCTAATCATTATAATTACCTAATTATAAAATAATCTTTCTTGCTTTCTGAGTGGCGAATTTATCAATAATTTCCTTAAAACCTATTTTTTCACAGATTTCGAATTTAATTTGAAGAGAGATTTTCTTTGAAGAACCACTCTATTTTTCAGAATAATCATATTTTTTCTTGGCCTTCATCAGTGTATCAAAATCAGAACTGCTGAGATTTCCTGCAAAGTTTCTAATTTTGTTGGAACCTTAATACCAATGACATTATAAGAACTTTTTTCTTGTTGGTTACAAGAGTTATTCATACTTTCAGAAGCAGAAGAAGAAGTTTCAGCTGAGTGAAATAATTAAATTTCTAAAAATTTGGATGAAGCGAATCTTTCAGACTGATGTCCTATGCATTAACAACATTTTTCCAACAGACAATAAATACCTTTCAGATGTTGAACCTAAACACTGCCAAGAAGTACCCGGTTTAATATCTTCAAATTTAACATAACTTTTTGCCCGAAAACAAAATTTTCTGTATATAAGCTAATTCTTTTATCAGTTACACATTCTTTTCCAAAAATATTTTCACAAATATAAACTTCTTCTGATAAATCTTTTTACTGTATTTTCAATGCATCTAGCTACTTTTGTCTTTGCTCTACAATAAAAAAAAGACTAATATGTCACTTGAAAAATATCTTAAACACTTAAACAATGACAGACATTTTATCGCAAACGAATACAGATACATAACGATGTTGCCTAGCTTATATTTTTTCATAAACATTCTCACCAAAATTATTTTCTTGGTCTTGAAATTATTTTTGTTTAGATTAATTGTGGAAAATATTGCCCATTAACCAAATTTAGTGAGAACTGAAGCCAGATCATAATGATTTTAATTATATTACGATTTATAAATAAATATTTGACAACATTGAGGTTTACTGTCAAACCACAAGTTTACAAAAATCGTGTAAAAATGAGACAGCAACTGAAATAAATGAAGAAAGACCACTTCGATTCGAAGCTACCAGTCTAACAACATTCATAGAGAAAAGACTATTGTGCAGATTGGGAAATACAACGATAACCTTCAATTAGGAACATCAATCCAATTTAATACCGCAAGAGGAAAATAACGATAAACCTCCAAGGAAAAAATTATGTCTAGTTAAGATGCCTCGGTATAATTCCGCAATCCCGCTATTATCCAGTGGAGTCAGAGAACTGCATTAAAACGTTAGCACTCCATATCTATACCCACTTACAACAAAACCACAAACTGAAAATCTCACAAGATGCTTTCAAGAAAAAGATTAATCCGATTTAAATCCGTCAGACCTACAGCATCCAGTCAAAATTATCCATAAACTGATATAAATAGAGAAAGATCATGGCGACTTGATTCCGCAAGTCTACCGACTTCGAATCAGTAGAAGACACAGATTGAAATAAATGAAAAAAACCATTTCGATATGGGTCCGCCAGTAGTGTACAAATTGAAGAAAAATAACGATATTCTTCCACGAAGAACATCAATCCCGTTTGATGCAGCAATGCCGTCAACATCTTATGAAAATAAATCAGAAATGGATCTTTGTAACTGCTTGAATCATTTATTTACATTCTGAAAAGGTTATCACAAACCCTTTGTTGAAGTAAAAATCTTAATTGTGTTTTCTAATTGTTTTGAAGAAAAATGTTTATATATGTGTTTGAAATTGAAGGTATGTAGATGTACAGTGTTGCCGTTTCAGTTGGCAGGTGGGAAAATCAAAAAGGGATGGACTCATCGATCTGGCTTTGTAATTACTATTTGGGAAGAGGTGATTCATTCATTAGTATTAGATATTGCCAACGTCTTAAAAGCATTTAGCTTGTGTAAATCATATTCATGCATATTTATTGAATATTCTGTATTTTACAACAATGCATGAAAGAGACGCTTCATCTAAATTTTCCTAAATTGAATTATTACACTCATCTGAAACTGTAAGTGCTTCCAAGAGTGAGACTCTCTTATAACCAATAAGAAAAATGTTGTAATAATGTCACTGATATTGAGGTTCCAATAAAAAATACAAACAGGAAACAAACATGAATACATGGACCTATTGGGTACTTCATTTTGCAAGGACAAGGAAAAACTAATTTACAAAAAAAATGCCTTGAATTTATTCATGAAAGTGCGGACAGATTTTTAAAATTCAAATTCTTTAAAAACATTTTTTAAACATCTCATCACCTAAGAAAAGCTTTTTATATTTCCCGATCCTATCGTATTGTTTAATTAGTTAGTAATGTTCGACTTTCAAATGATGAAGGAGTTAGAGCGGAAACAAAAATTAAAACAATACATATTTGGAAAAGGATTTTAGTGATCTCAAATATTTGAGTTTATCTACTCGAAAGTAGTTTTTTCATAACTACGGGGTTTTATATAAAATCATATGATTTGTTGGGATTTATTTAAGAGATACCAAGATTCAAATTGTCCACAGTATCGAGTAAAAGATGAGTAATTATTGAACTTACCACTGAATTTGGAAGTTGTTCTAATTCAATCTGAGTAATGGTAGTCCTTCTTTCAAGAAATAGTCCAAATGGATCAAAGTACATATTTTGTTCAATGCCAGAGTGAGTTTACTAATTCAATCAACTGACTATCTTAAATGAAATTATACTCGGTAATATTTTTTTGTTTTGTACAAAACACATAGAGACTAACGGAGAACATCGAAACAGGCGTCAGACAGTGTAATAGTGAGTGTGGTAATAGTAGTACATGTCTTGGATTTCTCAATGTGAATATTCTTCTTATCTTCATAGTATCTTTTAAGGACTTTTACTTTTGTAATATGTTCATTCAACAAATTTTCGTCAGCTGTCTGAATGACCTCAGTTTCGATTCATTGTACAATCAACCAATCAACATGTATACCATAAGTTTTTACATATCTTTATTGTATTTAAATATTTACCTCTATTATTCGATTCACTTTCCCCATTTTGTTTTCTATTAGCATCTTCATTAGCCATTCGAAGTATTATCTGATGTGGAGTTGTCAGTATTGGTATTGCCATTTGTTTTCTTAATGCTCCTTTTACACTTGTTAATTTGTCACTGTGCAATCCAATCAAACGAAGACTACGAATAAGAAGTAGAGGAGTATGAAGAAGAGAAGGAGGTCGAAGTATAAGGAGAATAGCAGAAAGATACTTTTGAATGGCGGTGTCGTGATTTTTAAAAAATTTTCTGTCGGAATTCAAATTTCCGTTCTAATTTTTGATAAAAATTTGTAATTTTCTCAATAAAGTTTGTTGAAAAATCCTATTTTCCCATTAGTTTTATGCAAATCATTATGCCAAATTTTATCATTTTCATGCCTTTTCCTTAAATTTCAAAGAAAAATTCAATTATATTATCTTAAAGCGGTCATAAATACGAGTAATTCCATGATTAACACGTTGACCACAGAGCCAAACATGTTTATGCCCCTTTCCGTCAATTTGATGCCCAATTCCATTTGGCACAAAAATTTCATAAATATGACTAAACTCATTGTTCAACTGTCAAGCCGATAATGTTTCTTATGTCCAAGTCAATCAATTTTATTTATTTTTCAATAAATTCCAATAAAACATCTTGAAAATAGCAATTTTTTTCGCGTAATTTCGATGCACAAATCAAAGAATTTCAACATTTAGGGTAGAATATTGTTGCGTATCATAAAAAGAATAGATAGAAAATTTTTGGAGACTCTCAAAAACAGCAGTGAGCGAAGAATTATTTAAATTAAAAAAATTTGGTTGTTGTATTATACTTGTATTTTCTAAAATTAATATTCATCATAATAGAAGGGTGATAGTAAATTAACGAAATTTCGACTGGGAAAATGTGAAAACAAACCTGGAAAAATCGGGAGGAGACTAGTACTTGATTTTTAATTTTTACTGGACACCCTATTTCAAGAAAAGTTTTAGATGTAACGTATAAAAGAATTTTCTGTATCTGAGTTGAGAAGCTATGTGCACATCCATGTACTCTGCTTGGAGTTGAAAGTAAAGTTATTCCAAGTGTCTCAGACAGAACTAAGACACTGAATGAAAACTTTTACGAGAGACTAGAGTGCAGGAAAGCACATTCATTACTTCCTCTACCTTCAGTTGAACTATCAAGAGCTTCTAGAAGAGCGGGGAGTGCAGGAAGTTGTTTCATTAAGGTCAACACAGCTTGGAGCATTTCTATACACCTTGTCTTCTATATAATACGTTTTGGACACAACATGAAACCACCATTTAATAATTGGAATAAGCTTAATTGAGGTGCAATCTGCGAAACGGTTTTTGTTGGCAAAAATCTTGAAGAAACCTATGAATATTTAGCGTCAGTGTGTGAAGTAACTTTTCTTAATTTCAAAAGTTTCCCATTTTCTGAAAAATTCTACTATTAAATGGCAAACAGAAACATCATCTAAATAGTTTTAGTTTGAAAA
The DNA here is from genome assembly GCF_026230105.1 of Diorhabda sublineata. Taxonomy (NCBI): domain Eukaryota; kingdom Metazoa; phylum Arthropoda; class Insecta; order Coleoptera; family Chrysomelidae; genus Diorhabda; species Diorhabda sublineata. Next base: position 3,490,265 of record NC_079486.1, read on the forward strand.
TAAAAAGGTATAAGACATCAATCAATCCAAAATATCAAGTCAAATTCACTTTATTTACAATCCAAATTACAAATTTAATGATATGAATATTCACTATCTATGGAAATTTAAATACCCGGATCTCATCGACGGTTATTGAACAAAGTCATAGAACATTCTAATCCTGGAGCTTTTGGCGAACATTATCTAATCAAAGTGTATTTCGAACTAGAGTTTCCATAGATAATCCAATTGTTTTATCCTAATTTCACAAAATCTGGTTGCGAATGTGAAGAATCAGAGATCAATGTCCAATTTAGCGAAGATTCAATTGAACTACTCATATTATTGGTTGTTATACTAATAGATGGAGTATTGACGATATTCTCAGTAGTTCTAGAATCACTAATTTCATTTATTATTTATTCTGCTATTTTTTTTCTGTATCCGTATATTCTACTTGATCGCGATTGGTTTTTTCTATCAGATCACCAGATGCAACATTTTCCTACAGACAAATTTAGAAATTATTATATTAAAAATTGGTATTTTCATCTTACCTCTTCATTCACAAAGTTATCCTCAAATCCACTTGATGAAGGACTGGCTTTTCCACTACATTCACTTTGTGATTGCTCTTCTAATAGACTTTCCGTGGTTAAAATGGTCTTTGGAGCTGTACGCTACAGCAGAACATTGTAAAATAAAGTGTTACGAGAAATCTGCTAATTTGAAGAAGACTACACTGTTCATATTCCGAGCTGCAGAATACATTTGTACAAACTATAATTATCGAAATTCAATTAGTTTATCTGAATTACAAAATATTTTCTGTAGCTAAGGTGAATAATAAGTTTATATTGTATTGATTGTAACGGACATTTTTGAGGATAATTTGGTTTTTCCTTTGCTGTAAAAACGAGATATTTTTTTATATAGCATATTTGTTTTCTGAGTAGAAAAGTACAGGATTAAGTTTTAATAAACGAAAGACAAAGAGTTATTTTCTTCTACTTTTTTTCAAATTTTATATATTTTGCGTAGAATCAATCATGACAACGTTAAGTTGTGTAGGTAGAATTGGTCACAACATTAAGTATGCAAAACTTAAAGTTATAAAAGTTTTACGTTTGTTTTTCTAAAGACTGCGAACCGTGGAGAACTCGTTAGGCGCTACATGCGTTTCCGTGGTTCAATAGGCAGGAAGCGAAGAAATTAATAGAAAACTACAAACCACTCAAAGCGAAGACAACGAATATTGAGGTGAAAATTGTACTGAAAAGCGAAGAACCGATTTATTAGCGACCAAGAAGACTATCGGCATCGGAAAAAGAAGAAGTAGATAGACAGATAGAGGAATGGTTAGAAGATGTAATAATCAAACCGAGTTTTTCGGATTTCTGTAGTCCCATTGGACTAGTGAGAAAAAAGGATGGCCGAACCGAGGTACACAAATGGCAATAAAAAGGATATTGACTACAGAAGAGTATGAAGATTTTTATTTAGAGCATGATATATTGTATAAATACGATAATGGATTAAAATTACTTGTCATTCCAAACAACATGAACAACAAAAAATAATAATAAAAGTCTACGAGATAGGAAATTTTTGAAAGAAAAAAAACAGAAGAAATAGTAAACAAGGAATTTTACATACCAAGAATAAAAGACAAAATAGAAACGATTAAAAATAACTGTATACCTTGTAAATTATAGAATAAAAAAGAAGAAAAGAAAGAATGAGGCTTCATCCTATACAAAAGCTAGAAGATCCGCTAGAGAGGTATCACGTCGACCAATTAGGACCAATGAAGTCAACAAAAAAAAAATATCAGTACATTTTTGTGGTAGTTGATGACTTTTCCAAATTTGTGTGGCTTTACCCAACAAAATAAACCACGACGAAAGAAGTGACATGTTGTCTTGAAAAATAGCGTAAAATATATCACCTCGTCCTGTAGGAAAGAAAGGAGGAATGTTTCATCCTAAAATCAACAAAATCAACCACGACGAAAGAAGTGATATGTTGTCTTAGCGTAAAATATTTGGCAGCCCGTCAAGGATAATATCTGACAGAGGATCCGCGTTCCGTTCTGAAAAATTCGAATCATATTGTCGAGAAGAGAATATTAAACATGTGTTAACAACTTGTGAAGTCCCACGAGGTAATGTAATAACTAAATAAAAATTCTATTTGTGTTTAATTTCTATACACACTAGCGCCTCCCGCTATCCAAACGCCAAATTAAACACGATTCTGTAGACACTACCGCCCTCTGCCGGACAAATGCCAAACTAAAACACGAACTGGCGCCATTTAGCAAAGAATAGTCGAACTGAAAGTACATAGCGGCAGCAAGTTGAACTAAATAAAAATTCTATTTGTGTTCAATTTCTATACACACTAGCGCCCCCAGCCGGCCAGACGCCAAACTAAACACGGTTTCATAGACAGTAGCTCTCCCTGCCGGCCAGACGCCAAACTTAACACGGTTCCATAGACACTAGCGCCTCTCGCTAGCAAAATACCAAATTAAATACGATTCTGTGGACATTAGAGACGTCTGCCGGCCAAACGCTAAACTAAACAAGAATCTATAGACACCAGCGCCCCCTGCCGACCAGACGCCAAACTAAACACAGTTCCATAGACACAAGCGCCTTCCGCCGGCCAAACGCCAAATTAAACACGATTCCATTTACAGTAGCGCCCCCTGCTGGTTAGACGCCAAACTAAACAAGATTCCCTAGACACTAGCGCCTCACGCTACCCAAACGATTCTATAGACACTAGCGCCACCTGCCAATCAAACGCCAAATTAAACACGATTGCATAGACAGTAGCGCCCCCAGAGGGCCAAACGTAAAACTAAACAAGTTCCCATAGACACTGGCGCCTCCCGCTAGCCAAAAGTCAAATTAAAAGCGATTCTATAGACATATAAATCTATTTCAACAAATCGCCAAACTAAAACACGATTTTATACACTAGCGCCCCCTACCGGCCAGACGCCAAATTAAACACGGTTCCATAAACAAAAGCGCCTCTCGCTAGCAAAACGCCAAATTAAATACGATTCTGTAGACACCAGCGACCTCTGCCGGCTAGACGCCAAATTAAATAAGATTCCATAGACACTAGCGCCTCCCGCTAGCCAAACGTCAAATTAAACACGATTCTATTGACCGATCGCCAAACTAACCAAACACGAACTTACGCCATCTGGCGAGGAATAGTCAAACTGGAAGTACCTAGCGGCTGCAAGTTGATCTTGATAAAAATACTATTTGTGTTTGATTTCTATACACACCAGCTCCTCCTGCCGGTCAGACGCCAAACTAGACTCGATTCTATAGACACTAGCGCCCTCTGCCGGCCGGACGTCAAACTAAACACGATTCTATACACACTACCGCCCTCTGCCGGCCAAACGATAAACTAAAACACGAGCTAGCGCCATCTAGCGAGGTATAGTCGAACTGAAAGTACTTAGCGGCCGCAAGTTAAACTAAATAAAAATTCTCTTTGTGTTCAATTTCTATACACACTAGCGCCCCCCGCCAATTAGACACCAAACTAAACACGGTTCCATAGACGCCAAACAAAACAAGGTTCTATAGACACAAGCGCCTCCTGCCGGTTAAACGCCAAATTAAATACGATTCCATAGACAGTAGAGCCCCTGCCGGCCAGACGCCAAACTAAACACGGTTCCATAGACACTAGCGCACCCTGCTGGCCAGATGCCAAATTCAATTCAATTCTAAAGACACTAGCGCCTCCCGCCAGCCAGATATTGTCATTCGTTTTCTTAATGCTTATTTGACACTTCACAATTTGTCACTATGCAATCCAATCAACCGTTTATTCTATAATTATATCCATTCAGATTTGAGATCATTATTGAAGGTATCTACGGCTCCATTTTCCAATTCTTCTTCATACTTATACAATTCGAAATTATGTATGATTGTATCATTCAAGTCCAGATAGAAATCATGCTCATATACGTTTCAAACGATAAGCATTCTTACTTCTTTTCAGCATCATTTTCCTCATTATGGCTCTTCACATTACTACAAATATATAATAATAATAATTTGCTCTTGAGCTAAGTGGTTTTTAAAATATTTATTTTGCCAATCTATTACGAGATTTAAGTATATTAAATAAATCATTAAAATTTAGATGAAATTCATCTGTAGTACCTGCATTATGGAAATATGTACTAATATCTGTTCTCGATAAATAAAGAGGAACAGCTGCTCAATAACCATCACAAAAAACCGTTACATTGTTTCCACCTTTACACTGATAAATTTCGCAAATCATGCAACTTGGAATTTCGTCGAAATGGTCCAACTACAACTCTGGTTAGCAAAAAGATATCGAAAAAAATTATATATCATTAGAAAATCTACACTCTAGCGATGTTTATAAAAAAACAAAAGCTTCCTACCACCTTTACTTGTTTTTAAACGCATGAATTGTTGTAATAATATGAATATATAAGATATAATACATACTGTGAAAGTTATGAAGTTATAACTTCTTGCATAAGTTAAAATAAGAAGAGACATGAAAATCAGGAAAATGAAGAAAATAAAGTGAATTATTGAAGAAATGGTTTAGAAAATATCTTGTTTAACAATTCAACAATTTTCTAAGTAAAATTGGGTTGGATGTCAGTAATTTACAAAAAGTTTTTGTCATAATAGTACAGCAAGTCAGCAATGTAAAAAATGAGATCAGGAGTTGTTATGACAGCTATATATGATAAGGAATCAATCTGATGAGTTTTAAACACGAAAAAAAAAGGATTATGATAGAGTGGAGTGATAAACTCCACTTTAATAATGAATTTTGATCTTCTTCTTTAGAAGATAATCTATAAAAAATACATCGAGTGAGAAAGAAGACATGTACCAACAAAATTAAAAGGAGTAACAGAAAGAGGCATATTCAAAATTTTCCTAATCTACAATTATTCTATATATCTCGTAACAGTAAATGATGACAGAGAGTTGAAAAGCTAAGAACAAATGTGCGAAAACATTTAGAAATATGGTCCCCTCAAAATTCTTTATACATATAATTAATATAAAATAGATACCTTCCATAGGACAGCTGTAAGCCTACATTTTGATGTTTAGGACTTGTTTTGAAAAGAATACTGTTCCCTTTTCGTTCTCTCAACGTTTTTGCTTCCATTAGAATGACTTGATAACAATATACTTTCAACTGGTTGTTGAGAAGCTAAAAAAATAAAACAAAAGTGTGTGGGTATGTATGGCAGTAGAAATGGCATTACCTCACCCAATTCAAACAAACATGTTTCTTCAATATTCAACAACTCTAAAATACCTTTGACATGGAGTGCAATAAACCATTAAGTTGCATTACAATGTATTCGCTAAGCTAAATTTACACTCAACCAAGTCATATCCATACAGGACTTTTCAGGAAAATTCTTCATTACTCATTCAGTTTCATTGGCAGATATAGTGTTGAATTTGTACAAAGTGATGAAATGGTAAGTGACTTGAAAGTTCTTATTCAAAAACTGGTAAGACAATAATTTGAAATAATGATGGAAACATGACATTGCTAAAGTTATTTTTTTCAGACTATATACAGGTAAATATTTAAAAAAAAATGTGTTGTTGGGGACTGTTTTATCAAATTTCCAAAAATATTTCCTAAATGATAGAATCACTGCAAAAATCTTCAAAGCCGGGTAGATGCTGTTCTCTTGTTGCTACTTCAATAATATAATTCTTTTTTTGTAACTTGACATTCACAGACGTTACACTACAAATTTCCATGCCCAGTTCAGATCAAGCTACCATAGCGAAATTAGTAAATATGTTACGAGTACATACAATTCTTTTTTATTAGAAGCCATTTTGGTAAATGAGAAATCACGCTCCTTTACCTAAAAATAAATTATTTGTAAACTACTTCCAGTATTGGTGTAGTGCCTATACTTGTTATTAAAAAAGATATTCAAACACTTGCCAACACCTTAAAAGCATATTCATCAACATAAAACATTGTGTTGTATAAGTGAGTATTTTTATCAAATTACTTAGTTAAAGGTGTAGAAAATGTGAAAACTAATTGTACATACCTACTATAAGAATCAAAATTTTAAAAATTTATACATTTTCAGTCAAAATTTACTTCATTACATACACTACATTCACTTAATCTTCACGTATAAAACTTAAACATAAGTAAGTTTTCCAACTAGATACCAATTCCGTTTCTAACATTATAATGAATTCCGAAGTTCCTTTGTTTGAAACTTTGGTTTACTTTGACCTTGGACGTATAAAAAACATTAACCCAGCTGGCATGTTTGAATATAACTGAAGTCAACTTACAGTAAACCTCAATGTTGTCAAATTTTACAAATTATTTGTTTATTATCTGGATGCATGTTACGTTTCAAAAATATTTATTTATACATCGTAATATTATTAAAAACCAATAAGAATGTGGCTCTAGTTCTCACTAAATTTGGTTAATGGACAATATTTCCCACAATTGATCTAAACAAAGATCAAGAAAATAATTTTGGCGAGAATGTTTATGAAAAAATTGCTATGTAACTGTATTCATTTATGTTTTTGTTTTATCTAGCATAGAATGTTTCAAAGAAATAATATCAAATACTAGTTTTATTTGAATACAAATTTACTGTAGACATGTACCAACAAATCTTCGAGACAAACATATAGGTTTTTAATGAGGATATGCTTATTTATTATAATTATTAGTCAATTTAAGTCAAAAACAAGATGAAAGTAATGTGAAAACAAAAAACAAAGGCTAATAGATTAGCCTGGCCAGCAACTTCAGTACTTTCATCAAGTTGAAGTGAAAAGTTTGTTTTATTTAAACTGTAACAGTGAATTTGACCGATTTTTTTTTGCTTCCTTCTCAGTGAATGAAACTTCAGATTCTAACCTACAGAGTGTTCTGTTCCTTTTTTAGCTATCAATATGAATAGGCGATAAGATGCAAATGTAGCTTGTCTATTTTTCTCACCAGAAATTGATGTTTTCGTTATTGAGTTTGACTATAAGAATTCTTTTTCTTTGTACTGAAAGAAATATATATGTTTTTTTTTGTGAAAAGTCTTTACAGTTTTGAAGGTTTCATACTCTCATCAGCAAATACTTCGAAACATAAAACACACTGAAGTAGCAGGTTGTCATCTGTGCCAGTAACCACAAAAACCATATTTCAAATAATCAGCAATGTACTTATGGTTCGGTTTTGCCTTCCTAGGGACTTCTTTTAAAAATTCTAATAAAAATAAGTTTTGCATTGAGATGTTTATTATTATAAATTATTAATAAATGAATTTTGTCTTATCACTTGTTTTTAAATAAGTATTTTTAAGGCAATTACCATTTAACCAATCTAATCACTTTGTACAAATTAAACATTATATGTGCAAATCGAACTAAACGAGAAATGGAGAACTGTTCTGAAAAGTTTTGATTGTATGTTCCTCCTCTTTCGCATCTTTTCTGTTTAGAACTTCCTTGGAATGGGGTCGCTACAGTTCATTGGTGGTGATGCATCGAACTTATCTGCAGGAGTCACGATAATCTTCGTATCGTTAGCATCTTTTTCCTCCTTTGGAGCTTGGAACGATACCGTTGAGTTTTGGTCTTGATAAGTTTGTTTTTTCTTCTCCTTAACCATTTTCAACCAGTTATTAAATTTTGTCACTATCAAATTTTTGTAATACAAATTGGTTTCTTTACTCAAAGTCGACGGCATTTTAAAACTTCTATAATTTTAATATACAAATTACACTTATTAACGGTCTTACTTTCATTCACTTAAAAAAATATTTTTGACAATTGTTGACTTTTGAAATTTAAACACTTTGAAATGTTTATCTCGTTAACCAGTCGAAATCATCAATTGATGATATCTTTACGTTTATTTAAAAAAAAACGATTTTTCGCGTTGTATATCACGAAATAAAACCGCTATAATTACGATGATTTAACTATCTGAAACAAATAAAATGAAAATATGTAGACATATATGTAATACCAACTGTCCATATAGGAGTCTTACCTATATGAGTAATAATAGTATTATCATTGTATAAAGAATATTCTTTATACAATGTTATTACAGTATATGTTAGACAACGTATTATAACAACAATAATATTTTACAACGTTGCATAGAATATTTTTTGTGTTGAAAGTTAAAATGGCAACATGCTAGTACGCTGTGAAGTTGGCTCCTAGTGATGTTAGACAGTTTAGGTTATTGCATATCTGTCTTTATATTAAGTTATAACAATAAAAAGAATATTTTTATTCTAATAATACTAAAAACAACAAGTTATAGGTCCGAGACTTTTCACTGTATAAATAAATAATTCGGATTACGAAACTAAAAACGAAAATGCATTAGAACAAAAAACTTTTCTGGAAACTGTAACATAAGTGGAATAACTTTAAAAGCATATAGAATTATGGACTTGGTTATAAACCGCATAGGTACCGAGTAGTATTCATGATTATGAATATATAAAAACATACATTTGTACATACATACATAACACATATTATGAGCTGTACTGGTAAATGATGAAATATTTGAAAAATTGTCTAAGCTGTATGAAGGAGATACAGAACAATTAAAAGGTAAGGTCACTCAAAAAATTTTTCAGCTATATCTATAAAAGAAATGACAATCAATATATCTGTATTCATAAGCGATAATAATAACCACAATGAGAGGCGATGAGTATACATTTAAAAAACTAGAAGATCAAAGCATGATGAAATCCACAAAAAGTGACATAAGCGTAAAAGGTATTGGAAACAAACATTTTGATGAATGCTTTCTTCAGAATGTTATAATATTTTCACTGGAACACAAAAGTTAAGTGTCAGACTGGATAATAGAATACATAAAAATGGTTGAAACTAAATTTGATACAAAAGTTCATTAAGTAAGAGAGGAAATAATGGAGAATATACGAGTAAACGAATGAAAGAATATATGAAAAAATGAGGTACTATTCTTGATTATACTCCAGCAAACTTCCCATAACTTAATGGAAAATTGGATTGAGGGTAAACCTTGGACACTAAGAAATCTAAGTGTATTTGGCGAAGATACTCGAAAGGATATCGGCTCTGGAATAAAATTGAAATACATGATATAAAAATAATAACTAGGATATTAAAAGATAATGAAGAAACCAGAAGTCAAAAACAAGATGAAAGTAATGTGAAGAAGAGCCACGATGAGGAAAATGATGTTGAAAACTAAGAACAAATAACAGTAAAGTGAGAGATGTAAAATTGGAATATTGAGGAGAACAAGGAACAGGAAATAAGGAAATCAAAAAGAAAAATTTCTGACCTATTGTGATTTTCCAACAAAAACAATATTATTTCCTTAAGAAGCTTGAACAATCTTGACAGCACTTTACCTCTTGAGAGCCACCGTACTTCACAATGAAGCAGGAATGCTTTGTGCTCACTTCCCATTTGATCACACAGAATAGCAAAAAGTCAGCAAGTTAGCAAGCAACTTCAGTACTTTCATTAAGTTGATGTGAAAAGTTTTTTTTCAAAACTGTAACTGTGAAATTGAGCGATTTTTTTATTTTCTTTTCGGTGAAAGAAACTTCAGATTCTACCCTAGAGAGTGTTCTGATCCTTTTTTAGCTAGCTGTCAATATGAATAGGCGATATGATGCAATTGTAGCTTGTCTATTTTGCTCACCACAAATTGATGTTTTTAATAGTGAGTGTGACTTCAAGAATAAGTTCTAATAAGAGGTGAGAATGCTTATCATTTGAACTGAACTTGAATGTTACAATCATACATAATTTTGAATTGTATAGGTGTGAAGAAATGGAAAATGGAACCAAAGATACCTACAATATTAAACTCAATCCTGAATGAATGCAATTATGGAAAGAACGTTTGATTGGATTGCACAGTGACAAATTGAGAAGTGTCAAAGAAGCATTAAGGAAATGATTGGCAATATTGAAAATTCCACATCAGATAATACTTTCGAATGGCTAATGAAGATGCTTATAGAATACAAAATGGGGAAAGTGAATTGAATAATAGAGGTAATTATTTAATTACAATAAATATATGTAAAAACTTATGATATACATATTGATTGGATGATTGTACAATGAATCGACACTGAGGACATACACACAGCTGCCCAAAATTTGTTAAATGAACAATTCACAAAAGTAAAAGTGCTTAAAAGATACTAGAAGAATATTCACATTGAGAAATCCAAGACATGTACTACTATTACGACACTCACTTTTACACTGTCTGACACCTGTTTCAATGTTCTCCATTAGTCTCTATGTGTTTTGTACAAAACAAAAAAATATTACCGAGTATAATTTGATTCAAGATCATCAGTTGATTGAATTAGTAAACTCACTCTCTACTCAATAACAACATTCTGTAGGCTAATGTAAAAGGCTTTTCTTGTTTGAATTTCCCGCCTCCCAACTAAAACGGCAACACATGTCAATAGGCAGTGTTGTTTTATTACTATAATTACTATATCTATACACGAATAAATTACTAACAATAATTTATTCAATCTGCTTAAGTTATTTAAACAACTTTTTTTATTAACAGCAAGGACACGGAGGTAAACGTATCAATAGTTTTGGAGCTCAACGAGGTTTGAAATTTTTATAAAAAAATTCATGTATATCTTATATGATTGAATAATCTACATACCTTCAATTTCAAACACATATATAAACATTTTTCTTCAAAACAATTAAAAAACACAATTAAGATTTTTATTTCACCAAAGGGTTTGTGATAACCTTTTCAGAATGTAAATAAATGATTCTGTTAATGTAAAACGGTCGGTTAAACTTACGTTCTGGTCCACATTTCTTAGAAGCACATTTTAAGCATTCTCCAAAGCAACCATGGCATCTTAAATTCAAGCAGTTACAAAGTCCCATTTTTGATTTATTTTCATGCTGACGGCATTGCTGCGTCAAACGGGATTGATGTTCTTCGTGGAAGAATATCGTTATTTTTCTTCAATTTGTACACTACTGTCTCTGAATGGTAATAGGCTTGCGGAACCATATCGAAATGGTTTTTTTCATTTATTTCAATCGGTATCTTATACAGATTCGATGTCGGTAGACTTGCGGAATCAAGTCGCCATGATCTTTCTCTATTTATATCAGTTTGTGGAGAATTTTGACTGGATGCTGTAGGTCTGAAGGATTTAAATCGGATTAATGTTTTTCTAGAAAGCATCTTGTAAGATTATTCAGTTTGTGGTTTTGTTGTAAGTTAATATAGATATATTTTCGAGATCAAATCTTACTTTCTTCTTTTTTGGAGGGCTAACGTTTTCATTCAGTGCTCTTACTCCACTGGATATTGACGGTATTGCGGAATTATACTGGTACGTCTTAACTAGACATGATTTTTTCCTTGCAGGTTTATCGTTATTCTCCTAAATAAAAATATTTTCAAGACCAAGAAACTAATTTTGATGAAAAAGTTTATGAAAATATATAAGCTAAGCAAAATCGTTATGTATCTGTATTCGTTTGCGATAAAATGGCTGCTGTTGTTTACTAAAAACTAAAAAAGCATTTTGAATAGATTTGTTGGAGTGAAATATTTTTGAGTGTTTAGATATTGTTCAAGTGATATATTAGTCTTAGTTTCAATTTTTAGTAAAGCTTTTTATATTTCCCCATTCCAGTCATATGGTTAAATTAGTTACTTACAAAATTCTACAGAATAGGATACTCGAATAATGTATATTTTGACTTATAATATTATTATGAGGAAAGCAGTAGTCAAAAACAAGATGAAAGTAATGTGAAGAAGAGCCATGATTAGGAAAATGATGCTGAAAACAAAAAACAAGAAACAGAAAAGTCAAAAGTGTGAAATGAAGAAAGAAAGAACAAGAAATAAGGAAATAAAGAAGATAAAATTATGCCCCATCGCGTAATTTTACAACAAAAACAATCATATTTCATGAACAAGCCCAAACAATCTTGACAGCACTTTCACTCATTTCATCGCACAGAATGGCAAAAAGTCGGGATTGCTTAAGCTGCGACTTAATGAAATTTACAATCTTCACTGTATTATCAACCGCCGCTGGCTAAATTCTTTTTCTGTTCAAGGTCAAATGCCTTTAAATTTATTGTTATGCTGCAGTTTTTTTATTTTTCAGTTTTTAGGGAAAAATACATCAGATAGTTACGTATTTTTATAGTATTCCTACATCACAATCGTTGTGAAGAAGTGATTCATGAGTAAAAATGCAAATAAAATTTGAAAACATTATTTTTTTGGCCAGCTTATATAATATTAACAAAATACTTTATCAAAATAAAGAACATACAATATTATCACCTTTGCATAAAAAAGTACCAACTCAATACTCAACGAAAAGTATGTATATCAATCAGTTGTTCTACAGTTTACAGACTAGGTACCTAATCATTATAATTACCTAATTATAAAATAATCTTTCTTGCTTTCTGAGTGGCGAATTTATCAATAATTTCCTTAAAACCTATTTTTTCACAGATTTCGAATTTAATTTGAAGAGAGATTTTCTTTGAAGAACCACTCTATTTTTCAGAATAATCATATTTTTTCTTGGCCTTCATCAGTGTATCAAAATCAGAACTGCTGAGATTTCCTGCAAAGTTTCTAATTTTGTTGGAACCTTAATACCAATGACATTATAAGAACTTTTTTCTTGTTGGTTACAAGAGTTATTCATACTTTCAGAAGCAGAAGAAGAAGTTTCAGCTGAGTGAAATAATTAAATTTCTAAAAATTTGGATGAAGCGAATCTTTCAGACTGATGTCCTATGCATTAACAACATTTTTCCAACAGACAATAAATACCTTTCAGATGTTGAACCTAAACACTGCCAAGAAGTACCCGGTTTAATATCTTCAAATTTAACATAACTTTTTGCCCGAAAACAAAATTTTCTGTATATAAGCTAATTCTTTTATCAGTTACACATTCTTTTCCAAAAATATTTTCACAAATATAAACTTCTTCTGATAAATCTTTTTACTGTATTTTCAATGCATCTAGCTACTTTTGTCTTTGCTCTACAATAAAAAAAAGACTAATATGTCACTTGAAAAATATCTTAAACACTTAAACAATGACAGACATTTTATCGCAAACGAATACAGATACATAACGATGTTGCCTAGCTTATATTTTTTCATAAACATTCTCACCAAAATTATTTTCTTGGTCTTGAAATTATTTTTGTTTAGATTAATTGTGGAAAATATTGCCCATTAACCAAATTTAGTGAGAACTGAAGCCAGATCATAATGATTTTAATTATATTACGATTTATAAATAAATATTTGACAACATTGAGGTTTACTGTCAAACCACAAGTTTACAAAAATCGTGTAAAAATGAGACAGCAACTGAAATAAATGAAGAAAGACCACTTCGATTCGAAGCTACCAGTCTAACAACATTCATAGAGAAAAGACTATTGTGCAGATTGGGAAATACAACGATAACCTTCAATTAGGAACATCAATCCAATTTAATACCGCAAGAGGAAAATAACGATAAACCTCCAAGGAAAAAATTATGTCTAGTTAAGATGCCTCGGTATAATTCCGCAATCCCGCTATTATCCAGTGGAGTCAGAGAACTGCATTAAAACGTTAGCACTCCATATCTATACCCACTTACAACAAAACCACAAACTGAAAATCTCACAAGATGCTTTCAAGAAAAAGATTAATCCGATTTAAATCCGTCAGACCTACAGCATCCAGTCAAAATTATCCATAAACTGATATAAATAGAGAAAGATCATGGCGACTTGATTCCGCAAGTCTACCGACTTCGAATCAGTAGAAGACACAGATTGAAATAAATGAAAAAAACCATTTCGATATGGGTCCGCCAGTAGTGTACAAATTGAAGAAAAATAACGATATTCTTCCACGAAGAACATCAATCCCGTTTGATGCAGCAATGCCGTCAACATCTTATGAAAATAAATCAGAAATGGATCTTTGTAACTGCTTGAATCATTTATTTACATTCTGAAAAGGTTATCACAAACCCTTTGTTGAAGTAAAAATCTTAATTGTGTTTTCTAATTGTTTTGAAGAAAAATGTTTATATATGTGTTTGAAATTGAAGGTATGTAGATGTACAGTGTTGCCGTTTCAGTTGGCAGGTGGGAAAATCAAAAAGGGATGGACTCATCGATCTGGCTTTGTAATTACTATTTGGGAAGAGGTGATTCATTCATTAGTATTAGATATTGCCAACGTCTTAAAAGCATTTAGCTTGTGTAAATCATATTCATGCATATTTATTGAATATTCTGTATTTTACAACAATGCATGAAAGAGACGCTTCATCTAAATTTTCCTAAATTGAATTATTACACTCATCTGAAACTGTAAGTGCTTCCAAGAGTGAGACTCTCTTATAACCAATAAGAAAAATGTTGTAATAATGTCACTGATATTGAGGTTCCAATAAAAAATACAAACAGGAAACAAACATGAATACATGGACCTATTGGGTACTTCATTTTGCAAGGACAAGGAAAAACTAATTTACAAAAAAAATGCCTTGAATTTATTCATGAAAGTGCGGACAGATTTTTAAAATTCAAATTCTTTAAAAACATTTTTTAAACATCTCATCACCTAAGAAAAGCTTTTTATATTTCCCGATCCTATCGTATTGTTTAATTAGTTAGTAATGTTCGACTTTCAAATGATGAAGGAGTTAGAGCGGAAACAAAAATTAAAACAATACATATTTGGAAAAGGATTTTAGTGATCTCAAATATTTGAGTTTATCTACTCGAAAGTAGTTTTTTCATAACTACGGGGTTTTATATAAAATCATATGATTTGTTGGGATTTATTTAAGAGATACCAAGATTCAAATTGTCCACAGTATCGAGTAAAAGATGAGTAATTATTGAACTTACCACTGAATTTGGAAGTTGTTCTAATTCAATCTGAGTAATGGTAGTCCTTCTTTCAAGAAATAGTCCAAATGGATCAAAGTACATATTTTGTTCAATGCCAGAGTGAGTTTACTAATTCAATCAACTGACTATCTTAAATGAAATTATACTCGGTAATATTTTTTTGTTTTGTACAAAACACATAGAGACTAACGGAGAACATCGAAACAGGCGTCAGACAGTGTAATAGTGAGTGTGGTAATAGTAGTACATGTCTTGGATTTCTCAATGTGAATATTCTTCTTATCTTCATAGTATCTTTTAAGGACTTTTACTTTTGTAATATGTTCATTCAACAAATTTTCGTCAGCTGTCTGAATGACCTCAGTTTCGATTCATTGTACAATCAACCAATCAACATGTATACCATAAGTTTTTACATATCTTTATTGTATTTAAATATTTACCTCTATTATTCGATTCACTTTCCCCATTTTGTTTTCTATTAGCATCTTCATTAGCCATTCGAAGTATTATCTGATGTGGAGTTGTCAGTATTGGTATTGCCATTTGTTTTCTTAATGCTCCTTTTACACTTGTTAATTTGTCACTGTGCAATCCAATCAAACGAAGACTACGAATAAGAAGTAGAGGAGTATGAAGAAGAGAAGGAGGTCGAAGTATAAGGAGAATAGCAGAAAGATACTTTTGAATGGCGGTGTCGTGATTTTTAAAAAATTTTCTGTCGGAATTCAAATTTCCGTTCTAATTTTTGATAAAAATTTGTAATTTTCTCAATAAAGTTTGTTGAAAAATCCTATTTTCCCATTAGTTTTATGCAAATCATTATGCCAAATTTTATCATTTTCATGCCTTTTCCTTAAATTTCAAAGAAAAATTCAATTATATTATCTTAAAGCGGTCATAAATACGAGTAATTCCATGATTAACACGTTGACCACAGAGCCAAACATGTTTATGCCCCTTTCCGACAATTTGATGCCCAATTCCATTTGGCACAAAAATTTCATAAATATGACTAAACTCATTGTTCAACTGTCAAGCCGATAATGTTTCTTATGTCCAAGTCAATCAATTTTATTTATTTTTCAATAAATTCCAATAAAACATCTTGAAAATAGCAATTTTTTTCGCGTAATTTCGATGCACAAATCAAAGAATTTCAACATTTAGGGTAGAATATTGTTGCGTATCATAAAAAGAATAGATAGAAAATTTTTGGAGACTCTCAAAAACAGCAGTGAGCGAAGAATTATTTAAATTAAAAAAATTTGGTTGTTGTATTATACTTGTATTTTCTAAAATTAATATTCATCATAATAGAAGGGTGATAGTAAATTAACGAAATTTCGACTGGGAAAATGTGAAAACAAACCTGGAAAAATCGGGAGGAGACTAGTACTTGATTTTTAATTTTTACTGGACACCCTATTTCAAGAAAAGTTTTAGATGTAACGTATAAAAGAATTTTCTGTATCTGAGTTGAGAAGCTATGTGCACATCCATGTACTCTGCTTGGAGTTGAAAGTAAAGTTATTCCAAGTGTCTCAGACAGAACTAAGACACTGAATGAAAACTTTTACGAGAGACTAGAGTGCAGGAAAGCACATTCATTACTTCCTCTACCTTCAGTTGAACTATCAAGAGCTTCTAGAAGAGCGGGGAGTGCAGGAAGTTGTTTCATTAAGGTCAACACAGCTTGGAGCATTTCTATACACCTTGTCTTCTATATAATACGTTTTGGACACAACATGAAACCACCATTTAATAATTGGAATAAGCTTAATTGAGGTGCAATCTGCGAAACGGTTTTTGTTGGCAAAAATCTTGAAGAAACCTATGAATATTTAGCGTCAGTGTGTGAAGTAACTTTTCTTAATTTCAAAACTTTCCCATTTTCTGAAAAATTCTACTATTAAATGGCAAACAGAAACATCATCTAAATAGTTTTAGTTTGAAAATAAAAAGGTATAAGACATCAATCAATCCAAAATATCAAGTCAAATTCACTTTATTTACAATCCAAATTACAAATTTAATGATATGAATATTCACTATCTATGGAAATTTAAATACCCGGATCTCATCGACGGTTATTGAACAAAGTCATAGAACATTCTAATCCTGGAGCTTTTGGCGAACATTATCTAATCAAAGTGTATTTCGAACTAGAGTTTCCATAGATAATCCAATTGTTTTATCCTAATTTCACAAAATCTGGTTGCGAATGTGAAGAATCAGAGATCAATGTCCAATTTAGCGAAGATTCAATTGAACTACTCATATTATTGGTTGTTATACTAATAGATGGAGTATTGACGATATTCTCAGTAGTTCTAGAATCACTAATTTCATTTATTATTTATTCTGCTATTTTTTTTCTGTATCCGTATATTCTACTTGATCGCGATTGGTTTTTTCTATCAGATCACCAGATGCAACATTTTCCTACAGACAAATTTAGAAATTATTATATTAAAAATTGGTATTTTCATCTTACCTCTTCATTCACAAAGTTATCCTCAAATCCACTTGATGAAGGACTGGCTTTTCCACTACATTCACTTTGTGATTGCTCTTCTAATAGACTTTCCGTGGTTAAAATGGTCTTTGGAGCTGTACGCTACAGCAGAACATTGTAAAATAAAGTGTTACGAGAAATCTGCTAATTTGAAGAAGACTACACTGTTCATATTCCGAGCTGCAGAATACATTTGTACAAACTATAATTATCGAAATTCAATTAGTTTATCTGAATTACAAAATATTTTCTGTAGCTAAGGTGAATAATAAGTTTATATTGTATTGATTGTAACGGACATTTTTGAGGATAATTTGGTTTTTCCTTTGCTGTAAAAACGAGATATTTTTTTATATAGCATATTTGTTTTCTGAGTAGAAAAGTACAGGATTAAGTTTTAATAAACGAAAGACAAAGAGTTATTTTCTTCTACTTTTTTTCAAATTTTATATATTTTGCGTAGAATCAATCATGACAACGTTAAGTTGTGTAGGTAGAATTGGTCACAACATTAAGTATGCAAAACTTAAAGTTATAAAAGTTTTACGTTTGTTTTTCTAAAGACTGCGAACCGTGGAGAACTCGTTAGGCGCTACATGCGTTTCCGTGGTTCAATAGGCAGGAAGCGAAGAAATTAATAGAAAACTACAAACCACTCAAAGCGAAGACAACGAATATTGAGGTGAAAATTGTACTGAAAAGCGAAGAACCGATTTATTAGCGACCAAGAAGACTATCGGCATCGGAAAAAGAAGAAGTAGATAGACAGATAGAGGAATGGTTAGAAGATGTAATAATCAAACCGAGTTTTTCGGATTTCTGTAGTCCCATTGGACTAGTGAGAAAAAAGGATGGCCGAACCGAGGTACACAAATGGCAATAAAAAGGATATTGACTACAGAAGAGTATGAAGATTTTTATTTAGAGCATGATATATTGTATAAATACGATAATGGATTAAAATTACTTGTCATTCCAAACAACATGAACAACAAAAAATAATAATAAAAGTCTACGAGATAGGAAATTTTTGAAAGAAAAAAAACAGAAGAAATAGTAAACAAGGAATTTTACATACCAAGAATAAAAGACAAAATAGAAACGATTAAAAATAACTGTATACCTTGTAAATTATAGAATAAAAAAGAAGAAAAGAAAGAATGAGGCTTCATCCTATACAAAAGCTAGAAGATCCGCTAGAGAGGTATCACGTCGACCAATTAGGACCAATGAAGTCAACAAAAAAAAAATATCAGTACATTTTTGTGGTAGTTGATGACTTTTCCAAATTTGTGTGGCTTTACCCAACAAAATAAACCACGACGAAAGAAGTGACATGTTGTCTTGAAAAATAGCGTAAAATATATCACCTCGTCCTGTAGGAAAGAAAGGAGGAATGTTTCATCCTAAAATCAACAAAATCAACCACGACGAAAGAAGTGATATGTTGTCTTAGCGTAAAATATTTGGCAGCCCGTCAAGGATAATATCTGACAGAGGATCCGCGTTCCGTTCTGAAAAATTCGAATCATATTGTCGAGAAGAGAATATTAAACATGTGTTAACAACTTGTGAAGTCCCACGAGGTAATGTAATAACTAAATAAAAATTCTATTTGTGTTTAATTTCTATACACACTAGCGCCTCCCGCTATCCAAACGCCAAATTAAACACGATTCTGTAGACACTACCGCCCTCTGCCGGACAAATGCCAAACTAAAACACGAACTGGCGCCATTTAGCAAAGAATAGTCGAACTGAAAGTACATAGCGGCAGCAAGTTGAACTAAATAAAAATTCTATTTGTGTTCAATTTCTATACACACTAGCGCCCCCAGCCGGCCAGACGCCAAACTAAACACGGTTTCATAGACAGTAGCTCTCCCTGCCGGCCAGACGCCAAACTTAACACGGTTCCATAGACACTAGCGCCTCTCGCTAGCAAAATACCAAATTAAATACGATTCTGTGGACATTAGAGACGTCTGCCGGCCAAACGCTAAACTAAACAAGAATCTATAGACACCAGCGCCCCCTGCCGACCAGACGCCAAACTAAACACAGTTCCATAGACACAAGCGCCTTCCGCCGGCCAAACGCCAAATTAAACACGATTCCATTTACAGTAGCGCCCCCTGCTGGTTAGACGCCAAACTAAACAAGATTCCCTAGACACTAGCGCCTCACGCTACCCAAACGATTCTATAGACACTAGCGCCACCTGCCAATCAAACGCCAAATTAAACACGATTGCATAGACAGTAGCGCCCCCAGAGGGCCAAACGTAAAACTAAACAAGTTCCCATAGACACTGGCGCCTCCCGCTAGCCAAAAGTCAAATTAAAAGCGATTCTATAGACATATAAATCTATTTCAACAAATCGCCAAACTAAAACACGATTTTATACACTAGCGCCCCCTACCGGCCAGACGCCAAATTAAACACGGTTCCATAAACAAAAGCGCCTCTCGCTAGCAAAACGCCAAATTAAATACGATTCTGTAGACACCAGCGACCTCTGCCGGCTAGACGCCAAATTAAATAAGATTCCATAGACACTAGCGCCTCCCGCTAGCCAAACGTCAAATTAAACACGATTCTATTGACCGATCGCCAAACTAACCAAACACGAACTTACGCCATCTGGCGAGGAATAGTCAAACTGGAAGTACCTAGCGGCTGCAAGTTGATCTTGATAAAAATACTATTTGTGTTTGATTTCTATACACACCAGCTCCTCCTGCCGGTCAGACGCCAAACTAGACTCGATTCTATAGACACTAGCGCCCTCTGCCGGCCGGACGTCAAACTAAACACGATTCTATACACACTACCGCCCTCTGCCGGCCAAACGATAAACTAAAACACGAGCTAGCGCCATCTAGCGAGGTATAGTCGAACTGAAAGTACTTAGCGGCCGCAAGTTAAACTAAATAAAAATTCTCTTTGTGTTCAATTTCTATACACACTAGCGCCCCCCGCCAATTAGACACCAAACTAAACACGGTTCCATAGACGCCAAACAAAACAAGGTTCTATAGACACAAGCGCCTCCTGCCGGTTAAACGCCAAATTAAATACGATTCCATAGACAGTAGAGCCCCTGCCGGCCAGACGCCAAACTAAACACGGTTCCATAGACACTAGCGCACCCTGCTGGCCAGATGCCAAATTCACTTCAATTCTAAAGACACTAGCGCCTCCCGCCAGCCAGATATTGTCATTCGTTTTCTTAATGCTTATTTGACACTTCACAATTTGTCACTATGCAATCCAATCAACCGTTTATTCTATAATTATATCCATTCAGATTTGAGATCATTATTGAAGGTATCTACGGCTCCATTTTCCAATTCTTCTTCATACTTATACAATTCGAAATTATGTATGATTGTATCATTCAAGTCCAGATAGAAATCATGCTCATATACGTTTCAAACGATAAGCATTCTTACTTCTTTTCAGCATCATTTTCCTCATTATGGCTCTTCACATTACTACAAATATATAATAATAATAATTTGCTCTTGAGCTAAGTGGTTTTTAAAATATTTATTTTGCCAATCTATTACGAGATTTAAGTATATTAAATAAATCATTAAAATTTAGATGAAATTCATCTGTAGTACCTGCATTATGGAAATATGTACTAATATCTGTTCTCGATAAATAAAGAGGAACAGCTGCTCAATAACCATCACAAAAAACCGTTACATTGTTTCCACCTTTACACTGATAAATTTCGCAAATCATGCAACTTGGAATTTCGTCGAAATGGTCCAACTACAACTCTGGTTAGCAAAAAGATATCGAAAAAAATTATATATCATTAGAAAATCTACACTCTAGCGATGTTTATAAAAAAACAAAAGCTTCCTACCACCTTTACTTGTTTTTAAACGCATGAATTGTTGTAATAATATGAATATATAAGATATAATACATACTGTGAAAGTTATGAAGTTATAACTTCTTGCATAAGTTAAAATAAGAAGAGACATGAAAATCAGGAAAATGAAGAAAATAAAGTGAATTATTGAAGAAATGGTTTAGAAAATATCTTGTTTAACAATTCAACAATTTTCTAAGTAAAATTGGGTTGGATGTCAGTAATTTACAAAAAGTTTTTGTCATAATAGTACAGCAAGTCAGCAATGTAAAAAATGAGATCAGGAGTTGTTATGACAGCTATATATGATAAGGAATCAATCTGATGAGTTTTAAACACGAAAAAAAAAGGATTATGATAGAGTGGAGTGATAAACTCCACTTTAATAATGAATTTTGATCTTCTTCTTTAGAAGATAATCTATAAAAAATACATCGAGTGAGAAAGAAGACATGTACCAACAAAATTAAAAGGAGTAACAGAAAGAGGCATATTCAAAATTTTCCTAATCTACAATTATTCTATATATCTCGTAACAGTAAATGATGACAGAGAGTTGAAAAGCTAAGAACAAATGTGCGAAAACATTTAGAAATATGGTCCCCTCAAAATTCTTTATACATATAATTAATATAAAATAGATACCTTCCATAGGACAGCTGTAAGCCTACATTTTGATGTTTAGGACTTGTTTTGAAAAGAATACTGTTCCCTTTTCGTTCTCTCAACGTTTTTGCTTCCATTAGAATGACTTGATAACAATATACTTTCAACTGGTTGTTGAGAAGCTAAAAAAATAAAACAAAAGTGTGTGGGTATGTATGGCAGTAGAAATGGCATTACCTCACCCAATTCAAACAAACATGTTTCTTCAATATTCAACAACTCTAAAATACCTTTGACATGGAGTGCAATAAACCATTAAGTTGCATTACAATGTATTCGCTAAGCTAAATTTACACTCAACCAAGTCATATCCATACAGGACTTTTCAGGAAAATTCTTCATTACTCATTCAGTTTCATTGGCAGATATAGTGTTGAATTTGTACAAAGTGATGAAATGGTAAGTGACTTGAAAGTTCTTATTCAAAAACTGGTAAGACAATAATTTGAAATAATGATGGAAACATGACATTGCTAAAGTTATTTTTTTCAGACTAGTTTGAGATTTTCAAAGGAAGTCACCTAAAATACTTAACAAAATATATGATTTAATATCAAATATTGATGAGCAACTACTAATTATTTTGATTAAGAGTAACTTTATTAGAAAAATATTAATATTTAGACAAATATCAACTCACTGGCAACATTTTTCATCAATTCATTGTAAACTACAAGTTACATATTCTTCACAATTGGGGTGGAGTCTCTTTAAATCAAACCAATCAAAAATTACTCAATATTTTATTTTCTTACCTCAGAAATATGAATAAAACAAGTAAGATGTGTCAGAACAATACGAGGATCTTTTCTATCATTTATTTATTATGCAGAAACACCATAGTTCATTTGAATGATCTTTATCTTGCAATTCCATAAGGTAGGTACTCCAAAACTACTAAAGATCCCCATGTGAATCCATCCAAACGCTCCTATTATATCAATCATTATATACAGGTAAATATTTAAAAAAAAATGTGTTGTTATATTTCCTAAATGATAGAATCACTGCAAAAATCTTCAAAGCCGGGTAGATGCTGTTCTCTTGTTGCTACTTCAATAATATAATTCTTTTTTTGTAACTTGACATTCACAGACGTTACACTACAAATTTCCATGCCCAGTTCAGATCAAGCTACCATAGCGAAATTAGTAAATATGTTACGAGTACATACAATTCTTTTTTATTAGAAGCCATTTTGGTAAATGAGAAATCACGCTCCTTTACCTAAAAATAAATTATTTGTAAACTACTTCCAGTATTGGTGTAGTGCCTATACTTGTTATTAAAAAAGATATTCAAACACTTGCCAACACCTTAAAAGCATATTCATCAACATAAAACATTGTGTTGTATAAGTGAGTATTTTTATCAAATTACTTAGTTAAAGGTGTAGAAAATGTGAAAACTAATTGTACATACCTACTATAAGAATCAAAATTTTAAAAATTTATACATTTTCAGTCAAAATTTACTTCATTACATACACTACATTCACTTAATCTTCACGTATAAAACTTAAACATAAGTAAGTTTTCCAACTAGATACCAATTCCGTTTCTAACATTATAATGAATTCCGAAGTTCCTTTGTTTGAAACTTTGGTTTACTTTGACCTTGGACGTATAAAAAACATTAACCCAGCTGGCATGTTTGAATATAACTGAAGCCAACTTACAGTAAACCTCAATGTTGTCAAATTTTACAAATTATTTGTTTATTATCTGCATGCATGTTACGTTTCAAAAATATTTATTTATACATCGTAATATTATTAAAAACCAATAAGAATGTGGCTCTAGTTCTCACTAAATTTGGTTAATGGACAATATTTCCCACAATTGATCTAAACAAAGATCAAGAAAATAATTTTGGCGAGAATGTTTATGAAAAAATTGCTATGTAACTGTATTCATTTATGTTTTTGTTTTATCTAGCATAGAATGTTTCAAAGAAATAATATCAAATACTAGTTTTATTTGAATACAAATTTACTGTAGACATGTACCAACAAATCTTCGAGACAAACATATAGGTTTTTAATGAGGATATGCTTATTTATTATAATTATTAGTCAATTTAAGTCAAAAACAAGATGAAAGTAATGTGAAAACAAAAAACAAAGGCTAATAGATTAGCCTGGCCAGCAACTTCAGTACTTTCATCAAGTTGAAGTGAAAAGTTTGTTTTATTTAAACTGTAACAGTGAATTTGACCGATTTTTTTTTGCTTCCTTCTCAGTGAATGAAACTTCAGATTCTAACCTACAGAGTGTTCTGTTCCTTTTTTAGCTATCAATATGAATAGGCGATAAGATGCAAATGTAGCTTGTCTATTTTTCTCACCAGAAATTGATGTTTTCGTTATTGAGTTTGACTATAAGAATTCTTTTTCTTTGTACTGAAAGAAATACATATGTTTTTTTTGTGAAAAGTCTTTACAGTTTTGAAGGTTTCATACTCTCATCAGCAAATACTTCGAAACATAAAACACACTGAAGTAGCAGGTTGTCATCTGTGTCAGTAACCACAAAAACCATATTTCAAATAATCAGCAATGTACTTATGGTTCGGTTTTGCCTTCCTAGGGACTTCTTTTAAAAATTCTAATAAAAATAAGTTTTGCATTGAGATGTTTATTATTATAAATTATTAATAAATGAATTTTGTCTTATCACTTGTTTTTAAATAAGTATTTTTAAGGCAATTACCATTTAACCAATCTAATCACTTTGTACAAATTAAACATTATATGTCCAAATCGAACTAAACGAGAAATGGAGAACTGTTCTGAAAAGTTTTGATTGTATGTTCCTCCTCTTTCGCATCTTTTCTGTTTAGAACTTCCTTGGATTGGGGTCGCTACAGTTCATTGGTGGTGATGCATCGAACTTATCTGCAGGAGTCACGATAATCTTCGTATCGTTAGCATCTTTTTCCTCCTTTGGAGCTTGGAACGATACCGTTGAGTTTTGGTCTTGATAAGTTTGTTTTTTCTTCTCCTTAACCATTTTCAACCAGTTATTAAATTTTGTCACTATCAAATTTTTGTAATACAAATTGGTTTCTTTACTCAAAGTCGACGGCATTTTAAAACTTCTATAATTTTAATATACAAATAACACTTATTAACGGTCTTACTTTCATTCACTTAAAAAAATATTTTTGACAATTGTTGACTTTTGAAATTTAAACACTTTGAAATGTTTATCTCGTTAACCAATCGAAATCATCAATTGATGATATCTTTACGTATATTTAAAAAAAAAAACGATTTTTCGCGTTGTACATCACGAAATAAAACCGCTATAATTACGATGATTTAACTATCTGAAACAAATAAAATGAAAATATGTAGACATATATATACCAACTGTCCATATAGGAGTCTTACCTATATGAGTAATAATAGTATTATCATTGTATAAAGAATATTCTTTATACAATGTTATTACAGTATATGTTAGACAACGTATTATAACAAAAATAATATTTTACAACGTTGCATAGAATATTTTTTGTGTTGAAAGTTAAAATGGCAACATGCTAGTACGCTGTGAAGTTGGCTCCTAGTGATGTTAGACAGTTTAGGTTATTGCATATCTGTCTTTATATTAAGTTATAACAATAAAAAGAATATTTTTATTCTAATAATACTAAAAACAACAAGTTATAGGTCCGAGACTTTTCACTGTATAAATAAATAATTCGGATTACGAAACTAAAAACGAAAATGCATTAGAACAAAAAACTTTTCTGGAAACTGTAACATAAGTGGAATAACTTTAAAAGCATATAGAATTATGGACTTGGTTATAAACCGCATAGGTACCGAGTAGTATTCATGATTATGAATATATAAAAACATACATTTGTACATACATACATAACACATATTATGAGCTGTACTGGTAAATGATGAAATATTTGAAAAATTGTCTAAGCTGTATGAAGGAGATACAGAACAATTAAAAGGTAAGGTCACTCAAAAAATTTTTCAGCTATATCTATAAAAGAAATGACAATCAATATATCTGTATTCATAAGCGATAATAATAACCACAATGAGAGGCGATGAGTATACATTTAAAAAACTAGAAGATCAAAGCATGATGAAATCCACAAAAAGTGACATAAGCGTAAAAGGTATTGGAAACAAACATTTTGATGAATGCTTTCTTCAGAATGTTATAATATTTTCACTGGAACACAAAAGTTAAGTGTCAGACTGGATAATAGAATACATAAAAATGGTTGAAACTAAATTTGATACAAAAGTTCATTAAGTAAGAGAGGAAATAATGGAGAATATACGAGTAAACGAATGAAAGAATATATGAAAAAATGAGGTACTATTCTTGATTATACTCCAGCAAACTTCCCATAACTTAATGGAAAATTGGATTGAGGGTAAACCTTGGACACTAAGAAATCTAAGTGTATTTGGCGAAGATACTCGAAAGGATATCGGCTCTGGAACAAAATTGAAATACATGATATAAAAATAATAACTAGGATATTAAAAGATAATGAAGAAACCAGAAGTCAAAAACAAGATGAAAGTAATGTGAAGAAGAGCCACGATGAGGAAAATGATGTTGAAAACTAAGAACAAATAACAGTAAAGTGAGAGATGTAAAATTGGAATATTGAGGAGAACAAGGAACAGGAAATAAGGAAATCAAAAAGAAAAATTTCTGACCTATTGTGATTTTCCAACAAAAACAATATTATTTCCTTAAGAAGCTTGAACAATCTTGACAGCACTTTACCTCTTGAGAGCCACCGTACTTCACAATGAAGCAGGAATGCTTTGTGCTCACTTCCCATTTGATCACACAGAATAGCAAAAAGTCAGCAAGTTAGCAAGCAACTTCAGTACTTTCATTAAGTTGATGTGAAAAGTTTTTTTTCAAAACTGTAACTGTGAAATTGAGCGATTTTTTTATTTTCTTTTCGGTGAAAGAAACTTCAGATTCTACCCTAGAGAGTGTTCTGATCGTTTTTTAGCTAGATGTCAATATGAATAGGCGATATGATGCAATTGTAACTTGTCTATTTTGCTCACCACAAATTGATGTTTTTAATAGTGAGTGTGACTTCAAGAATAAGTTCTAATAAGAGGTTAGAATGCTTATCATTTGAACTGAACTTGAATGTTACAATCATACATAATTTTGAATTGTATAGGTGTGAAGAAATGGAAAATGGAACCAAAGATACCTACAATATTAAACTCAATCCTGAATGGATGCAATTATGGAAAGAACGTTTGATTGGATTGCACAGTGACAAATTGAGAAGTGTCAAAGAAGCATTAAGGAAATGATTGGCAATATTGAAAATTCCACATCAGATAATACTTTCGAATGGCTAATGAAGATGCTTATAGAATACAAAATGGGGAAAGTGAATTGAATAATAGAGGTAATTATTTAATTACAATAAATATATGTAAAAACTTATGATATACATATTGATTGGATGATTGTACAATGAATCGACACTGAGGACATACACACAGCTGCCCAAAATTTGTTAAATGAACAATTCACAAAAGTAAAAGTGCTTAAAAGATACTAGAAGAATATTCACATTGAGAAATCCAAGACATGTACTACTATTACGACACTCACTTTTACACTGTCTGACACCTGTTTCAATGTTCTCCATTAGTCTCTATGTGTTTTGTACAAAACAAAAAAATATTACCGAGTATAATTTGATTCAAGATCATCAGTTGATTGAATTAGTAAACTCACTCTCTACTCAATAACAACATTCTGTAGGCTAATGTAAAAGGCTTTTCTTGTTTGAATTTCCCGCCTCCCAACTAAAACGGCAACACATGTCAATAGGCAATGTTGTTTTATTACTATAATTACTATATCTATACACGAAAAAATTACTAACAATAATTTATTCAATCTGCTTAAGTTATTTAAACAACTTTTTTTATTAACAGCAAGGACACGGAGGTAAACGTATCAATAGTTTTGGAGCTCAACGAGGTTTGAAATTTTTATAAAAAAATTCATGTATATCTTATATGAATGAATAATCTACATACCTTCAATTTCAAACACATATATAAACATTTTTCTTCAAAACAATTAAAAAACACAATTAAGATTTTTATTTCACCAAAGGGTTTGTGATAACCTTTTCAGAATGTAAATAAATGATTCTGTTAATGTAAAACGGTCGGTTAAACTTACGTTCTGGTCCACATTTCTTAGAAACACATTTTAAGCATTCTCCAAAGCAACCATGGCATCTTAAATTCAAGCAGTTACAAAGTCCCATTTTTGATTTATTTTCATAAGATGCTGACGGCATTGCTGCGTCAAACGGGATTGATATTCTTCGTGGAAGAATATCGTTATTTTTCTTCAATTTGTACACTACTGTCTCTGAATGGTAATAGGCTTGCGGAACCATATCGAAATGGTTTTTTTCATTTATTTCAATCGGTATCTTATACAGATTCGATGTCGGTAGACTTGCGGAATCAAGTCGCCATGATCTTTCTCTATTTATGTCAGTTTGTGGAGAATTTTGACTGGATGCTGTAGGTCTGAAGGATTTAAATCGGATTAATGTTTTTCTTGAAAGCATCTTGTAAGATTATTCAGTTTGTGGTTTTGTTGTAAGTTAATATAGATATATTTTCGAGATCAAATCTTACTTTCTTCTTTTTTGGAGGGCTAACGTTTTCATTCAGTGCTCTTACTCCACTGGATATTGACGGTATTGCGGAATTATACTGGTACGTCTTAACTAGACATGATTTTTTCCTTGGAGGTTTATCGTTATTCTCCTAAATAAAAATATTTTCAAGACCAAGAAACTAATTTTGATGAAAAAGTTTATGAAAATATATAAGCTAAGCAAAATCGTTATGTATCTGTATTCGTTTGCGATAAAATGGCTGCTGTTGTTTTCTAAAAACTAAAAAAGCATTTTGAATAGATTTGTTGGAGTGAAATATTTTTGAGTGTTTAGATATTGTTCAAGTGATATATTAGTCTTAGTTTCAATTTTTAGTAAAGCTTTTTATATTTCCCCATTCCAGTCATATGGTTAAATTAGTTACTTACAAAATTCTACAGAATAGGATACTCGAATAATGTATATTTTGACTTATAATATTATTATGAGGAAAGCAGTAGTCAAAAACAAGATGAAAGTAATGTGAAGAAGAGCCATGATTAGGAAAATGATGCTGAAAACAAAAAACAAGAAACAGAAAAGTCAAAAGTGTGAAATGAAGAAAGAAAGAACAAGAAATAAGGAAATAAAGAAGATAAAATTATGCCCCATCGCGTAATTTTACAACAAAAACAATCATATTTCATGAACAAGCCCAAACAATCTTGACAGCACTTTCACTCATTTCATCGCACAGAATGGCAAAAAGTCGGGATTGCTTAGGCTGCGACTTAATGAAATTTACAATCTTCACTGTATTATCAACCGCCGCTGGCTAAATTCTTTTTCTGTTCAAGGTCAAATGCCTTTAAATTTATTGTTATGCTGCAGTTTTTTTATTTTTCAGTTTTTAGGGAAAAATACATCAGATAGTTACGTATTTTTATCGTATTCCTACATCACAATCGTTGTGAAGAAGTGATTCATGAGTAAAAATGCAAATAAAATTTGAAAACATTATTTTTTTGGCCAGCTTATATAATATTAACAAAATATTTTATCAAAATAAAGAACATACAATATTATCACCTTTGCATAAAAAAGTACCAACTCAATACTCAACGAAAAGTATGTATATCAATCAGTTGTTCTACAGTTTACAGACTAGGTACCTAATCATTATAATTACCTAATTATAAAATAATCTTTCTTGCTTTCTGAGTGGCGAATTTATCAATAATTTCCTTAAAACCTATTTTTTCACAGATTTCGAATTTAATTTGAAGAGAGATTTTCTTTGAAGAACCACTCTATTTTTCAGAATAATCATATTTTTTCTTGGCCTTCATCAGTGTATCAAAATCAGAACTGCTGAGATTTCCTGCAAAGTTTCTAATTTTGTTGGAACCTTAATACCAATGACATTATAAGAACTTTTTTCTTGTTGGTTACAAGAGTTATTCATACTTTCAGAAGCAGAAGAAGAAGTTTCAGCTGAGTGAAATAATTAAATTTCTAAAAATTTGGATGAAGCGAATCTTTCAGACTGATGTCCTATGCATTAACAACATTTTTCCAACAGACAATAAATACCTTTCAGATGTTGAACCTAAACACTGCCAAGAAGTACCCGGTTTAATATCTTCAAATTTAACATAACTTTTTGCCCGAAAACAAAATTTTCTGTATATAAGCTAATTCTTTTATCAGTTACACATTCTTTTCCAAAAATATTTTCACAAATATAAACTTCTTCTGATAAATCTTTTTACTGTATTTTCAATGCATCTAGCTACTTTTGTCTTTGCTCTACAATAAAAAAAAGACTAATATGTCACTTGAAAAATATCTTAAACACTTAAACAATGACAGACATTTTATCGCAAACGAATACAGATACATAACGATGTTGCCTAGCTTATATTTTTTCATAAACATTCTCACCAAAATTATTTTCTTGGTCTTGAAATTATTTTTGTTTAGATTAATTGTGGAAAATATTGCCCATTAACCAAATTTAGTGAGAACTGAAGCCAGATCATAATGATTTTAATTATATTACGATTTATAAATAAATATTTGACAACATTGAGGTTTACTGTCAAACCACAAGTTTACAAAAATCGTGTAAAAATGAGACAGCAACTGAAATAAATGAAGAAAGACCACTTCGATTCGAAGCTACCAGTCTAACAACATTCATAGAGAAAAGACTATTGTGCAGATTGGGAAATACAACGATAACCTTCAATTAGGAACATCAATCCAATTTAATACCGCAAGAGGAAAATAACGATAAACCTCCAAGGAAAAAATTATGTCTAGTTAAGATGCCTCGGTATAATTCCGCAATCCCGCTATTATCCAGTGGAGTCAGAGAACTGCATTAAAACGTTAGCACTCCATATCTATACCCACTTACAACAAAACCACAAACTGAAAATCTCACAAGATGCTTTCAAGAAAAAGATTAATCCGATTTAAATCCGTCAGACCTACAGCATCCAGTCAAAATTATCCATAAACTGATATAAATAGAGAAAGATCATGGCGACTTGATTCCGCAAGTCTACCGACTTCGAATCAGTAGAAGACACAGATTGAAATAAATGAAAAAAACCATTTCGATATGGGTCCGCCAGTAGTGTACAAATTGAAGAAAAATAACGATATTCTTCCACGAAGAACATCAATCCCGTTTGATGCAGCAATGCCGTCAACATCTTATGAAAATAAATCAGAAATGGATCTTTGTAACTGCTTGAATTTAAGATGACATGGTTGCTTTGGAGAATGCTTAAAATGTGCTTCTAAGAAATGTGGAGCAGAATGTTAGTTTAACCGACCGTTTTACATTAACAGAATCATTTATTTACATTCTGAAAAGGTTATCACAAACCCTTTGTTGAAGTAAAAATCTTAATTGTGTTTTCTAATTGTTTTGAAGAAAAATGTTTATATATGTGTTTGAAATTGAAGGTATGTAGATGTACAGTGTTGCCGTTTCAGTTGGCAGGTGGGAAAATCAAAAAGGGATGGACTCATCGATCTGGCTTTGTAATTACTATTTGGGAAGAGGTGATTCATTCATTAGTATTAGATATTGCCAACGTCTTAAAAGCATTTAGCTTGTGTAAATCATATTCATGCATATTTATTGAATATTCTGTATTTTACAACAATGCATGAAAGAGACGCTTCATCTAAATTTTCCTAAATTGAATTATTACACTCATCTGAAACTGTAAGTGCTTCCAAGAGTGAGACTCTCTTATAACCAATAAGAAAAATGTTGTAATAATGTCACTGATATTGAGGTTCCAATAAAAAATACAAACAGGAAACAAACATGAATACATGGACCTATTGGGTACTTCATTTTGCAAGAACAAGGAAAAACTAATTTACAAAAAAAATGCCTTGAATTTATTCATGAAAGTGCGGACAGATTTTTAAAATTCAAATTCTTTAAAAACATTTTTTAAACATCTCATCACCTAAGAAAAGCTTTTTATATTTCCCGATCCTATCGTATTGTTTAATTAGTTAGTAATGTTCGACTTTCAAATGATGAAGGAGTTAGAGCGGAAACAAAAATTAAAACAATACATATTTGGAAAAGGATTTTAGTGATCTCAAATATTTGAGTTTATCTACTCGAAAGTAGTTTTTTCATAACTACGGGGTTTTATATAAAATCATATGATTTGTTGGGATTTATTTAAGAGATACCAAGATTCAAATTGTCCACAGTATCGAGTAAAAGATGAGTAATTATTGAACTTACCACTGAATTTGGAAGTTGTTCTAATTCAATCTGAGTAATGGTAGTCCTTCTTTCAAGAAATAGTCCAAATGGATCAAAGTACATATTTTGTTCAATGCCAGAGTGAGTTTACTAATTCAATCAACTGACTATCTTAAATGAAATTATACTCGGTAATATTTTTTTGTTTTGTACAAAACACATAGAGACTAACGGAGAACATCGAAACAGGCGTCAGACAGTGTAATAGTGAGTGTGGTAATAGTAGTACATGTCTTGGATTTCTCAATGTGAATATTCTTCTTATCTTCATAGTATCTTTTAAGGACTTTTACTTTTGTAATATGTTCATTCAACAAATTTTCGTCAGCTGTCTGAATGACCTCAGTTTCGATTCATTGTACAATCAACCAATCAACATGTATACCATAAGTTTTTACATATATTTATTGTATTTAAATATTTACCTCTATTATTCGATTCACTTTCCCCATTTTGTTTTCTATTAGCATCTTCATTAGCCATTCGAAGTATTATCTGATGTGGAGTTGTCAGTATTGGTATTGCCATTTGTTTTCTTAATGCTCGTTTTACACTTGTTAATTTGTCACTGTGCAATCCAATCAAACGAAGACTACGAATAAGAAGTAGAGGAGTATGAAGAAGAGAAGGAGGTCGAAGTATAAGGAGAATAGCAGAAAGATACTTTTGAATGGCGGTGTCGTGATTTTTAAAAAATTTTCTGTCGGAATTCAAATTTCCGTTCTAATTTTTGATAAAAATTTGTAATTTTCTCAATAAAGTTTGTTGAAAAATCCTATTTTCCCATTAGTTTTATGCAAATCATTATGCCAAATTTTATCATTTTCATGCCTTTTCCTTAAATTTCAAAGAAAAATTCAATTATATTATCTTAAAGCGGTCATAAATACGAGTAATTCCATGATTAACACGTTGACCACAGAGCCAAACATGTTTATGCCCCTTTCCGTCAATTTGATGCCCAATTCCATTTGGCACAAAAATTTCATAAATATGACTAAACTCATTGTTCAACTGTCAAGCCGATAATGTTTCTTATGTCCAAGTCAATCAATTTTATTTATTTTTCAATAAATTCCAATAAAACATCTTGAAAATAGCAATTTTTTTCGCGTAATTTCGATGCACAAATCAAAGAATTTCAACATTTAGGGTAGAATATTGTTGCGTATCATAAAAAGAATAGATAGAAAATTTTTGGAGACTCTCAAAAACAACAGTGAGCGAAGAATTATTTAAATTAAAAAAATTTGGTTGTTGTATTATACTTGTATTTTCTAAAATTAATATTCATCATAATAGAAGGGTGATAGTAAATTAACGAAATTTCGACTGGGAAAATGTGAAAACAAACCTGGAAAAATCGGGAGGAGACTAGTACTTGATTTTCAATTTTTACTGGACACCCTATTTCAAGAAAAGTTGTAGATGTAACGTATAAAAGAATTTTCTGTATCTGAGTTGAGAAGCTATGTGCACATCCATGTACTCTGCTTGGAGTTGAAGGTAAAGTTATTCCAAGTGTCTCAGACAGAACTAAGACACTGAATGAAAACTTTTACGAGAGACTAGAGTGCAGGAAAGCACATTCATTACTTCCTCTACTTTCAGTTGAACTATCAAGAGCTTCTAGAAGAGCGATGAGTGCAGGAAGTTGTTTCATTAAGGTCAACACAGCTTGGAGCATTTCTATACACCTTGTCTTCTATATAATACGTTTTGGACACAACATGAAACCACCATTTAATAATTGGAATAAGCTTAATTGAGGTGCAATCTGCGAAACTGTTTTTGTTGGCAAAAATCTTGAAGAAACCTATGAATATTTAGCGTCAGTGTGTGAAGTAACTTTTCTTAATTTCAAAACTTTCCCATTTTCTGAAAAATTCTACTATTAAATGGCAAACAGAAACATCATCTAAATAGTTTTAGTTTGAAAATAAAAAGGTATAAGACATCAATCAATCCAAAATATCAAGTCAAATTCACTTTATTTACAATCCAAATTACAAATTTAATGATATGAATATTCACTATCTATGGAAATTTAAATACCCGGATCTCATCGACGGTTATTGAACAAAGTCATAGAACATTCTAATCCTGGAGCTTTTGGCGAACATTATCTAATCAAAGTGTATTTCGAACTAGAGTTTCCATAGATAATCCAATTGTTTTATCCTAATTTCACAAAATCTGGTTGCGAATGTGAAGAATCAGAGATCAATGTCCAATTTAGCGAAGATTCAATTGAACTACTCATATTATTGGTTGTTATACTAATAGATGGAGTATTGACGATATTCTCAGTAGTTCTAGAATCACTAATTTCATTTATTATTTATTCTGCTATTTTTTTTCTGTATCCGTTTTCCTACAGACAAATTTAGAAATTATTATATTAAAAATTGGTATTTTCATCTTACCTCTTCATTCACAAAGTTATCCTCAAATCCACTTGATGAAGGACTGGCTTTTCCACTACATTCACTTTGTGATTGCTCTTCTAATAGACTTTCCGTGGTTAAAATGGTCTTTGGAGCTGTACGCTACAGCAGAACATTGTAAAATAAAGTGTTACGAGAAATCTGCTAATTTGAAGAAGACTACACTGTTCATATTCCGAGCTGCAGAATACATTTATACAAACTATAATTATCGAAATTCAATTAGTTTATCTGAATTACAAAATATTTTCTGTAGCTAAGGTGAATAATAAGTTTATATTGTATTGATTGTAACGGACATTTTTGAGGATAATTTGGTTTTTCCTTTGCTGTAAAAACGAGATATTTTTTTATATAGCATATTTGTTTTCTGAGTAGAAAAGTACAGGATTAAGTTTTAATAAACGAAAGACAAAGAGTTATTTTCTTCTACTTTTTTTCAAATTTTATATATTTTGCGTAGAATCAATCATGACAACGTTAAGTTGTGTAGGTAGAATTGGTCACAACATTAAGTATGCAAAACTTAAAGTTATAAAAGTTTTACGTTTGTTTTTCTAAAGACTGCGAACCGTGGAGAACTCGTTAGGCGCTACATGCGTTTCCGTGGTTCAATAGGCAGGAAGCGAAGAAATTAATAGAAAACTACAAACCACTCAAAGCGAAGACAACGAATATTGAGGTGAAAATTGTACTGAAAAGCGAAGAACCGATTTATTAGCGACCAAGAAGACTATCGGCATCGGAAAAAGAAGAAGTAGATAGACAGATAGAGGAATGGTTAGAAGATGTAATAATCAAACCGAGTTTTTCGGATTTCTGTAGTCCCATTGGACTAGTGAGAAAAAAGGATGGCCGAACCGAGGTACACAAATGGCAATAAAAAGGATATTGACTACAGAAGAGTATGAAGATTTTTATTTAGAGCATGATATATTGTATAAATACGATAATGGATTAAAATTACTTGTCATTCCAAACAACATGAACAACAAAAAATAATAATAAAAGTCTACGAGATAGGAAATTTTTGAAAGAAAAAAAACAGAAGAAATAGTAAACAAGGAATTTTACATACCAAGAATAAAAGACAAAATAGAAACGATTAAAAATAACTGTATACCTTGTAAATTATAGAATAAAAAAGAAGAAAAGAAAGAATGAGGCTTCATCCTATACAAAAGCTAGAAGATCCGCTAGAGAGGTATCACGTCGACCAATTAGGACCAATGAAGTCAACAAAAAAAAAATATCAGTACATTTTTGTGGTAGTTGATGACTTTTCCAAATTTGTGTGGCTTTACCCAACAAAATAAACCACGACGAAAGAAGTGACATGTTGTCTTGAAAAATAGCGTAAAATATATCACCTCGTCCTGTAGGAAAGAAAGGAGGAATGTTTCATCCTAAAATCAACAAAATCAACCACGACGAAAGAAGTGATATGTTGTCTTAGCGTAAAATATTTGGCAGCCCGTCAAGGATAATATCTGACAGAGGATCCGCGTTCCGTTCTGAAAAATTCGAATCATATTGTCGAGAAGAGAATATTAAACATGTGTTAACAACTTGTGAAGTCCCACGAGGTAATGTAATAACTAAATAAAAATTCTATTTGTGTTTAATTTCTATACACACTAGCGCCTCCCGCTATCCAAACGCCAAATTAAACACGATTCTGTAGACACTACCGCCCTCTGCCGGACAAATGCCAAACTAAAACACGAACTGGCGCCATTTAGCAAAGAATAGTCGAACTGAAAGTACATAGCGGCAGCAAGTTGAACTAAATAAAAATTCTATTTGTGTTCAATTTCTATACACACTAGCGCCCCCAGCCGGCCAGACGCCAAACTAAACACGGTTTCATAGACAGTAGCTCTCCCTGCCGGCCAGACGCCAAACTTAACACGGTTCCATAGACACTAGCGCCTCTCGCTAGCAAAATACCAAATTAAATACGATTCTGTGGACATTAGAGACGTCTGCCGGCCAAACGCTAAACTAAACAAGAATCTATAGACACCAGCGCCCCCTGCCGACCAGACGCCAAACTAAACACAGTTCCATAGACACAAGCGCCTTCCGCCGGCCAAACGCCAAATTAAACACGATTCCATTGACAGTAGCGCCCCCTGCTGGTTAGACGCCAAACTAAACAAGATTCCCTAGACACTAGCGCCTCACGCTACCCAAACGATTCTATAGACACTAGCGCCACCTGCCAATCAAACGCCAAATTAAACACGATTGCATAGACAGTAGCGCCCCCAGAGGGCCAAACGTAAAACTAAACAAGTTCTCATAGACACTGGCGCCTCCCGCTAGCCAAAAGTCAAATTAAAAGCGATTCTATAGACATATAAATCTATTTCAACAAATCGCCAAACTAAAACACGATTTTATACACTAGCGCCCCCTACCGGCCAGACGCCAAATTAAACACGGTTCCATAAACAAAAGCGCCTCTCGCTAGCAAAACGCCAAATTAAATACGATTCTGTAGACACCAGCGACCTCTGCCGGCCAGACGCCAAATTAAACAAGATTCCATAGACACTAGCGCCTCCCGCTAGCCAAACGTCAAATTAAACACGATTCTATTGACCGATCGCCAAACTAACCAAACACGAACTTACGCCATCTGGCGAGGAATAGTCAAACTGGAAGTACCTAGCGGCTGCAAGTTGATCTTGATAAAAATACTATTTGTGTTTGATTTCTATACACACCAGCTCCTCCTGCCGGTCAGACGCCAAACTAGACTCGATTCTATAGACACTAGCGCCCTCTGCCGGCCGGACGTCAAACTAAACACGATTCTATACACACTACCGCCCTCTGCCGGCCAAACGATAAACTAAAACACGAGCTAGCGCCATCTAGCGAGGTATAGTCGAACTGAAAGTACTTAGCGGCCGCAAGTTAAACTAAATAAAAATTCTCTTTGTGTTCAATTTCTATACACACTAGCGCCCCCCGCCAATTAGACACCAAACTAAACACGGTTCCATAGACGCCAAACAAAACAAGGTTCTATAGACACAAGCGCCTCCTGCCGGTTAAACGCCAAATTAAATACGATTCCATAGACAGTAGAGCCCCTGCCGGCCAGACGCCAAACTAAACACGGTTCCATAGACACTAGCGCACCCTGCTGGCCAGATGCCAAATTAAATTCAATTCTAAAGACACTAGCGCCTCCCGCCAGCCAGATATTGTCATTCGTTTTCTTAATGCTTATTTGACACTTCACAATTTGTCACTATGCAATCCAATCAACCGTTTATTCTATAATTATATCCATTCAGATTTGAGATCATTATTGAAGGTATCTACGGCTCCATTTTCCAATTCTTCTTCATACTTATACAATTCGAAATTATGTATGATTGTATCATTCAAGTCCAGATAGAAATCATGCTCATATACGTTTCAAACGATAAGCATTCTTACTTCTTTTCAGCATCATTTTCCTCATTATGGCTCTTCACATTACTACAAATATATAATAATAATAATTTGCTCTTGAGCTAAGTGGTTTTTAAAATATTTATTTTGCCAATCTATTACGAGATTTAAGTATATTAAATAAATCATTAAAATTTAGATGAAATTCATCTGTAGTACCTGCATTATGGAAATATGTACTAATATCTGTTCTCGATAAATAAAGAGGAACAGCTGCTCAATAACCATCACAAAAAACCGTTACATTGTTTCCACCTTTACACTGATAAATTTCGCAAATCATGCAACTTGGAATTTCGTCGAAATGGTCCAACTACAACTCTGGTTAGCAAAAAGATATCGAAAAAAATTATATATCATTAGAAAATCTACACTCTAGCGATGTTTATAAAAAAACAAAAGCTTCCTACCACCTTTACTTGTTTTTAAACGCATGAATTGTTGTAATAATATGAATATATAAGATATAATACATACTGTGAAAGTTATGAAGTTATAACTTCTTGCATAAGTTAAAATAAGAAGAGACATGAAAATCAGGAAAATGAAGAAAATAAAGTGAATTATTGAAGAAATGGTTTAGAAAATATCTTGTTTAACAATTCAACAATTTTCTAAGTAAAATTGGGTTGGATGTCAGTAATTTACAAAAAGTTTTTGTCATAATAGTACAGCAAGTCAGCAATGTAAAAAATGAGATCAGGAGTTGTTATGACAGCTATATATGATAAGGAATCAATCTGATGAGTTTTAAACACGAAAAAAAAAAGGATTATGATAGAGTGGAGTGATAAACTCCACTTTAATAATGAATTTTGATCTTCTTCTTTAGAAGATAATCTATAAAAAATACATCGAGTGAGAAAGAAGACATGTACCAACAAAATTAAAAGGAGTAACAGAAAGAGGCATATTCAAAATTTTCCTAATCTACAATTATTCTATATATCTCGTAACAGTAAATGATGACAGAGAGTTGAAAAGCTAAGAACAAATGTGCGAAAACATTTAGAAATATGGTCCCCTCAAAATTCTTTATACATATAATTAATATAAAATAGATACCTTCCATAGGACAGCTGTAAGCCTACATTTTGATGTTTAGGACTTGTTTTGAAAAGAATACTGTTCCCTTTTCGTTCTCTCAACGTTTTTGCTTCCATTAGAATGACTTGATAACAATATACTTTCAACTGGTTGTTGAGAAGCTAAAAAAATAAAACAAAAGTGTGTGGGTATGTATGGCAGTAGAAATGGCATTACCTCACCCAATTCAAACAAACATGTTTCTTCAATATTCAACAACTCTAAAATACCTTTGACATGGAGTGCAATAAACCATTAAGTTGCATTACAATGTATTCGCTAAGCTAAATTTACACTCAACCAAGTCATATCCATACAGGACTTTTCAGGAAAATTCTTCATTACTCATTCAGTTTCATTGGCAGATATAGTGTTGAATTTGTACAAAGTGATGAAATGGTAAGTGACTTGAAAGTTCTTATTCAAAAACTGGTAAGACAATAATTTGAAATAATGATGGAAACATGACATTGCTAAAGTTATTTTTTTCAGACTAGTTTGAGATTTTCAAAGGAAGTCACCTAAAATACTTGACAAAATATATGATTTAATATCAAATATTGATGAGCAACTACTAATTATTTTGATTAAGAGTAACTTTATTAGAAAAATATTAATATTTAGACAAATATCAACTCACTGGCAACATTTTTCATCAATTCATTGTAAACTACAAGTTACATATTCTTCACAATTGGGGTGGAGTCTCTTTAAATCAAACCAATCAAAAATTACTCAATATTTTATTTTCTTACCTCAGAAATATGAATAAAACAAGTAAGATGTGTCAGAACAATACGAGGATCTTTTCTATCATTTATTTATTATGCAGAAACACCATAGTTCATTTGAATGATCTTTATCTTGCAATTCCATAAGGTAGGTACTCCAAAACTACTAAAGATCCCCATGTGAATCCATCCAAACGCTCCTATTATATCAATCATTATATACAGGTAAATATTTAAAAAAAAATGTGTTGTTATATTTCCTAAATGATAGAATCACTGCAAAAATCTTCAAAGCCGGGTAGATGCTGTTCTCTTGTTGCTACTTCAATAATATAATTCTTTTTTTGTAACTTGACATTCACAGACGTTACACTACAAATTTCCATGCCCAGTTCAGATCAAGCTACCATAGCGAAATTAGTAAATATGTTAGAGTACATACAATTCTTTTTTATTAGAAGCCATTTTGGTAAATGAGAAATCACGCTCCTTTACCTAAAAATAAATTATTTGTAAACTACTTCCAGTATTGCTGTAGTGCCTATACTTGTTATTAAAAAAGATATTCAAACACTTGCCAACACCTTAACAGCATATTCATCAACATAAAACATTGTGTTGTATACGTGAGTATTTTTATCAAATTACTTAGTTAAAGGTGTAGAAAATGTGAAAAATAATTGTACATACCTACTATAAGAATCAAAATTTTAATCTTCACGTATAAAACTTAAACATAAGTAAGTTTTCCAACTAGATACCAATTCCGTTTCTAACATTATAATGAATTCCGAAGTTCCTTTGT
This sequence comes from Diorhabda sublineata, assembly GCF_026230105.1. Lineage (NCBI taxonomy): Eukaryota > Metazoa > Arthropoda > Insecta > Coleoptera > Chrysomelidae > Diorhabda > Diorhabda sublineata. The sequence continues at coordinate 3,531,366 of NC_079486.1, forward strand.
TTGAAACTTTGGTTTACTTTGACCTTGGACGTATAAAAAACATTAACCCAGCTGGCATGTTTGAATATAACTGAAGCCAACTTACAGTAAACCTCAATGTTGTCAAATTTTACAAATTATTTGTTTATTATCTGGATGCATGTTACGTTTCAAAAATATTTATTTATACATCGTAATATTATTAAAAACCAATAAGAATGTGGCTCTAGTTCTCACTAAATTTGGTTAATGGACAATATTTCCCACAATTGATCTAAACAAAGAACAAGAAAATAATTTTGACGAGAATGTTTATGAAAAAATATAAGCTAGGCAACATTGCTATGTAACTGTATTCATTTATGTTTTTGTTTTATCTAGCATAGAATGTTTGAAAGAAATAATATCAAATACTAGTTTTATTTGAATACAAATTCACTGTAGACATGTACCAACAAATCTTCGAGGCAAACATATAGGTTTTTAATGAGGATATGCTTATTTATTATAATTATTAGTCAATTTAAGTCAAAAACAAGATGAAAGTAATGTGAAAACAAAAAACAAAGGCTAATAGATTAGCCTGGCCAGCAACTTCAGTACTTTCATCAAGTTGAAGTGAAAAGTTTGTTTTATTTAAACTGTAACAGTGAATTTGACCGATTTTTTTTTGCTTCCTTCTCAGTGAATGAAACTTCAGATTCTAACCTACAGAGTGTTCTGTTCCTTTTTTAGCTATCAATATGAATAGGCGATAAGATGCAAATGTAGCTTGTCTATTTTTCTCACCAGAAATTGATGTTTTCGTTATTGAGTTTGACTATAAGAATTCTTTTTCTTTGTACTGAAAGAAATACATATGTTTTTTTTTGTGAAAAGTCTTTACAGTTTTGAAGGTTTCATACTCTCATCAGCAAATACTTCGAAACATAAAACACACTGAAGTAGCAGGTTGTCATCTGTGTCAGTAACCACAAAAACCATATTTCAAATAATCAGCAATGTACTTATGGTTCGGTTTTGCCTTCCTAGGGACTTCTTTTAAAAATTCTAAACTAGCCTAATAAAAATAAGTTTTGCATTGAGATGTTTATTATTATAAATTATTAATAAATGAATTTTGTCTTATCACTTGTTTTTAAATAAGTATTTTTAAGGCAATTACCATTTAACCAATCTAATAAATTTGTACAAATTAAACATTATATGTGCAAATCGAACTAAACGAGTAATGGAGAACTGTTCTGAAAAGTTTTGATTGCAGCCGCTAGGTACTTCCAGTTTGACTATTCCTCGCCAGATGACGTAAGTTCGTGTTTGGTTAGTTTGGTGATCGGTCAATAGAATCGTGTTTAATTTGACGTTTGGCTAGCGGGTGGCGCTTTTGTTTATGGAACCGTGCTTAATTTATTTCCAATAGGTCCATGTATTCATGTTTGTTTCCTGTTTGTATTTTTTATTGGAACCTCAATATCAGTGACATTATTACAACATTTTTCTTATTGGTTATAAGAGAGTCTCACTCTTGGAAGCACTTACAGTTTCAGATGAGTGTAATAATTCAATTTAGGAAAATTTAGATGAAGCGTCTCTTTCATGCATTGTTGTAAAATACAGAATATTCAATAAATATGCATGAATATGATTTACACAAGCTAAATGCTTTTAAGACGTTGGCAATATCTAATACTAATGAATGAATCACCTCTTCCCAAATAGTAATTACAAAGCCAGATCGATGAGTCCATCCCTTTTTGATTTTCCCACCTGCCAACTGAAACGGCAACACTGTACATCTACATACCTTCAATTTCAAACACATATATAAACATTTTTCTTCAAAACAATTAGAAAACACAATTAAGATTTTTACTTCAACAAAGGGTTTGTGATAACCTTTTCAGAATGTAAATAAATGATTCAAGCAGTTACAAAGATCCATTTCTGATTTATTTTCATAAGATGTTGACGGCATTGCTGCATCAAACGGGATTGATGTTCTTCGTGGAAGAATATCGTTATTTTTCTTCAATTTGTACACTACTGGCGGACCCATATCGAAATGGTTTTTTTCATTTATTTCAATCTGTGTCTTCTACTGATTCGAAGTCGGTAGACTTGCGGAATCAAGTCGCCATGATCTTTCTCTATTTATATCAGTTTATGGATAATTTTGACTGGATGCTGTAGGTCTGACGGATTAATCTTTTTCTTGAAAGCATCTTGTGAGCTTTGCAGTTTGTGGTTTTGTTGTAAGTGGGTATAGATATGGAGTGCTAACGTTTTAATGCAGTTCTCTGACTCCACTGGATAATAGCGGGATTGCGGAATTATACCGAGGCATCTTAACTAGACATAATTTTTTCCTTGGAGGTTTATCGTTATTTTCCTCTTGCGGTATTAAATTGGATTGATGTTCCTAATTGAAGGTTATCGTTGTATTTCCCAATCTGCACAATAGTCTTTTCTCTATGAATGTTGTTAGACTGGTAGCTTCGAATCGAAGTGGTCTTTCTTCATTTATTTCAGTTGCTGTCTCATTTTTACACGATTTTTGTAAACTTGTGGTTTGACAGTAAACCTCAATGTTGTCAAATATTTATTTATAAATCGTAATATAATTAAAATCATTATGATCTGGCTTCAGTTCTCACTAAATTTGGTTAATGGGCAATATTTTCCACAATTAATCTAAACAAAAATAATTTCAAGACCAAGAAAATAATTTTGTTTTCGGGCAAAGAGTTATGTTAAATTTGGTGATATTTAGCCGGGTACTTCTTGGCAGTGTTTAGGTTCAACATCTGAAAGGTATTTATTGTCTGGTGGAAAAATGTTGTTAATGCATACTTATTGCAGATTTTGTAGTTCACATCAGTCTGAAAGATTCGCTTCATCCAAATTTTTAGAAATTTAATTATTTCACTCACCTGAAACTTCTTCTTCTGCTTCTGAAAGTATGAATAACTCTTGTAACCAACAAGAAAAATGTTCTTATAATGTCATTGGTATTAAGGTTATAACAAAATTGGAAACTTTGCAGGAAATCTCAGCAGTTCTGATTTTGATACACTGATGAAGGCCAAGAAAAAATATGAATATTCTCAAAAATAGAGTGGTTCTTCAAAGAAAATCTCTCTTCAAATTAAATTCGAAATCTGTGAAAAAAATAGGTTTTAAGGAAATTATTGATAAATTTGCCACTCATAAAGCAAGAAAGATTATTTTATAATCAGGTAATTATAATGATTAGGTACCTAGTCTGTAAACTGTAGAACAACTGATTGATATACATACTTTTCGTTGAGTATTGAGTTGGTACTTTTTTATACAAAGGTGATAATATTGTATGTTTTTTATTTTGATAAAGAATTTGAATTTTAAAAATCTGTCCGCACTTTCATGAATAAATTCAAGGCATTTTTTTTGTAAATTAGTTTTTCCTTGTCCTTGCAAAATGAAGTACCCAATAGGTCCATGTATTCATGTTTGTTTCCTGTTTGTATTTTTTATTGGAACCTCAATATCAGTGACATTATTACAACATTTTTCTTATTGGTTATAAGAGAGTCTCACTCTTGGAAGCACTTACAGTTTCAGATGAGTGTAATAATTCAATTTAGGAAAATTTAGATGAAGCGTCTCTTTCATGCATTGTTGTAAAATACAGAATATTCAATAAATATGCATGGATATGATTTACACAAGCTAAATGCTTTTAAGACGTTGGCAATATCTAATACTAATGAATGAATCACCTCTTCCCAAATAGTAATTACAAAGCCAGATCGATGAGTCCATCCCTTTTTGATTTTCCCACCTGCCAACTGAAACGGCAACACTGTACATCTACATACCTTCAATTTCAAACACATATATAAACATTTTTCTTCAAAACAATTAGAAAACACAATTAAGATTTTTACTTCAACAAAGGGTTTGTGATAACCTTTTCAGAATGTAAATAAATGATTCTGTTAATGTAAAACGATTAGGTACCTAGTCTGTAAACTGTAGAACAACTGATTGATATACATACTTTTCGTTGAGTATTGAGTTGGTACTTTTTTATGCAAAGGTGATAATATTGTATGTTCTTTATTTTGATAAAGTATTTTGTTAATATTATATAAGCTGGCCAAAAAAATAATGTTTTCAAATTTTATTTGCATTTTTATTCATGAATCACTTCTTCACAACGATTGTGATGTAGGAATACGATAAAAATACGTAACTATCTGATGTATTTTTCCCTAAAAACTGAAAAATAAAAAAACTGCAGCATAACAATAAATTTAAAGGCATTTGACCTTGAACAGAAAAAGAATTTAGCCAGCGGCGGTTGATAATACAGTGAAGATTGTAAATTTCATTAAGTCGCAGCCTAAGCAATCCCGACTTTTTGCCATTCTGTGCGATGAAATGAGTGAAAGTGCTGTCAAGATTGTTTGGGCTTGTTAATGAATTATGATTGTTTTTGTTGTAAAATTACGCGATGGGGCATAATTTTATCTTCTTTATTTCCTTATTTATTGTTCTTTCTTTCTTCATTTTACACTTTTGACTTTTCTGTTTCTTGTTTTTTGTTTTCAGCATCGTTTTCCTAATCATGGCTCTTCTTCACATTACTTTCATCTTGTTTTTGACTACTGCTTTCCTCATAATAATATTATAAGTCAAAATATACATTATTCGAGTATCCTATTCTGTAGAGTTTTGTAAGTAACTAATTTAACCATATGACTGGAATGGGGAAATATAAAAAGCTTTACTAAAATTTGAAACTAAGACTAATATATCACTTGAACAATATCTAAACACTCAAAAATATTTCACTCCAACAAATCTATTCAAAATGCTTTTTTAGTTTTTAGTAAACAACAGCAGCCATTTTATCGCAAACGAATACAGATACATAACGATTTTGCCTAGCTTATATATTTTCATAAACAAGCACAAAGCATTCCTGCTTCATTGTGAAGTACGGTGGCTCTCAAGAGGTAAAGTGCTGTCAAGATTGTTCAAGCTTCTTAAGGAACTAATATTGTTTTTGTTGGAAAATCACAATACGTCAGAAATTTTTCTTTTTGATTTCCTTATTTCCTGTTCCTTGTTCTCCTCAATATTATTTTACATCTCTCACTTTACTGTTATTTGTTCTTAGTTTTCAACATCATTTTCCTCATCGTGGCTCTTCTTCAGATTACTTTCATCTTGTTTTTGACTTCTGGTTTCTTCATTATCTTTTAATATCCTAGTTATTATTTTTATATCATGTATTTCAATTTTATTCCAGAGCCGATATCCTTTCGAGTATCTTCGCCAAATCCTCGCATCTGAGCCAAATACACTTAGATTTCTTAGTGTCCAAGGTTTACCCTCATTCCAATTTTCCATTAAGTTATGGGAAGTTTGCTGGAGTATAATCAAGAATAGTACCTCATTTTTTCATATATTCTTTCATTCGTTTACTCGTATATTCTCCATTATTTGTGTACTCATTGCCTCTCATTGTGGTTATTATTATCGCTATACGGATATATTGAATGTCATTTCTCTTATAGATATAGCTGAAAAATTTTTTGAGTGACCTTACCTTTTAATTGTTCTGTATCTCCTTCATACAGCTTAGACAATTTTTCAAATATTTCATCATTTACCAGTACAGCTCATAATATGTGTTATGTATGTATGTACAAATGTATGTTTTTATATATTCATAATCATGAATACTACTCGGTACCTATGCGGTTTATAACCAAGTCCATAATTCTATATGCTTTTAAAGTTATTCCACTTATGTTACAGTTTCCAGAAAAGTTTTTTGTTCTAATGCATTTTCGTTTTTAGTTTCGTAATCCGAATTATTTATTTATACAGTGAAAAGTCTCGGACCTATAACTTGTTGTTTTTAGTATTATTAGAATAAAAATATTCTTTTTATTGTTATAACTTAATATAAAGACAGATATGCAATAACCTAAACTGTCTAACATCACTAGGAGCCAACTTCACAGCGTACTAGCATGTTGCCATTTTAACTTTCAACACAAAAAATATTCTATGCAACGTTGTAAAATATTATTGTTGTTATAATACGTTGTCTAACATATACTGTAATAACATTGTATAAAGAATATTCTTTATACAATGATAATACTATTATTACTCATATAGGTAAGACTCCTATATGGACAGTTGGTATTACATATATGTCTACATATTTTCATTTTATTTGTTTCAGATAGTTAAATCATCGTAATTATAGCGGTTTTATTTCGTGATGTACAACGCGAAAAATCGTTTTTTTTTAAATATACGTAAAGATATCATCAATTGATGATTTCGATTGGTTAACGAGATAAACATTTCAAAGTGTTTAAATTTCAAAAGTCAACAATTGTCAAAAATATTTTTTTAAGTGAATGAAAGTAAGACGGTTAATAAGTGTTATTTGTATATTAAAATTGTAGAAGTTTTAAAATGCCGTCGGTATAGTTGGATGAATCCAGATGGGAGGAATAATAGATGCGAAATCAAAGAAGAATCGATCGACGATAAAGAAAAGGAGCTGATGATATTTAATAAATATAACGCGGGTAGCATCGTCTGGGCGAAAATCGAAGGTTATCCATGGTGGCCGGCTATGGTGGAAGATGATCCGGAAATCGAGAATTATTTTTGCTTGAAAGATTCCTTAGAACCTGTAAGTCTAATATTTCTCTTGGTCACTTTCATTAGGTTAGTGTTGTAAGTGCCATTTTTTAAGTTCATGTCACGTACAGGATGATTTTGTTTTAATATCGAAATTATTAAGTTACCTTATATACAGGGTGATTTTTTTACTTATTCCAATATTTCATTTGGAGTGAAAATCGAAATAAATTTCAAGTTACCTTAAATAGAGTGCGATTCTTTTTATCAACTGAAAGCGGAGAGTGGGAAATTTGTAAACTCGTATACGGCTTTATTTTTTTTTTTTTAATTTGTAAATTTTGATGGCCATATACAGGGTGATTAATCGACTTTTTTTGTAATATATTTCGATAAAATTCTTGAAACGACACAAGGTATTCGATCTATGGAGTTAGTCACTCTGTGTATTGACGGATAACGATTATTTTCAGACGCACTACCACGTGACATTTTTCGATTCCGACGCGGTGACTAGATCTTGGGCGAAGGCCGAAAATTTGAAACCGTTCTTGAAAAATATCGACGATAACCTTGTGCTGAACGATAAATTCAATAAACTCAAACTCAGGATGGACGTAGCCGTCAAACAGGCTAAAGAAGCCGTCGAAATGAAGCTGATCGACAGACTGAAAAAGTACAGCTTCATATATAGATATGCGAAATCTTCGTGAAACACGAAGCGACGAAGTGGGGTGATGAGACGGAATCTTCGGTGGAAGACTACGAAGAAAAGAAGAGGAGCAAGAAGTAGAGGAGGATGAAGAAGAGAAGGAGGATGAAATATGAGGAGAATAGCAGAAAGATACTTTTGAGTGATGGTGTCGTGATTTGAAGGAAAAATTTTAATTCTAATTTTTGATAAAAATTTGTTAATTTTCTCAATAAAGTTTGTTATAAAATCATTTTTTTTATTAATTTTATGCAAATCATGTTTTATGCCTAATTTCAACGGTTTCAGCCTTATACTTAAATAAAAAAATAAAATTCACTTATAACAGGGGAAACAAATAGAGAAAAAATCGATATTTATTAGAGTAGTCTGGGATACAGTTCTCACTCACCTCATCAACATTTCAGAAGGAGCTGTTATTATACCGATACTCAATCGGTTCATCCTATACATGCCTCTATGGTTGGTAATAGTTTGAATGACACTGCCCCGCTGGTATACTTTCGAAAGCAAATATGCTTAATATGGATCCAGCTTGAAAAAGTATGTGGGACACTCCCATCGGGTTTCGGAATAACCACCACAGGGGAGCCCAAGTCGATAGTGACAACTGTTAATATTGACAAACAATATAGTTCTGTGGTCAAACCTGAAAAATGTGTTTCATATACAAAAAAGAAGAAAAGAGCGGGAAGCTGAGTAGATAGACTGAAGGTGGTGTCGAAAGCATGGTCGACAGAGTGAATTAAGTTTTTATTTATTATTATAAAGAATTATTGTAGACATTTTGTTTCAATAAATAATTTTATTTAACACACTCTATACAACGCACATTTAAACCTAACATCGGTTATGGGCCCAGAGGGAGTGTGTTAAAAGTGGAAAATTAAAAGAAGGTTACTATAACAAAAAGGAAAAAATGGCGAGGATGGAAAACAAACATGGAATCATTCCATTTAATGGAGATAACTTTGATAATTTGAAATTTCGGTTAAACTCCGTATTAAAAGCAATGGATTTAAGTGGTATCCTAAAAGAAGCACCACAAAGCAATAGGAATGATGATTGGCAAAAGAAAAATAACAAAGCCTGTATAGTGATTATACAAAGTGTAGCAGATACTCACCTAGAATATGTGAAAGAAACAGAGATAGCATATGAGATGATACAAAAATTAGAGTCAATTTTTAGTAAAAAGGTACATGTTCCAAATTTTATTTACTAAAAGAACTAATTGGCCTGAAATATGAGTATGGGAAGAATATGCAAGATCATTTCTCAAAATGTGACAGAGTTTTTAGAGAACTCAAAAATTTAGGAATCTCTTTTGAAGAATCTGATATGTCATGTTTCTTATTATTGTCAATGCCACAAGAATTTGAAAATGTAGTTACAGCATTACGAACCATGTCGCATGATGATCTCAAACTAGAATTTGTCAAACAAAGGCTTCTAGAGTTTTCAGTAAATAAAAAGTTTGATAAAAGTCTTAAAAATGTTGGCGAGATGCCCTCTTCATTTAATGCAGCGCAAAAGGTACTGAAATGTTTTAAATGTGGTAAAATGGGGCACTCTGCAAGTATTTGTGGTATAAAATGTCATGTGTGTGGTAAAATGGGACATAAGGCTAAGCAGTGTTTCAGAAATAAGAATAATAAACAGAGTCAAGACATCAATAGACCTAGTTATTCCAAAACAGGGGTCGACAATGAACTTGAAGATGATTCTATAGCTTTTTGTGCAATCTAAGATTTTCAGTTTCACACCATTATGTTAGTAGAGAAGATCTGTTGGTGAATATGCATAGATTCACAGAACCCAAAATAATACAGCTGGCAGAAGAAGGTAAGTTCATGGAAGCTACTTGTATCGGAGACATTGAAGCAGTAAGTAAAGTAGAAAATAAAAGTGTGCCGATAACAATAAGAAATGTACTATGTGTGCCAAATTTAAGAGTGAATTTATTATCAATCTCTTCAATAGAAAAAGCCGGTTTTGAAATTGTTTGTGTCGATGGTAAAATCATTATAAAGAAAGGAAAAACTGTGTTTGTTGAAGGCGCAAGATGTAACAATTTATATAAAATAATTTTTATGCATAACAATAATGAATTTGCAAACTTGGCAGCCAACAATAAAGATAAGCAACTTTGGCATTTCAGGTATGGTCATTTAAATTACAATTCACTTTTAAAAATTAAAAACTTGAATTTAGTGGATGGGATGCAGTTTGAAAATTCAAAAGTGGAGACCATATGCAATGTGTGTGTAAGATGTAAACAAAAATGTGTTTCATATACAAAAAAGAAGAAGAGAGCGGGAAGCTGAGTAGATAGACTGAAGGTGGTGTCGAAAGCATGGTCGACAGAGTGAATTAAGTTTTTAATTATTATTATAAAGAATTATTGTAGTCATTTTGTTCCAATAAATAATTTTATTTAACACACTCTATACAACGCACATTTAAACCTAACAACAACAATTTCAAACTGCTCATACAATAAAGGAGTGAACAGTATAAAATAGAACAACAATGAAATTGTATTAAAACATACATATAAAATAAACGAAGTAAAGCTAAATCCTAAAATATACACAGATCTTCTTTGAAATAAACAAATTTAGTTCTGTTTAGAGGTTGAGTAAATACAAAAAGATTATTATTATCTTTGGAATTTACATAATCTAAATATAACTCAGTAAATACAGAAAATTCTAATTTCAAATTAACTTCTGTTAACAATGTGATTTTTAATTATTAGAAATTTTTTAATCAAGAAAAATGGCAAGTAACAAAAGCAGTTCTATACGATTCCCATTATATTATTATCGAAAAAATTTGAGAGCATTCATTTGCTACTTTTCAAAGAGCATAAACTAGAAAATAATTATAATAATAATTTCAAATTGTTCACAGTATCTAGTACAAGATGAGTAATTATTGAACTTACCACTGAATTTTAGAGTTGTTCTAATTCAATCAGAGTAATGATAGTCTTTCCTTTAAGAAATAATCCTTTGATAATTTGCAGTTATTACAAATACCAAAATCAGTTGATATCTCATAAATCACTTCTTCCTGTAGTTTTTTGTTTCTTTCAACCAAATGGATCAAATTACATATTTTGTTCAATACCTTTAGTTTATGCTCTTTAAAAAATAGCAAATGAATGCTCTCCAATTTTTTCGATAATAATATAATGGGATTCATATAGAACTACTTTTGATACTTGCCATTTTTCTGGATTAAAAAGTTTCTTCACACAATACTGAAGTGAATGTAGTGGACAAGCCAGTCTTCATGAAGTGGATTTGAGGATAACTTTGCGAAAGAAGAGGTATGTCGACTGAACTGACTTTGGCAATTTTGAGTAATTGAGATTTGCAAGAAGTATATAGATACATTTTTCAGCAATTTTCTCATCATAATAACTGCAAAACTCGCCAGAGATTACAGTCTTTTTTATTAAAAATAATCGAAATTACTAAATATCTACACGAATATGCAAGCTATGGTTCAAAGTTGATAAATATATCAGTGGAAAATTGTTTTCTAAACGTAAGCTTAATACATTCCGTACGAGGATGATCGTAGAAGTACCTAGCCTGACTTAGAGATGGCTGTCGTTGCTTTGAAAATACCAGTATTAGATAAAAAGTCATGTATACAGCGTATGTTTCAAGCTTGAAGACGCCACGTCGTTTAGTACTTGTTCAGCCATCAATAGTGGATGATTTTGATCAATTTGTAAAGATGGAAATCATCGGTCATCGTTTTGTTATGATATCAACAGTAAAATATCGAGTGAAAGTGCGCGAGCTAGCAGACATAATAGGCATTTCAAAAAATGTGGTACACTCCATCGAGTATTTGGCAATATTTGAAATAGAGCCGTTCCATAATCATAGATGGAAAGTGGGTATATCACTTCACACCAGAAACAGAACAACACTAAAAACAATGGACTGAAAAGGGAGAACCGGCTCCAAATAAGACAAAGACCGTTCCATATGTAGACAAGTTCATGGCGTCGGTTTTTAGGGATGCGAGTGAAATAATTTTCATTGACTATCGTTTTCTTTGTTAAGCTAGGTACTTCTGGAACCATCCTAGTATACTGAAAATGGATACATGCGATAATTTTTATGCGTCATGCTTAGTAATAATCTGTTTCAGTCTCTCGGCTTTGTAGGCATAAACGAATCTGTTTATATTATTGGCAGGAAACCAACCAAAAATTCTCAATTGAATCCCGATTCTTCACAGAATAAAAATGGCAGAACCAAATAAGTGATTATAACACTCAGCAAAAAATATTTATTTATGTATTACGGACGACAAATAACCTATTATAGCCGACCGTGCAAATTAAGATACAGCCGAGACAAACAGACAGTTTTTCTCCGGGATGCTTATTACATTTTTTCGTCGACCTGTATATGATTATGTTAGTATTTCAGGAACGATGGTGATATTCATATTGAACACACTGAGACCGAGTAATTTAAGAGTTTGTGTAGTAGAACTTAGTGCAAACAGTGTGTCATATAATTTCTTTGGAAGTAATGACATAATTGAAAGTTAAACGGTTTTCCTCTGGGAATTGACAAAACTACTTTTATATAGTGTGGTTTCCAAGTTGTAGATGAATCTATACCAGGCATAAATAAGTGGTGGAAAACAGCTTTTCTATTTCAAACGGCCCCACTATATAATCAGAATTCACCTTTAACCACCTTTCTATTTCTTGTTTGGACTAAATGGTCTTAGCGCCAAAAATAAAACATATGATTGGATTCGAACTTATCGCTCTTACTTTTTGCATACTTCAGTGTTGGATAATAAACATGACTGCTGTGTCCATCCAGAACTAATGAAATTCGATTTTGGATCTGTGTCAATCCAGAAGTATAAATTCTATTATTCTTATGGAGTAACTGTTTATATTTTTCCTATAACAAGTGCATATTAAAATTCAATTAAATTTGAGCAAAAATGTTTATTTTATTTCAGTTACATACATACTTACACCTAGCTAGCAGCTATGATTCCCATTATCAATAAACACTGAATAAATTGTAATGTTTCTCTAATTTATTTAAAGTGTTTTTAACAGTGGGGTGACTTAATATATACGTTGGTGTTTACTTATTCAATTTATTTATACATTAACACCAAATTCACTAAACTATGCCCTAAGACTAAACACTGGTCTAATTCTTGACACACTAATATATTTAAAAACTCTCCACACTAAAAGTCTAAACGCACTACATCCCTACACACTTATACTGAGTTAGTTGTCCTAGAATAAAATTTCCTAGATAAAATTTATATGGGAAGCGTTCAATGAATTCAGTCGGAGCAAAACTTGAAAAGTTATATAAAAATATGCCTCTTATTAAGAGAATTTTCTCATAAATATTTTTGAAACTTTTAAAACACTATTAAAATTATTTTTTTACGTAACCCGTATTTCATTGTTTTAAGTGATTTGGAATAACCTTTATAAATTTTCGTAATGGTATGTATTATGTATTTAATATTTCGGCAAATAGAAATTAGAATCCTTCTGTTCATTATTCGCAACATTCTTATTGTTAATTTTTATAACTGTACATCTCACATAATATTACTTTTTCATGAACATGTATTCGTTAAAATCGTCACAACCTCGTATAAACACTGACAAAAAAGAATGTGTCGACATGTTTTTGTACGCCCAATTTCAATCATTCCGACAAAAGTGACCCATTTTGTCTTGTTAATACTCTGTGTAATTGTTTACAACTGTACGGTATAAATGGTTGTCTACTTATTAGGAAAAACTCTTCAAAATGGCATCATGAAAGGATTTAATTTAGTTGTCAAGCAGATATTTATATTTCAGTTGAAGATGCTCGCTTTGAATTTTACTATGAAATGTTTTACTATTTTTAATATCAAATTTTCATTCTTATCCAGTATATAAGACACATGTTTCTAAGAACGTTACGTGGCAAAACAATTTTTACTTTAGCGCAATGTCATAATGATTTATCTACATTAGCCACATTATCATTGATAAATCACGTTAAAAGTTGTTTGAAGTGAAGAAGTGGTTATACTCAATAGATAATATAATACATATACATATAATATTAAATAAGATGATGAATTTAACATATCAGTTTTAAAATATTTTCTGTTCAAAATAAGCATAATACATCTAGTAATGGTAATTATTTTTATTAAGTGCTTATCTGTGTACTACTAATCATTGCCCTGGTATTCCTGGTAATTCCCACACGATTTCAGATAAACCTAAAATTGATCCGGATTTCTATTCGAGAAGTTGATTATTTTCTTAGTTCATTATTTATGTAAGTTAATTCAGCAAAGTGTTCGTTAATATTAGTGTTTTGACATTTTAGTTGAAAGTAATAACACCTAGTTATTACTATACATATATATACGAGACTAACTACGGTTGTATTTGGACCATTTCGACGAAATTATAAGTAACATGTTTTGCGAAATTTATCAATGTAATGGTGATAACAATGTAACGACTTTTTTGTGGTTACTGAGCAGCTAGATTTTTTTTTTATTCTCGCTCCACCATAATAGCTATGGGAGTTAAATTGAGAGCACTTTACAAAGTATTGATGAAGCCATGGCTAAGTTCAAGGGCAAGAGCTCTCTGAAACAGTACCTCCCTTTGAAACCTAGAAAGCGAGGAATAAAAATATGGGAACGCTGTGATTCCAAAACAGGCTACACATATGATTTCAATATTTATTGTGGAAAGGATGCCAACAGAGATACCGAATCCACTCTTGGAGAATCAGTCGTTACGAAGCTTTCGTTTTCAATAAAAGATCCAGAGGTAGATGTTTTGATCTTTTTTCACGTCGATGAAATTAATAAACAACTCTCCATTTGCTTGTGTTAGCACGGTGATTGGCAATCGCAGGAACATGCCTAGAAAAGAAACAGGGGTGAAGCTGACTTTGTCCATATTCAATTTGGTACTACGGTGGTTTTGTGGAAAGATATAAAATGTCATGGAAATGATATGACCCTTGTGAACAGAAAAGAAAAAGATGGCATTAAAAAGGAAATTCCTTGTCCTGATGTTGTGGCCCATAACAATAAGTTCATGGGGGTGTTGATCTTTCTGACCAATTGATTGATATTTATGACATGGATCGTAAATCTTTGAAGTGGTAGAAAAAAGTGTTTAACCGTTTCTTATGGCCAGTGCGGTAAATGCATGTATTATTTGGAGAGAAACAGATCATATGAAAATTTTCTGGATTTTCTGGTTCCACTTGCGAGTTAATGATTTCTGAGGCTCGAAAATCTCCAAGGTTGTTAGAAAACGCCAATAAGGAAAACAAAATCACCCAAAGAGTGATGAATGTTGGGGATCATCTTCCTTATGAAAGGAGGAGATGTCACAGTTGTGGAAAAAAATAAGAGAGAAAAACGCACAACCTTCTGCTCAGCTTGCAATGTTCCTCTGTGCAAAAATTGTTTTTCTAGTTTTCATACATATAAGTTTGTTGTAAAGAAAATTATAATGAATACTATTGGTTTAAATATGTCCCGCAAAAAGTTTCCACTGGGATCTTTGTGTCCCACTACCCCCCAGCTATCCCCTTGAAATAAAAAATTAATCAACAATTTTCCCATACCATTTGAGTGTTGAATAGCTCATTAAGCTGTTGAGCGTAATTACTCGCAAAAAAACAACTGGGAGCGAAAGGGTTAAGTATTATACAGAAATTTTAATTTTCTTTACAATTATCAAATTTGGAATGGAACAACCTATATACTATTGAATATTTTACATCTTTTCTATTAGATTACACGTATAACCGGTTTTTTATTGATCCCTGAAAACGGCCTAAAAAATCGCCAAAAACATTTCAATGTTCTGATAGAGAGAGAGAGAGAGAGAGAGATGAGATTCGTTGGGTAGAATTTGGAAGGAAGGTTTTTTTGGGTAATTTGGGTATGTTTTGCTTAGGCCCTGATATAGGAATTTTTTCCTCTGCAGGGTTGGGTTTGTGGATGTTTTGTTGTGAAGTGCTTGCTCGGCTGCTTCCAGCGGGGTTGTTATTTTTTTTGTCCTAGAATTTTTTATTTATTTATCTTTTTTTTGCTTTTTTTATATATATTTTTTTGTTTATTTTTTGTTTTTTCTTAATCTAATTGGGGGTGGGTGGGTACAACTGCGGCTGTATTATTCCCTATCGTCGGACATTTGTCTGGAGAATCGGCAGAAAACCTGCAACTCCGACGATGAATGTCAGTGAGGGTGTGTGTTGGGGGTAGGAATTTATCTGATTGATATGGGGGGACTATCGAGTAAATTAAGGAAGGATGAGGAGGGTCTCTTTCGCAACGGAATTACTTGATTCGATGGATCAAATCAATTAGCAGGCTTGGAGGTCAATTAAGGAGGCTTGGAATGGGGGTTATGTCAGTATTGACATAAACGGTATTGCTAGGGCTAATCCTACACTTTTCAGTGTTTGGTTTTTGGGTGAAGGCGAAATGAATGCAATTACCCACGCCGCTGTTTACGGTACAATTATAACCATAAAAAGGCGTTGTAGCGATTCGGCTACTAGCGCCCGAGAAGTGGGGATGGCATTCATTATTGTTGTTGCCAAGATTTCAATTAGGATTTTAGTGTCAGTAGACAGGTCATACGGGGTTTGGGGTTTTTCCAGGGCGACTGGAGCTGTATCCTGGGGGGCTTTCGGAGTTTCAATCCTTTTCGGGCAGCGGGGATGGAACGCGGGGTCCATCGCAGTTTTTACAAGTTTAGGAGTTGGACAGGTTGGACAAATGGGTTTGGCATTGCAGGTGTCTGCGGAGTGGCCGGTAGATGAACAACGGTTGCAATATTTGGGGACTGCGGGTATAGTGTTTGAATTTGAGCCCGTGGTAGTTTATACCCTTGGTTAGGGCGTGATGGTAGGCAGTTTCGGAATCTGTAATGATTCGAAACATGGATGTGGGTTTATTTGTGGATCTAGCTATGATCCTCCAAGTTCTCATGACGGGGAATTTTAGTATAGAGAGGATCTCCAGGAACTCCCCTTCGGTATAAGATTGGTCTACATTCTTGCAGACCAGAGAGAAGGTAGTTTCTCTGGTTTTAGTAGTTGGAAGGAATTTTGAGGAGGACGGTTCCATTGGGGTTAGCTTTGAGAAAGCGCATTTGTCCCCTCAATAGCTCTTGCGTATTGAGGAGATTGTAGAGCTCTCTCTGTGAGGTATATTTTTTTGGGAGATTTCTCAGATTGAGGGTTTGAAGTGGAGGACATTGAGCGGAGGTGTGAGATTGAGATTGTTGTTGGGTGATGGTTTGGGATTGTTGGTGGGTTCTGGGGATCTGAGTTTGAGTTGGTGTTTGGGGTTTAATGGAATTTTGGGTAATTTGTTTAGGCTTTTGGGTTTTGGATATTGGGATTGATTTTGAAATTAGGGGGGGAATATTTGTTTTGGGGATAGCGCCTAGTTGGGTACAATCGAAATGCTGGGATTTAGAGCTGGCTGATTTCTGCGAGACCCTAGATGCATAGGAATCCGCAGTTGGTGCTGGTGAGGAGCTTCTGCTATTCTCAAGTGATTTACGTTCGATACAATCCATGGCTTTACGAAATTGGTTAAATTGTTGTGGACTGAACCGCAAGAGGCCTGCGACAAATTATGAGAAGATTTTCTCCTCAGGAAGAGAATTGGGGTTGGTCGGGAGTGGTGGGAATTCGTCGACGGTGGATACGGGTTTGCTTCGGGTTTGTATAGGGGAACGGGCTACTCGGAGCATTTTCAAAAGGGAAATGGGTAAAAGTAGAGAGATCGATAGAGTCGAGATCAAGTGAGAATAAGGAATAAGGATTTCGAAAATTGAATTCCTTTGTTAGTACCTAACAAGAGAGTGGGCTATCAAAGCCGACAGCGGACTCACTGCCGGAGGGAGTTTCCTCCCCGGTTAAAGAATTCCTGACCCTTTTGATTGCCTGTTAGTGTTTTATGAAAATGAAAATAATATTCACCTGAAACTGGCTGATCCTAGGACTCACGTTGGTTCATGAAACACTTGCCCACGAAACGGTTTATTTCATTATAAAAAAAGCCCCGAAAAGGGCAGATAGGTGGAGCAACTAAGCCCCGAAAGGGGCATTTTTGCAACGGTACACGCTAATATGACGACTTTCTTTGTCAGCGAGAGTTTGAATCGCAGTAGGCGACCCTGCGTTTACCGGTGTGTTTTCTAATGAAACAGTGACCGATTATACAGTAGTTCTTAAATCCGTACGTGCGACCTTCTCGTAGCACTCTAAGAAAGCAATGTTCTGGTCTATCGGCTTTCAATATATGGAACAAGTTACCGGTTAACCTATCGTCTACAATCTTGGTTGGAACGTACCTTTTAATAACAATGCTCAATTCTCCGTCCGACCAAGCAATATACTGTTTACGTTATAGTGAACATGAAATCTTAATCAGCTTCAATATGCCAAAAATAGTAGAGTTGTCACGTTCAAACGCTAAATCTGAAAATTCTGTAAAGATTAAGGTACATAACACCAGTTGCAATTTCTCAGCTGAGTATTCGAAAAGAAAGGCAGACTTGGTAAAGAAATAAATGGATCGAATAAGGATATTACATTCCACGAAAAAAAATTGAAAGGACGAAACAAATGGGAAAACTATATATTACCGATCGGAAGGAAGACAAAACTGGACAAACGTATGATAATTCCGCAATGAATAAGTTACCTGAAGACAATTATCGAGAGATACAGAAGGTTGTAAGAGTCATATCTCACCTTTGCGATTTTTTACTAGCTAGATGCAAAGATGAACTTCACAATAAGATGTCACATAAATATAGAAGAAAAACTAAATGATGTTGTTGTTAATACTTATATCATATCACTATTCAATTTACTTCTATTGTTCCTTATTAAGTTTTTAAAAAAATCTATATCGGTATAATTCGTATTGCTAATTTTTTCTATTGTAATCAAAATGTAATTATAATTCCTGTTACATTCCATTTGTTTTTATTTGATGTTCATGTTTCAACTATCAAACAGAAAAAATTATGGGTGTTAGCAAAGAAAACAAATCCAAAACGTTGGAAAATTAATAAAAATAAAAAAGCAAAAATTCATAAACAAATTATCCTGTTTTTTTCGTTTATCAACTTCGCACTTGAATAGAAAATAGCTAAAATTTTTCTAATTTCACTTTGACTGGAGATAAAAAATGGAAGAAACAGTTTTCATTGCAAAATCCTAAGAATGGGTGCTCGGAAACTTTGATCTAAATCTCGTTGTAGGATAGGATTCTCAATCAACTGATAGGTGATCTTCTTCGGGTTATAGTTTCTTGAAATCAGAAACATTGGAACATTATTTGTAGATAATGATATAAAGATATAAAAGCAAGATATAAAAAGCAATTAACCCTTCTCACCACAAATGTTGGTTATCAATGTTTCTTTGTCCTCCGAAAAGAGTTTCCTTGACACTATTCAACAACAATCATATATAAAGGAAAATAAGCTATATTGTACTAAGTCAACTTCATCAGATTAATGATGCCAGGTCATGTTACTGAGTGTTGGTGGTCGTACAGACACCGATCAAGGTGAACGTTGTGGTCGTCCAATTGAGATGGTTACTCCAGAAAACATCAAAAAACTTCACAAATTGGTTCTATCTAATCGTAAAATTAAATTGCGTGAGATAGCTAACGCCTTAAACATATTAGAAGGTCGTGTGTTTATAATTATGCATGAGCATTTGAGTATGAAAAAATTTATTACAAAGTGGATGTCGCGTTTACTCACAGTCGGTCAAAAATAACATCATCTGAGTGGGTGAACCGAAGTCCGAAGCATCCAAAGGTCCAATAGTTAGCTGGAAAGTATTTTGGAATGCGCATGGAATATTGTTAATCGACTATCTACAAAATGGAGATCGTTTGACTATAAAAATCAAGGAAAAATCGCAGAAAAAACCAATGTTCTACCAAGATAATGTACCGATTTAGAAGTCGATGGCAACTATGGTTAAATTGAACGAATTACACTTTGAATTGGTTCAACATCCACCGTATATATATCGAATAATATCGATTTTTGGCAAAAAATGCGTTTTTCTTAGTTGGTCACACGGCTACGGATTTTTCTTATATTTTTTATCTTCTAATTCATCAACTGACAGATAAGGAAAACATCTCATTATTAACATTAATTTAAAAATACGTTTAAAAGCACGCAAGCGCATAGCGACATAGCGTTTCCATCGAATTATGACATCATATTACACTGACTGTTTGTTTAAAAAATGTCTTTATCTTCTTTTATGGTTCCCTATTGCGTTGGCCGTTGTTCTGGCGATCTCTAGATGTGTTGTGTACGTCTGTAAGTACTGTTGTGGTTCCTTGCATCGGGGCATTATCCACAAGTTTGATGTAGCTACAATAACTCTGTCTCTGGTATATAGTTGTGACTCCCAGAATCTTTCGGCTGAAATATCCCTGAAAAGCAGCTGAAAAACAGGGTTTCAAAAATCGATCGGGGTTCTAGTTTTCGAGAAAGCAACGTGGCTAATATTGAATAATTCGTATGAATATATTGAATTTTTATTTACTCTTATTTCGGTATATATAAATTTGGATTTCTCCAACTAAACTACGTGATTAGTTAACCACGCAGAAGCCTACAACCACTGTCGTGGATATCTCCTGCGCGATTTGCGGCTCTGAGTATTTCTCGAAGATCTTTTGGTAGACAAAAATTGTAAAAGTTTGTTGAAATTTTGGTGACGAAGTCTTTGACAGTGGGTATATCGGCTATGTCATGTAACCACGAGGTTCTAGGAAGTTTTGGGTAGCATGAATATTTAATAGCCATACGGAGACATTTGTTTTGTACCACCTGCAGGGTGCGGAAATTTTGTTTGGTACTTGTGTAGTAGACTGGGGCTGCGTATGTTAAAATGGGTCTAATGATTTGTTTGTATAATAAAAGTTTGTTTTGTGTGGTGAGTTTACTGTGTTTACAGATGAGAGGGTAAAGTCTGCCCATTGCAATCTTAGCTTTTTGTATTTGTTTGGCTATGTGGGCGTTAGCATTCGTGTTTCCTTGCACAATATACCCTAGATATTTTAGGGTACTGCTTGGCAGGATCGTTTGTCCGTTAATGTGAAGCTGCGATGGCAATGAGCTGCTTTTCCTGGCTGTACGTCTGAGTAACAAGTACTCTGTTTTTGACGCATTTATAGATAATTTATTGTTCTGAAAATATGGTAAAATTTTGTTGTATATATGTATTTGGATGATGTTAAGTGCTTGATCGGGATGTTTTGCCGATGCTACAAAACAAGTACCATCTGCATACATAGCTGATAGGATTTGTTGGGAATTGGGTATATCATGTGTAAAAAGGGAATATAACAAAGGTGATAGTACGGACCCTTGCGGAACTCCAGCCTTTACGGGATATGGACCCGCCTGGCTTTTATTGTTTTCGACGTAAAATTCTCTATTCGTTAAATAGGAATGCAAAATTTTTATTCAATAGTTTGTAACTTCTAAATTGATCAATTTAAAAATTAAACCCTCTATCCATACGGAGTCAAATGCTTTTTGGATGTCGACTTATTTTTGTACTGGAAGCTTTCTCTAATATATTTAAAAACTCGTATTATTTGGGCCGTCGTACTGTGTCCACTTCTGAATCCGTATTGCTCGGGTGGTATTTTTTTTTGTTTTTCAATAAAGTTTTGTAATCTTTTGTGAATTACTTTATCTATCACCTTTGCAATATTATTGAGCAAGGATATAGGTCTGTAACTATCCAAATAGTATGGTTGTTTATTAGCTTTGATAATGGGAACGATGTTGGCGATTTTGAGCTTATCAGGGTAATGTCCTGTTTTTAGAACAAAATTAACGATATGTGTAAGTTGCACTAATGCTTTTTTGGGAAGATTTTTAATAAGTATATTGGCTATGCCATCTATACCCGGTGCAGTTTAATTTTTCAATTTGAAAATTATAAATTTCAGTGCAAGTTGTAAGGTATTTTGAATTTTGTATATTTATTGCGTTTAGGTTATTTCGTACAATATTTGAGATATTGTCGTGATATTGTGTGTTGGGCATGTTGTTTATAAAGTTTTCTGGGAAGTACACTCCAAACTTCTCCGCAATTTCAGACATATTCGTTATAGTGCGGTCGTTGTAAACAATTTTTGTTAGTTCGTTACGTTGGTTTTTGAAATTTCTGGCAATTATTGTTTTTGTATTCTTTAATTAAATTATTTATTGTATATTGATATTGTTTTAATATGATTTTATCGTTTTCTTGCTTTGACGATTGCCATCTTTTGCGTGCTTTATTTTTGTCGTGTATTATGTCAGTGTTGTAGTCCGGGAGGGTATGGTTTATTGGGGGTTTACGCTTAAGGGTGGTGGGTAGGTTTCTAGCGGTTAGGATTATATCTTGTAAATTTTCAATAATTCTATTTAGATGTTCTGTATTTTCTATTTTGTCTATGATTTTAATGTTTTCGTTAATGATTCTTCTGAATTTAACCCAGCTCGTGGTGCTGTAGTCATAGATATTTTTTATTATTGTGTTGCTTATATTATGTGAAAGTTTAAATTGAATTAGGAGGGGATCGTGATCGGAATCTAGGTCTGTCAATGTCTTCATTTTTGTTATGTTATTTATGTTACGTCCTATTGCTATGTCTAACGTACTAGGGGTGTGGTTTGCGTAAGGAAAATGGGTAGGATCGTCAGTAAAAAATATGTTGCAGTCCGAATTATCGCAGAAAGTTAAGAGAGTATTTAAGAAGAAGCCATCTACGATTCCACAGTCAATCTGAGGTGGCGGTTATTCCATTTCTTCAATTCTGATTTCTAGTTCTTGAACCAGTACTGATTTTGCAGTTTTATTAAAAGAACCATCTATATGGCATAGTGGTAACGGGACTGATGTTATTGGAAAACACAATACTTTTCAAAGATCTAAGTTAGCAACCAGAAATAGACCTAATAATCTACCGAATAAATCCCGTAGAAGTGTGACCTCTTGAACTTATTCTCCAATCTTCATAACCATCAATCTATAATCGATTGATACAGGTATCAAAAAGATTTGTCTTTAGGAAGAATGGCGAAAATAATAAAGTGCAACGGTAAAGGACGAATGAGTTCTTCGACTATCTAGAGCAGCGGTGCTCAAACTTTTTTAGTGACGGAACCCTTTTGTAAAGCGAAATACTTGACGGAACCCTACAATAAAACAATAGTCTCTAAAAGTATATTCTTTATTAATAAGCATAATAAACGTAGAATGTAACTGATTTTTATTTTTCATTAATCCTGTTTCGCACAAATATGTTGTTGGAAATAGAAGAAGAATATTCAGAGCCATTTTGGCAAGCATTGGGTATTCGTCACGGATTCTGCACCAATAATCGTTGAGAGATGTCGTCGTTTTGAACAATGACTCCATACTTGTGTCTGATGACACTTCTAAAAGAGATTCATATATCTCATTTGACATACTTTCGGGCTTTTGCAAGGTGGGTAAAAAAGGATTATGAATCCATGAATTCAGTTTCAATTTTGTATTCTGTTCTTCGGGAAAATACTTTTCAAAAGATGCGCGCATCGAAGTGAGATATTGGACCAATTCTTCAAATACATCATCTTGGAACATTTCTGAATCGTTATCGCTAACAAACTCACTAAGTAACGTAAAGCTTTCTATTTCTATCTTACTAACGCAAATAATCCAAAAAACACGTTTAACGCCTTTAAGCCAACGTTCCATTCTTCTTTATTAATAATTACTTGTCAGGGTGGTCTGGTCAAATTAACGCACGATCGTTACTGAGTAGAAGAGTTTAATCCAAAGAAGATATGTACAATACTGATACAATCAGAATACAGCAGTAGAACAAAAAAAAACTTCGTTTCGAGCAAATAGGTACTTATCGCTCCGAACGCTAATCG
Source organism: Diorhabda sublineata (assembly GCF_026230105.1). Taxonomy (NCBI): domain Eukaryota; kingdom Metazoa; phylum Arthropoda; class Insecta; order Coleoptera; family Chrysomelidae; genus Diorhabda; species Diorhabda sublineata. The sequence continues at coordinate 3,554,756 of NC_079486.1, forward strand.
TCGACTGACTCGAGTATCGAAGCGCGGTCGTCGCTTTTATAGTCCTAGCCACGATCTCGAACATTCTTAAAAATACTCGAGTGGCGCCTTTAATAAATAAAAAGCCGAACTAAAAATAGAAATACAAAAAATGCAGTGTAAACAATCTCGACTTGTTTTGAAGTTATACAGCCGAAAGTCGCTTGTTTACAACTATAGCGTCTAATCTCAGCGGCGGCTTTTATCAAAGTGACTGCGCGCTCACAAGTAGATAACGGCGGTCGGTTTTCATCAAGACAAATGCTAAAGCGGCTTGCGGATCTCATCGGTGAGTTATAAAGCATAAATAAATCACCTTAAACTTAAGTATTAAGTCTATTCTTTTTATCTAGGCGCGTGCCGTCCTGATTAAATATTTGGACTACTATAGAGATATATTTTTTCAATCTTCTTACTCTCGTATTTTGTACAGGGATCGGTGTAAGTAAAGAACTTGCAATAGGTTTGCCATAAAGTTTTATTGACGAGCGGCGTGATGTTAAACTCACCTCGTAAAATGCACTGTTTCAAGTTAGAATGAAATTACACACTTTGAGTATGGCGGATCTAGAGGTTTGTTCTTGGTAGTTGCACTGGCAGTTATATACTCATGAACTGGCCTGCACTGGTCCAGTTCCAGTGCTGCTACCAAGAACAAACTTTAGGTGTGCTGATTACGAATACTAAATCGCTAGAAAATCGAGTAGCAAAATAATGGGGTTCTCAAATAATATTTTTAAAGCAAAAACAGCAATCTCCAAAGCCACAAAGATTGCCGAGTGTTAAAAAAATACAAGTATGTGTTAAGGTAAGTAAGGAAAATTCTCCGAAAAATAGTGGAAAGTTTGAATATGAAAGAGCCATGTAGTTGGTGCATGTGTGCAGAAAGGAACAAATAGTATTGTACAAATGACGGACGGAATTAGAATAAGAAGCAGATCGAAAAAGAAATGGATATGATTGGTAACATTGATTTTAAAAAGAGTGGTAATAACTGACAAAGAACAGAGGACTGAAACGAATATTTATATATTTGAAATTGATCATATTGGAATGAAGGATTTTCAAAAAAATCGAAAATTTGTTAGATTGATACATTTTATTATCGATTTAAAATATATAAAACTTGATAATGAAGAAAAAAATCCTCGGATCATTCTTCTGGGGTTAACTGATACGCTACAGATATGCTGGAAGATTGTCCTTTTAAGCCGGTGGCAACATTGGTGATTATAATTCCAGCAATATGATGATAATTTAATTCAAAATGTTATTCACATTTGCTGAACACACATTAGATCCACAGGATGCTGTACGACCATCTATAAACAAAAATTCAAACATATCCAATGCATTACATCCCCATACTGTCAATTTTTTCAAATAAGCTCCTTTGAAATCTATCGGAATTGTTTCGGAAGATGCCTCTCCTAAATTTATCGAATCACCATTTTCGTAGTGGATAACCATCCCTTGAATTTTCGGAATAATCCTAGATGATCTGAAAATAGCTATTGCGATTCCTATCATTTTATTTATTCTACCGTTGATTAATTTCAGTTGCAATGGACAACTTACTTCAATAGGTATCATCCCTCTAGCTAAAAGCGGCGTTAGCCGATAAAAGTGTGTGGAGTACGATATTGCAGTGTTGTAGGGTTTCTTAGTAGTAAATGGATCTTTTAAAATTGATCGCCAATAATCAATATATTCAAAACCGTTAAGCGAATAATACTGACGCATTATTGCCATAGAATTGAACACTATATCAGGAAAACAGGTCTCATATTCTAAATAGTATTGGTCAACAGAAACTTTATTAATGTATGAACTGCCCCATCTTCATCTTCTATAAGAGTGTTCATCCACATCTTTAACATGTTAATATCCTCATTAGTTAATTCCAATTTCGCTTGATTAAAGATTCCAAATTGATAAAATAGTATCTTCATGTTAACTACGGCCGATTACATAGGTAAGAGAAAGTAATTGATATTTGCATAATCAGAATCTTCTTTTTTAAACGTGAATTTCTTCTCAAATCCAATAAAATTTTGTGCGATTGTTAAAAATTTTCTCCCGTGTTGGGTAAATTGAGCTCCAGCTCTTTATCCAACGTCTGAATTTGAGTTTTAAGCAACCTTAAAAATAAGGTTAGTATGATTAAAAAGTTTTACTTAACAAGTGTTACTCTCAACCTAATATAAAAAGAAGGGTCTGAAATCTCCCTTTACATTCCACAAAATATCTGTCCCCTAAATTAATACCGTTCAAACTGCTTCGAAATTGTTGTCAATTCTTTAGGAATAACTGTTACGACTAATATTTTAAAGGTCCGCCTTTTACGAATTGAAAATTAAAAACAAATTTAACTTTATCAATTGTTTGTATTTTATGTATGATATCCGAGCGCTTTTAAATAAAACTAACATGTTCACAAAACTGGAGTAACACTTTATTATTAATTTTTTATATCTATCTATAGTGAAGAGTGCAAAATACACTTCCCAACAAGTTGTATACACTATTTTTCCTACGACCACGTAAAAAATTCTTCAAAAAAACGTATTTTTAAAATAAGAAGGTCAAATAAACAATATCACATATACGTTGAAAAGTATATACACAGGTGTGCTGAATAGTTAGAAAATATACAAAATATTTTTTATTTTGTGATAGTAGAGATGACTATTTGATGATTTTGATGAATATAATATAACTAAAGAACAGAAATAGAACCAATCGAACAATGAATTTTTTGTAACTATATTAGATACCTAATAAGAACTAAATATAAATAAAAGTTAAATGTAAAGTTGTTTTATAACAATTAGTACAGCACCTCCAATTTGAACTATACTTGTGTCATTTTTCTGGTTTTTGCTTTTTAAAAATAGTAAATTATTGCTTCCCAATTTTGTCTATAATAGTATAATGATATAATGATCTGCTTTTGATACTTGCCATTTTTCTGGATTAAAAAGTTACTTGTAATTATAAAATCACTTTATTAACAGAAGTTATTTTCAATTTATACTTTTCTCTATATAAAAAATCTGTTTCATTTCTTATAATAGTGTTCGATTCCATTAATAATCTTTACATAGATGTTTTTGTTATCCCTTTAGTTAACCCACTTTGTCTGTCTTAATTAAATTTATTAATGAATATGTAACTAACTCCTAATTTTATTGTACGCACTTGAAAACTGTACGTCAATTATAGAGTTGTAAAATTCGAATGCCAGTAAAAATTAAACTTGGGTAGTACTAATTTTAAAATTGGTTCATTTGGAAAGAAAACCATAATAAGTTTGTAGATTTCCATGCAAAATACTATAGAATCTATTATCTTTATTTTTTGTCATAAATTGGAGTTAACAAAAATAATTATTTAAAAAACACTTTGTTTTGGCAAATCGGGCAAAGGATTTCGAGAAAAGAAATCCGCGAGAGCCATGCGATTGCCTTCTCTATAAACTATATCGAATTGAAAAACATGTAAATAAGCCCAGTATCTATGTACTCTATCGTTAAGGTCAATCTTCTTTTGAGAGGACTTTAAAAAGTTGCAATCCGTTACAACGGTAAACTGTCGTCCATGCAAGTAATGCCGAAAGTGTTTTATTGATTTAACAACAGCCATAGTTTCGAGTTCATAAGAATGATATTTGGACTCAGCTGGACTTGTTCTTTTACTGAAATATTCAATAACTTTATTCTTACCATCTACTTTATGCATAAGTATTGCTCCGTACCCATCGGATCTAGCATCGGTATGCAGTTCTATGGGATAATCCGGGTCAAAAATAATTAAGACGGGTTCATTGCTTAAAATACGAATTACTTCTTGTCGAACATTTTCATGTGCCCCAATCCATTCAATATATTTTTTTACCTGAGATAAGGGCATATAATGGTTACATAATTTGTGAAAATTTAGGGACAAATCGTCGAATCGTTTGAAATAATTCATACTGATTTATGTGGGCCGATTACCCCATCATCACATGATGGACACAGGTATTTTGTTACATTTATTGAAGATTTTTCAAATTTCACAATGACTTATTTGATAAGAGAATAGGCTGAGGTTTTTGAAAAATTTCAGGAATATTATTTTATGATTAAATCAGTATCTAACACTCTAATATCCAAATTAAGATGCGACAATGGGGGCGAGTATATCTCTTACAATTTCAAGCAATTTTGTAAAAATAATGGTATCAGATTAGATTATACAATTCCTTACACTCCACAACAGAATGGTAAGGCTGAAAGGATGAACAGATCACTGGTAGAACGAGCTAGAGCAATGATCAATGATTCAGGTGTGCATAAGGAATTATGGGGAGAAGCCATTTTAACAGCAACCTACATATTGAACAGAAGCCCAACACAATCATTGGATGGTATCATAACATCCGCAGAAGTTTTTAATAATAAAAAGCCAGATGTAAGTAATATGCGGATTTTTGGCAGTACGGCATATTCCCATACTCCAAAAGAAAAACGAGAAAAATTTGACCCCAAGGCAAAGAAATGTATAATGGTAGGATACGCTCAGAACGGTTATAGATTGTGGAATATAGATACACAGAAGATTATTGTAGCTAGGGATGTTAAATTTGATGAAAATTGCTTCCCATTCAAAAGGGATGTATCTGAAATTAAGGTAGTTACTGATGGAGGTCAAGAAATGGAGGTAAGCGATGGAATGGAAAATACCATGAAGAAAAATCAATATGGAAGTGTAACAATCAATGAAAATGGAAGAACAACCAATGAAAACGGAAGAGGCAATGATAGTAATAATAAAAGAGAGACAAAGTTGCCAGAGAAATTTAAGGATTTTGAATTATATATGGCACTAAACATATACCTCTGAGTTATGAAGAAATCAAAAATCATAAAGATAAAGATAACTGGTTATTAGCTATAGACAGGGAACTTGAATCTATTAAGAAGAATAAAACATGGGAAATTACAGAGAACAAAGAAATTACTAACATTTTAGATACAAGGTGGGTATTTAGTAAAAAACCTTTAGAAACAAATGAAAATCAATTCAAAGCTAGACTAGTGGTACGGGGATTTGCTCAAAAGGGAATTGAATGTGAAAATTTTTATTCACCTGTAGCTAAAATAACTACTATAAAAACTCTTTTAACTATAGGAAACCAATTAGCTTATCACCTTTTACAGCTGGATGTGAGAAGCGCATTTTTACAGGGTACTTTGAAGTCACCAGTATACATTAATTTCCCAAAAGGTATGAAACATGACCCAGGTAAAATATTAAAATTAAATAAAGCACTTTACGGTTTAAAAGAAACATCTAGATGTTGGAATACGGAAATCAACTGTTTTTTGCTGGAAACGGGATTCATTAGGTCTGAAAATGATTGTTGCTTGTATTATTTGAAATCGAACAATGAATGTATCTATTTATTATTATATGTTGATGATATTATATTAGCCGGTCCAGACTTAAAGGCACTAAATAATATTATTTATAAGATGATGCTAAAATTCGATATGAAAAACAAAGGAGAACTAAGACATTTTCTGGGGTTAGAGATAAATTATAATAGAGAGAAGGAAGTACTAAAATTGTCACAAGCAAGATATATAAAAAATATATTGAATAAATTTGGCATGGAAAATTGTAAAGGCGTGAACACACCGATAGAAACAAAACTTAAACTAAATGTACCACTTGAAGTAGAAAACTTCACAGATATACCAATTCGTCAACTTATAGGATGCTTATGTATCTAATGTTGGGTTCACGTCCAGATATATGCTTTGCTCTTAATTATTTCAGTGGTTTCCAAGACAAAGCTACAGAGGAAATCTGGAAACATCTACTCAGAATTTTAAGATATCTAAGAGCTACACTATATGAAGGGTTAGAGTATAAAAGACAAAATCAGCAAAACGAGTTTAAATTAATTTGTTATGTGGACGCCGATTGGGCAAATGATTTAAGTGACAGAAGATCAGTTTCTGGTTTCATTTTCAAATTATTTGATAATACTATTAGTTGGGTAACGAGAAAGCAGAAACAGAAGCTGAGTTAGTAGCATTATGCACTTCTGTTTCTGAAGGTCTGTGGTTAAGAAAGCTTCTGTTTGATTTTAATATAGACTTAGAGAAAATAATATTTTTGAAGATAATCAGGGTTGTATATCCATTATCAAAAATCCAGGAAATAACAGAAGGGTAAAGCATATTGATCTTAAATACCACTTCATTTGTGAAAATTTAGAGGAAGGCAAAATAGATGTTAAATACATAGATTCTAAACGCCAACAAGCAGATATCCTAACTAAGGGTCTTAATTCTGATATTTTCAGTAAGTTTAAATCACTTTTAGGTGTTAAAGTTTTTAGCGAAGGGGGGTGTTGAGTTACGCTAAAAACTGACTCAATACATGACGGATGACGTGACTTGTCACAGAGTGTGTGAGAGAAGAACGTGGCCGAGTTGTTAATTGATTTGATGTTTTTTAGAATTTTGATTTTATGTTATGTACCGGAAATAAATACTAAGTATAAATATTACTGCTATTGTATACATGAATACCTTGTCCACCTCAATCAACACCCATAACTGTTGTAATATTCGTTTCTTCTATAATATAAATAAAAGAAATTTATACAGGTTCTTCTATACTTTATACTATATATATATATATATATATATATATATATATATATATATATATATATATATATATATATATATATATATATATATTCTATTCTATTATAAGTGTGCAAGAGCTAAGAAACAAAAACAAAACCCAATCCTATAAAGTTCTCACATTCTCACAAGGGTAACAAATAGTACACTATCCATGTTGTTTTTTCATGCAACTCAGTTTCTTGAAATAAATCAACAGGCTTATCCCAAAAATGTAATCACTAGTTGTATTACCATTGAATATACCACTTCACACAAATCGTACCGCAAAGTAACTATTTCCAGGACGATTCACCATTATATTTGGACCCATTATAAACTTGAATAACTTTTAAGCCCCATTATATAATGGAATTGGGTTTTTATCAATCTTTCTCTAATAGTGCATTTCGTAAATAAGACAACTTTTTATTTTAGATGGAACACACTCTAGAATTCTCTACAATCTGGAAATTCACTCTTTTCACTTTCCAAAATACTCTAATCAGTATAGTTATTGTACAGGGTGATAGTTATATTGATGCTTGAAGTCAGTATTGTTTTTAGGGAACATGTAACGCTTCACAAGTTGACTATAGAAATGATAGACAACATAACTTTCAACCATTAAATAACCTTATTGAGAATTGAAACGATTAATATTTATAATAATTACTAAATAATTACGAAAGATCCGAGATGGAATTACTGGAACCATTGCTGAAATGCATACTGAACACACTTTTCAATACCACTATACAGACACTCAAACTTGCGTATCTTTTTGGGCGTTTGAAGTCGTTGAACTTAGTCATGGAAACGTGGAAACGCGCGTTAGATTGAGAAGTGTGTATGTCTGTGTAGTGATAGTGTAAATGTAAATCGATTTCTTTATTTCTTAATTATCTGTTTCGGCGTTCACAAGTAGTTGTCTTCATTCTCCATAGTAACTTCATGCATCCTTACATGTTTCGAAAAAACAATACTATAATAAAGTCATCACACCCAGTACAAAAAATATACTAAGTAGTTTGGAAATGGAAAAGAATGGATTTTCAGATTGTTGAAAAGTATGAAAGGTGTTCAATTTGAAATAACAAAATTGTCTTGTCTTCACAAATACACTATATCATTTCCGAAGTGAATATAATTAGACGAATACCGAAAAAAACTAAATTAATAAAAATTAGAGACTGGTAAAACCCCATTCCATTATATAAATTAGTTCAAAATTTATTATGTGGTCAAAATATAACTCGGTATAATAATATATCATTTCATAGATAGGATTAAAATAACCATGAAGTAGAAATGACAACCTATGAAATCTATCACTGTTTTGTTATAACTGTGACTATATCTGTAACAAGAACGACAATACCTGATATCGAATAAAAACAGAACCTTGTTGCCAAATTAGTCGAGTAATTAATTACAAAATGCCAGTTACTAAAGATGCGTTTACACCGGAGTTAATAACAAGAGTTTTTAAGAAAAAGTTATTAACTTAACTGAATCGCCAAAAAATTCTCTTAACAAAAGTTAATAATAACTCGTGTTTTTAACAGAAAATTCCTTGTTAAGCCGCGTTTACACCGGAGTTAATAACACGAGTTTTTAACATTTTTGTTATTAACAGGTGTTAATAAGAAAAGTCATTAACATATCTTAATAACATTTTCTTTTGGCTGCTAGTTTTGTTATCAACAAAAGTTAAAAGTCACTTCGCCAGTATCAACGCTCATGCCGGGCGAGGGGGTTGCGGGGAAGAGAGGAACCAGTTATTAACAAAAGTTAACACGCTAAAAGAGGCTATTAACTTCTGTTATTAACATTTGTTTGAAACACAACACATTTCCTTTAATCTTTACCGACTCTTACCGATAACATAAATCTTGTTAATAACAAGGAATTTTCTGTTAAAAACACGAGTTATTAACTTTTGTTAATAGAAATTTTTTGGCGATTCAGTTAAGTTAATAACTTTTTATTAAAAACTCGTGTTATTAACTCCGGTGTAAACGCGGCTTAACATGCATATACAATAACAAGAATTCAGTGCTAATTTTGTTGGGCTTTTTTGTCATTTCTGGGAATAGGTATTTACCAAATTATGATCTGCATGAAATCCTTGATTATATGTAGTAACTAGATAATCTACACCGTGTTAAGTTTTGAAGCGGAATTCCCGATTCATAGATGGCGATACCCAAAACTAGGGAAAGATAGCCGACTGTCGATTCTACGTCTGAATAGTGCATTTAATGTAACGCGCAGCTATGTATGAATAGCAAAACTATTAATTGCTTCTAGAATTTGACCTGTTGAAAGGAAATAGCGATATGGGTGGATGTACAAAAAATATTCTACATCAGACGCTCGAAAATATACGAGTTGTTCCATTTGAAAAAACAAACTAGAAAATTCATTTTAAACAATTCGGATTAGAAAAATAATTTTCAGCTACTCTGTATAATGTAAGGCATGGAAATGGACCAGAAACATCGCACATCTATCTATAAAATGGTATCATAATTATTTTCTCTTGAGTTCCGTAACTATGATGAAGGATGACAGTGGTTTTTTCGGTATGCATCTGCAAATAAGATTTTCATTTTCGTAAAAAAAATCATAATTTGGTTAAGAAAATGTCAATAATATTGGAGGGGCGATTGGAGGTCACTGAATTGCTTGAAAAAAATATGCTAATATACATGACATTTCATTAAAAAAACACTGTAGATCCTCGGTTCGCCCTGTATATTCGGTAATAATTTCCAGTAATCAAATTTGTTGTCTACTGAACACAAATAATTTTGTCCAAATTTACTTACTTTGGTAAGAGGAGACGAATTTAATTCATATCGTTATTTAGTTATATTGCCGGTGAATAATCTTTATCGACAGAAGAAAGTATGAATCGATTTCGTAAAGTAGAAGGTAATTATAATATCATCTAATTTTACTGATAAATGTGAAATCAAATTGAAAATGTGTATTTAGGATATAAGTCGCCATTTTTCAAACTGCCGATGTGTTGCACGTGGCGTTTCAGAATAATCGCGCTGTATTTTAGTTTTAATATATCATTGGATAATTATAGTGCATTCCATTTTTTGTATCTTTTCTAAATCAAATTAGAGAGATTGTATTACTCAGACAATTTTTTACTGTTGCATACCGCGTTCAGTAACGAATTTCTGTCATTCTTAAACGTGAAATAAAGTAAAAGCTAAAAGCACAGTATAAAGCTTACAATAACAGTTGATGGCTCATTCGATGTCGGCATTTTTGATGTTCATGGTTCAAATTTTCCACGGCGCAACTGTAAATTATTTTCCACGCACTCAGGGGTGTATCCAATTGATACAATGCCCGACACTAAATAATATAAACTGTTCGACGATAGATTTAACTAAATAATAAATACTAACCATTAGTGTAGTGATACTAATCTAAATTATAATTAATAATATCTTCGGAGTTATGAATTTTACTAATATTATGAACGAAAAAGTTGATTAAATTCATTATTGGTGTTAGAGGACAAACACAGTGAAACAAAGTATTGTGTTGTAAGAACACGAATCAAGTTTGTTTATTTTTGTGAAACATCTGTACATTTTACAATTTATTCTTTTGGTTTTTGATTAGTTATCCTGAACATAAGGTACTTTGTACTGACGGGTTTCTTTGAAAAATAAAATATGACGTAATTATAATGAGTTGTTTAATAGTTGTGTTATAAACGTTTTAGAAATATAATCGGTAATATATTTATTATTTTGTCTATTATGGAGTGTATTCAATTTATTTGTTGAGAATTGAAGGTTTTTGTTGTACGTGGAAGTGGAATTAATACGACACACACAACAATAATGTGCAGTTTTTACTTTATCAATAGTTATAGTTCACATGAAATAATACTCTGTTTAGAATAATGACACTCAAAACCAATTAAAATAGGGGAAACACTGGCAAAACAACAAAGGGTAAGAATCTTATCTCAGTTTAAGCTTAAAAATGTGAAAGAACGACGAACCTACAATGTTGCCCAATGTTATTATTTTTAACGTTTAAAGGATGCAAAGTAATATTTTTTATGTATTTTTAGAATCTAGTTATGCATATGTATTTACGATTTTATGCAGTAGCGAAGTAAGATAGGATTTGTCTGTTGGGAAACTTATCAGAATAAGATATCCGACAACAGTGTGTCATAACTGACAAACTTTCTGAGAAAAGGTTGTTTCACAGGAGTGTGTATGAGAGATACAATATTGAGTGAGCCATCTGCTTCTATAAGTTATAATTTAGTACTTGTAGCTTGTTGAGAAATGGAATGAAAATTGAAAATTTCATTATCATAGAAATAAAAAGTTCACGAAATGGTTTTCATATTCTGTCTAGTTATCAATCTTTTAGATGCGTATTGCGATTATTCTGAAATGGACTTTACTAGCTTTGTCAAACACCTGACCTTCGGGTGTTCAGATAATTTCTGCTGAAAATGTGAATACTATCTGTTGATAATTATTTATAGATAACAGTAAGAAATACTGTCTAGTGAGGTTTATTGAGGACAAAATTATGTACCTAGTACCTACAAGGCAGTTGACTCCAATTGAAGGAGATTTGGTGTGGGCTCCATATAAAAAAATGGGCTTTTATGAAGCTCATATAGTTTTTCTCAATAATAAAAGAAATATATTGGAAAAAAAGAAACGAGATATCCAAATGAGTGAAGATATTGAAAGTCTGGATGGTAAGTTGAACTATATTATTTATAAAATATCTGAAACAGTTCCTGTTTTTGTAAAATTTTGGATGGAAATCTATACATAGTTACTAAATTAGTTTCAAATCCTCTATAATTGATCATTGATCTATGTATATAAACTGTTTCATTTGCACCATTCCTTTTTAGATACGAATACTGCAATTTCTACATCTAATCTCTGTGGTAATGAAGATAATTCTAGATGTTATCCTACATATGAGGCAGATGATACAAAAATAAATCAAAGTAAGTATGGTACTTTCTCAATAGACGTGAATTTGTTCTTAAAAGAGTAAGTCTATGTTCAACTTATAGTTGTTGCCGTCAGTTTTAATTAATCTAATAAGGAAGTAGGTCTACATAATAAGTGATAATGTGATCTACCTATCTTGTTTATAGATATTGCAGTTTCTTAATGTGATCTTAGTGTGGACAGAGATAATTCATTACATGATCCAACTTACATACCGGAAGATACTGAGACTGTTAATGTCACAAAAACAAATAAGCCTAAGTCATTTTCACATTAGTTTCTAGCTTGTGAAAGAAATCTTATGAATTTATACCTCAGTTATCAGGTGGTCACTAATTTTTCTTTTTTTTTTAAATAATTATATATACAATGAGTTTCAAAAAGTTTATACCAATTTTTCAGAAAATATGAGATGTCAAATTCCTCATTTTTGAAAATTCAGTTCAGAATCCTTACTATAATTTTAATGTTCTTATTCTAGATAAATTTGCAATTATATATTTTAGATCTGAAGACGGATAATTTAAAACCAAGTACTTTGAACTATAGAGAGCTGAATATTATTGAGTCAAAATCGAAGAAGCACTTCTGTAAGTTTTGTTTGAAACTGCAAACAAAATTCGCACGCCATTTGGAGCTCAAACATATTGATCAAGATGAAGTTAAATCTATTTTTAGCCTTCCTAAGAAAGACACTACTCGGCTTAGACTCATCAGTAAAATTCGAGTAGAAGGTGACTTTATTTATAATACCCAAGCAGAATGCAATATGAATAATGAACTTATCGTCGTTAGACGTCCTTCTGCAAAGAAACAAAGAAAAGGAGATCATTTTAAGCCGTGTGCTAATTGTGGAGGGATGTACTCCCATTTGTCCCTAATATCACACTTTAGGAGGTGTATCAAGTAGACAAAAAAGTTTATTTGTTTCTGTAGTGGCTAGTGATATCCTCAGATACAAAATACTTCCAATGCTCCGCAATGATCAAGTAGCCCAAACTATAATATCAGATGACGGAATACTTCTGTTTGGAAATCGTTTGGCCAAAAAATATAGGTCACCTCATTTGTACAAAATGATCCGAACGAGATTGAGGTGTGTTGCAACATTTTTTCTGAAATTTAAAGAAGTTTCAAACTTACCAGAAATAAAATTTGAACAAGTATTTGATCCTGTCTACTATGATCATGTAATGCTTAGTATAAATGAGATGTGTTCATTAAATTCTGAAACAGACAAGTATAAGAATCCGGCCACTGCTTATGCCATAGGCTCATATTTAAAAAAAATTTCATTTTATTTGATATCAGAGTATATATAAAAAAGGAGAGATCCAGACAAGAAGATGTAAAAGATTTCCTTCAGCTATTGCAAGAAGGTCTATCACATGATGTATTTAAAACTGTCCAAGAGAATCAACTGGAGCAGAAAAGAAAGAAAAAAGTAATATTACCATCTTCCCAAGACATTCAGAAGTTGAGAGTTTTTAGAGTTGTTCGTAAGCTTTACTTACAATTCATGGAAAGAATTACTTGGTACAGTTTTAATTTCTTTACACTCTTCAATCGCCGAAGGGCTGGAGAAATTGAAAGAGTAGAAATCAATGATTTTTTACAATATGAGGAGTTGAAAGAAAACGATGAGCTGCTGAAAAACCTCGATTCTTCTGAAAAGAAGAAAACAAAAAATTATATACGTTTCCTAATAAAAGGTAAACTTATGAGGGGAGTACCTGTAATGGTAAATAAAGCAAACTTTGTAGCTCTCAAACTAATACTCAAGCATAGGAAGAACGCAAATGTGGATTCAAAGAATAAATATCTATTTGGTATACCTGGAAATTCTGTTAGTCATCTTTCAGCAACTAAATTAATGAATACATATTCAAAATTATGTGGCGCTAAGAATCCTGGGACTTTAAGAGGCACGGAATTAAGGAAACATAACGCGACAAAATGTGGAACGATGAATTTGGGCAAGACTGAAATAAAAGACGTGGCTGACTACTTAGGACATCATGAAAAAATACATTATGATTACTATAGACTTCCAAATGCTACTAAAGATATTGTAAGAATGTCAAATATTCTTGAAAAGGCACAAGGAAACGATGCATTGGAAGATACTGATTGTTCTGACATTACTCATAATGACACCTATTTCCAGTGTGATGATAATTGTGGCGCAGAGGACATTAGTTTCCAAATTAATAATTATGGTGATGAATTGAAAGATTCTCATGAACACAACGAAAGTGCAGGTAAGTAGTAGTAATATGTGGGTAAGCTAATGTCAGACAATTGGGTTCCTAAAAGGTCCTTTTTCCAATTCACATCCTTATCCAGATAAACTTTAGATATAAATCTTTTGGTTTTTGGCTATTATTAATCAAACATATTCAACTTAATAATAATAATGTATCCTGGATAATGGTATTATCCAGGATACATGCAACAGTGATACTGAAAGGAACTCTGGTATACGATCAGGTTAGTTCAGTATCAATCTACTTGAATGTGCTGCTCATCCAAGATAATGTTTTATTCAGGTTATTTAAAAATTCGATGTCATAACACTAGTACAAAAATTCTGTTAAATTGACAAAACTTATTTGAAAATATCTAAAGTGATAACATTTTGACTTCACACTCAATTATAACGAAGTATTAAAATGTAATTGAATTTTGTGAATCCGCGTGTAAATAGGTAACATAACACATGCGTTAACCTCAGTGGAGTTCATCTTAAAGTCCTATTACTAAAAAGTTTGACTAATATTTACTAAAGTATTTGATACTTGAAATATTTCCAAAGCATAAATTGTGGCACACTAGAAAACTAAAATAATCTTTGAAAACTGCTTCTAAAATCGTATAAATTATTATTAATTTACAAGATGTAGGTAAAAGACTTAATTCAACAGTGCCAAAGTTCAGAAATGTGTTTATTGTCATCATATGACTGAAAATATGAAAACGGTTTGGTTATCCACTTTAAGCTGTTGATAGGTGGAACTTCGTTTTGAATTTCGCATTACTAGCTATACAAGGTGTGCGCTATAAAATTTTGATGAAAGCCTTACAAAAGAACGTTACATTTGAAAATGTTTTTAACAAAAATCTTTCATAAGAGTAAAATCTGAAGTTTCATTCACTGAAAAGAAAATAAAAAAATCGCTCAAATTCACAGTTACAGTTTAAAAAAAAACTTTTCACATCAACTTGATGAAAGTACTGAAGTTGCTTGCTAACTTGCTGACTTTTTGCTATTCTGTGTGATGGAATGGGAAGTGAGCACAAAGCATTCCTGCTTCATTGTGAAGTATGGTGGCTCTCAAGAGGTAAAGTGCTGTCAAAATTGTTCAAGCTTCTTAAGGAAATAATATTGTTTGTGTTGAAAAATCACAATAGGTCAGAAATTTTTCTTTTTGATTTCCTTATTTCCTGTTTCTTGTTTTCCTCAATGTTATTTTACACTTCTCACTTTACTGTTATTTGTTCTTTGTTTTCAATATCATTTATGAGAAGTTTGCTGGAGTATAATCAATAATAGTACCTCATTTTTTCATATATTCTTTCATTCGTTTACTCGTATATTCTCCATTATTTCCGATCTTACTTAATGAACTTTTGTATAAAATTTAGTTTCAACCATTTTTATGTATTCTATTATCCAGTCTGACACTTAACTTTTGTGTTCCAGTGAAAATATTATAACATTCTGAAGAAAGCATTCATCAAAATGTTTGTTTCCAATACCTTTTACGCTTATGTCACGTTTTGTAGATTTCATCATGCTTTGATCTTCTAGTTTTTTAAATGTATACTCATCGCCTCTCATTGTGGTTATTATTATCGCTTATGAATACAGATATATTGATTGTCATTTCTTTTATAGATATAGCTGAAAAATTTTTTGAGTGACCTTACCTTTTAATTGTCCTGTATCTCCTTCATACAGCTTAGACAATCTTTCAAATATTTCATCATTTACCAGTACAGCTCGTTATGTTTGTATGTATGTACAAATGTATGTTTTTATATATTCATAATCATGAATACTACTCAGTACCTATGCGGTTTATAACCAAGTCCATAATTCTATATGCTTTTAAAGTTATTCCACTTATGTTACAGTTTCCAGAAAAGTTTTTTGTTCTAATGAATTTTCGTTTTTAGTTTCGTAATCCGAATTATTTATTTATACAGTGAAAAGTCTCGGACCCATAACTTGTTGTTTTTAGTATTATTATAATAAAAATATCCTTTTTATTGTTATAACTTAATATAATGATATATATGCAATAACCTAAAGTGTCTAATATCACTAGGAGCCAACTTCACAGCGAACTAGTATGTTGCCATTTTCACTTTCAACACAAAAAATATTCTATGCAACGCAAATATTATTTTTGCGAGACTACTGAAAAAGCGTCGCAAAGATCTGATACTTTTCAATCATTATAAATAAAATTTTAAAATTAGTATACACATTACGTACAAATATAAATACAAATAAAAATCATACAAAATACTATTGTAGTTTTATTATAACTATTTTTTGAAAAAAGTGGCAATGCAAAACTGTTATATAGGGCCTATAAATGAAAATATGGAAGTAGCATTTAAAATAATAAATACAACGCGCTCCTCGATTTTCAACTGAATGTTCGACATTGATGTCTGGCCGCCGGCGTCAGTGTTTACAAGGTAACTTATTGATTATAAGTACCTAGACGCCGCGTCGCCTTACAGCTTACACATACAATTCGGAAGCATAATCAAGCTAGGCTAGGCGAATCGGCATATTATTTTTATAAAAGAATAATAAAAAAAATTAAATGAAAGCTTCTTTTGCGGCGTCTTTGTGATACGTCAAAACTGCAACGACATTTGAATACTAAACATGCAACGTTATCAACAACGCCAATAGAATATTTTGAGCGTCTTTTGCAAACATCAAATAAAGAAAAGAACACTTTGGAGAAGTGTGGTACTTTGAATGATAAATATCTATTGGCATCGTATGAAGTTTCGTATTTGATAGCAAAAACGAAAAAGCCTTTTACTGTTGGAGAGCAACTTTAACTACCTGCAGCTATAAGAATGTCTGAAATTGTTTATGGAAAACAGTATGCTGCTGAAATTAGTAAAATTTCATTATCAAATGACACTGTGTCCAAAAGAATTTCAGATATTAGCAATGATCAATTTCAACAGCTTCTTATGAGGCTTAAAGACAGCTCAAAGTTTGCAATACAACTGGATGAGTCGACAGACATTTCAAAAATGGCACAGTTGTTACTTTTTGTAAGATATATTTATGAGGAAAGCTTTCATGAAGATATACTGTTTTGTCGTCCTCTGGAAGGTCACACTCGTGGAAAAGATATATATAAAAAAGTAAATGAGTTTTTTGAAAAAGAAGGATTAAATTGGAAAAATTGTGTTGGTATGTGCACGGACGGTGCTGCAGCAATGGCCGGACAAGATCTTGGTTTTACAGCATTTGTTAAAGCTGGAAATGATCATATTACATTTACACATTGTATGATTCACCGAAAGGCACTTGTTAAAGAAATTGCACCAGAATTAAACAATGTGTTTTTTGATGCAGTCAAAATCATTAACTTTATTAAAAGTCGAGCACTTAATAGTCGATTGTTTAAAAATTTGTGCATTGATATGCATTCGGATTATACAAGTTTATTGCTACATGCTGAAGTTAGGTGGCTATCAAGAGGTCGAAGTTTGAAACGATTATTAACTTTAAAAGATGAAGTTCTTATATTTCTAACAGAGCATAATTCTAATTTGGCCGATTATTTTCACGATAATTTATGGCTTCTCAAGCTATGCTATTTGGCAGATATTTTTGATAAAATCAATTATATGAATTTATCAATGCAGCGAGTCTGTGTAAATATGTTTATGTTAAAAAATAAACTTGAGGCGTTTGTTAAAAAAATTCTTATATGGAAGAACAGAGTAGAAAGTGGATCGCTCGAAATGTTTCCATTTACTGACGAGTATATAATTAGTAACAATATTTCAAAAAAAGATACTCCTATAACAAAAATTATAGTTAAGCATTTGAAGGATATGGAAGTTTACATGAAGAATTTGCCGAATTAACAAGTGATACTACCTTGCGACTCAGATTTTCTCAAGTGCCTGTGCAATGAATTTTGGATAGAAATCATATCAGAATATCCCCTACTATCGGAAATGGCAATGAACAAATTACTGCCATTTTGTACAACATATTTATGTGAATCAGCATTTTCCACATTAACTTACATAAAATCAAAATACCGTTCAACTTTAATAAACGTTGAAAATTTATTACGATCTGCACTAACTCAAATTGAGCCTAGATTTAATTATTTGTGTAAAAATAAACAATCACATCCGTCACATTAATATTGTTTGATGTTAATAATATGTTTTTATTAAGTATTAGGAATCTGCTCTCAGACATCTAGGCTGATCAATATTGTGCCTAGATAGTGTCGGGTTGGCTATTGGCTGTTGTACTGCCGACCGACTAAACCCTTCCCCCTCGTACGTGGATTCACCTGCTGAGAAGAGTGCTGGAACTACCGTTAAGTATTACTTCAGCATTCCGAGCGTTGCCTTACACTTATTTTAGTCTGTGCTTACTTCTATCTTCTTCTTTTGTCTCTATTATTTTCTGGATCATAACCGATACTATGTTCCATTTTTTCTCATCCTGTAACATATGGTGTAAAATATTATCTGGAGTAAGTGTTTCTCCTACACATTGTTCAACTTCAATTCGCTGTGGGTTCCATTTTGCACATACGAAAAATGTGTGTTCCGCGTCATCCATTTGGCTACAGTACATGCATTCCGTTGTATTACTGATTTTAAACCTGTGGAAGTATGCTTCAAAACAGCCATGTCCTGTTAACATTTGACTAAGATAATAGTTCACCTCTCCATGTTTTCTGTTTACCCACGTTCTAATATTTGGAATCAGTCTTCTAGTCCATTGTCCAGTTACTGCTTGTTCCCATTTGTCCTGCCACCGATTTAATGTTTCAGTACGTATCTCTATCTTCTCATTCCTTTGTTTGCCTTTTGTTTTGTATCGTTCCTCAGCCTGCAGTTCTATAGGTATTATTTCTGAAATCACTAACAGCACGTTTGTAGAGACTGTGCGGAAAGCACTAGATACTCTCAAAGCTAACTTTCTTTGCACTTTTTGGCAAATATCCCTGTATTTGGTATATTTCAGCGTTTCATACCATACGGGAGACGCATATAACAAAATCGAGTGAGTTACTGCACATAATATTTTTCGTTTACTTGCTGTAGGCCCATTTTTTGCGGCATATTTAATTTGCGGTTTTGTAGTGATTTCGTTATTCAAGACTTCGATGGTGAGTCTTCTTCCTTCCTTTCGATCACCCAAAAGTACCGCCTCTGTTTTTTCAGGTGCAAGATCAAGTTTTTTCAAATGCATCCATTCAGCTATTCTTTGAATAGCGATGTTAGCTTCTACTACTACCTGTGTCTTTATCTTTCCTGTTACTACTACTCCAAGATCGTCAGCGTAGGCCACCAATTTTACGCTACTTGGCATATCCAGTTGCAACAAGTCGTCATAATATAAGTTCCAAAGGAGAGGGCCAAGTACCGAGCCCTGTGGGACACCGCAGGTTACTTCCATAATGGTATTACCTACAAGTAGTGTCCGGTCCGTTAGATAACTTGTGATTATGCGCATTAGGTATGGCGATATGTTTCGCTTTTTCAAGCTGTCAGCTATTCCTCTCCATGGTGCGGAGTTGAATGCATTTCTTACATCTAACGTTACAAGTAAGCATATCTTACGGTTTGCCCATGCCACATGTTTTGCTTCTTTTGCGATTTCTAGAACTCTAGCTAGTGCATCCACAGTGGAAATACCTTTCTGAAACCCAAACTGAGAGCTGCTAAAACCTCCCCTTGCTTCTATTTCTGCAAGTAATCTATTTTTGACGAGGTGCTCAAGAATTTTTCCCATGCAGTCCAGGAGACATAGTGGCCTGTATGACGTTTTTAAATCGTCCGTTTTTTTGGGCTCTTCTATTAGTACTAGTTTCGCCACTTTCCATATTTTGGGAAATTCCCCCGCATACAGTTGTCTGTTCATCACATCGAGGCACTTTTCTGGCAGGTATTTCACTACACACTTAGTTATCTCTGGTGATAGCTTATCTGGTCCAGCCGCCTTCTTTGGTTTTATTTTATTTGCTGCCGTTACAAGTTCTTCCTGTGTCCATGGTATTATATCCGTCCTCACCATGTCAATATGTGGCCAGGTGGTTATTTCATATTTTGGAAATAGTCCACTTGCTTCCTTAAGTATGATATCCTGTGAGATTTCTGTTTTCGGTCTTAGTAGAAATTTTTTGTCACTATTTGGTAGCCTTTTCCCCAAACATCGTTTTGAACTTCCTCTATAACAGTTTTCCAGGAGTGTTTCTTCGCGTCTTTTATCATTTTTTTCGAGTAGTTTCTTTTTTCTTTATATTCGGCTCTTGCTTTCTCTCTTTCTTCGACTGTGCTTCCGGATATTCTGTTTGCACGTGTCATGCATCTCTTTTTACAAAGGCATTCTTTTCTGGCCTCACTGATCTGTGATGACCACCAGTATACTGGTTTTCTCTTTCCACTATAGTTGTATGTGGGCTGAAATATGCGTTGACAAGCCTTTTTAATAGCCGCCATGAGACCTTGAGGGTTTAGGGTGTCTGTTTCTTCTCGTATTTTTTGTTTTATCTCAGATATGAAGTATTGGATTTTCTTTTCTTCTATTTTCCATCCTTTAATAATTTTTTCAGGAGCTACTTTTTGTGTTTCTAAAGACGGTATCTCAAAGAAGATGTAATTGTGATCAGACAATGTTTCTTGGTCCAGTACTTGCCAACTCCCAAACATTTTGTTTATATCATTTGAGACAAAGGTGACATCTATATGTAATGAACTGTTTCCTCGGGAAAAAGTAGGAGTATTTCCATGATTTAGTGAAACCAAATCTAGGTCTGCGGCCCATTCAGAAAACATATCACCCCTTTTGTCATTTTCAATCGACCCCCATATTGCCGCCTTCGCGTTAAAATCTCCAGCTATTAAGCATTTCTTATTGCGCGTTCCAATGGCGTCTTTGAGTTGGTTCAGAATTATTCCGAATACTTCTAATGTAAGGTTAGGTGATATGTAACAACTAAAAACGACTAATTCTGTGTATTCAATGAACACGAAGCCCTTGCCTCGTCCGCTATTTAGGACACGAATATCGTTATTGGTAATGCCTATAGCTGCATCAAAATTTTCATCAACGTACCATTTTGAGTCTTTTATGAGTATTTTATTCGGTTCGCTCACTATTGAAATGTCTATATTGTTCACTATTATTGTTTGCTTTAGCAGATCGTGTGCAGGTCGCCTGCAACCTAGATTTATTTGTACAAATTTAGCCATTTCTTAGCCTGTTCCCACTATATCGCCTTTTGTGATATCTCTTCGGTATCTTGGGCAACGCATGGTGTGTGGTCTGTGACCAGATTCACTACACATTAAACAGTAAGATTTCTCAGTGCATTTATTCTTTTGGTGTCCCTCCTTTCCGCAGTTTTTGCAGCATTTGGATCGATCAGGTCCGCTACATTGCCACGTCGTGTGTCCAATACCCCAGCATTTGTAACATGTTAGCACATTAACTCTCTGCCTAACGGTGCAGCTTACAAAAACCTATTCTTATATTTCCCTTATCCCTAAGTTTTTTACCAGTTTTTTTGTCAACTAGAACGATTGCGATCTGAGTCTCACGGAAACCAGGACGAAGATTACTGACTGAAACATAATCTGTTTGTATCATATATCATATCATTTATATTATATTATATTATATATATATATATATATATATATATATATATATATATATATATATATATATATATATATATATATATATATATATATATATATATATCGTTTGGGCGAAAATGAAGGTTATCCATGGTGGCCGGCTATGGTGGAAGAAGAAAAAATTGTTAATTTTCTCAATAAAGTTTGTTAAAAAATCATTTTTTTCAATTAATTTTATGCAAATCATTTTTTATACCTAATTTAATAATATAACAGTTTCAGCCTTATCCTTAAATTTCAGAAAAAAATTCAATTATATTGTTATTAAAACGTCATAAATATGAGTAATTCCATGATTAATGCGTTATCCGCCGAGCCAATCATTTTTATGCTCCTTCCCGTCAATTTGATTCCCAATTCCAAAGAACAGGGGAAACAAATAGAGAAAAAATCGATATTTAGTAGAGTAGTCTGGGTTACAGTTCTCACCTCATCAACATTACTGGGGCGAGGCATGTAGACCACAGCTTGGATTTTGTTCTGTTTACACTCGTTAACTGTGGCACATTGACAAATCATGTCATCCATTTCAAAAGGAGCTGTTCTTATACCGATACTCAATCGGTTCATCCTATACATGCCTCTATGGTTAGTAATAGTTTGAATGACAATGCCCCGCTGGTATACTTTCGAAAGCAAATATGCTTAATATGGATCCAGCTTGAAAAGGTATGTGGGACACTCCCATCGGGTTTCGGAATACCCACCACAGGGGAGCCCAAGTCGATAGTGACAACAATTTCAATTTGCTCATACAATAAAGGAGTGAACAGTATAAAATAGAATAACATTGAAATTGTATTAAAACATACATATAAAATAAACGAAGTAAAGCTAAATCCTAAAATATACACAGAACTTCTTTGAAATAAACAAATTTAGTTCTGTCTAGAGGTTGAGTAAATACATCAAGATTATTATTATCTTTGGAATTTACATAATCTATATAAAACTTAGTAAATACAGGGTGTTTCTATATTCGACCGACAATGCTTTACCACACAGAGATCTCAACAAATGATTCATTTTGATATAGGAATACGAATCCTTACGTGTCCTAGTTGTTGAGACTGGAGCAAATTTTGTTTTAAATTACCTGAATATTTCTAGTTGAAAAACTAATAACCTTTTATGGAGCTAAAACGATCTTTCTTTATTCTTAATTTCAAAACTTTCCCAATTTCTGAACAATTCTCTTGTTCATTGGCAAACAGAAACATCATCTAAATAATTTTATTTTGAAAATAACAAGGTATAAGAAATCAATCAATACAAAATGCAAGTCAAAGTTTTAAAATTTCTATACAAAATCTGTCACACTGGGATTTTCTAGAAAACCAAAATAACTTCACAATTTTCAATAATTATTTTTGTCCGTACATTAAAATTAGGATTTAGTTACATATTCACTGAGAAGTTCAGTCAAGACAGATAAAGTGTGTTAAGTAAATGGATTACAAAAACATTTGTGTGAAGATCAATTATAGAAAGCAGTTCTATACGATTCCCATTATATTATTATCGAAAAAATTTGAGAGCATTCATTTACTATTTTTCAAAAAGCATAAACTAGAAAATAATTATAATAATAATAATTTCAAATTGTTCACAGTATCCAGTACAAGATGAGTATTATTGAACTTACCACTGAATTTTAAAGTTGTTTTAATTCAGTCCGAGTAAAGATAGTCTTTCCTTTAAGAAATAGAAACTAGAGGAGAACATCGAAACCGGCGCCAGACTATATAATAGTGAGTGTGGTGGTAGCAGTATGTAGTAGTAAATGCAGCACACAAATTGTCCTCGCGTACTTTATGAAACAATCAACACTTTTCCCCTTTTGTTTTCTATTATCATCTTCATTAGCCATTCGAGGTATTATCTGATCTGAAATTGTCAGTATTGGTATTGCCATTCTTCTTAATGCTCATTTAACTCTTCTCAATTTGTCACTATGCAATTCAATCAAACGTTTATTCCATAATTGTATCCATTCGGGCTCTACCCCAATTGTGCCAGTGCCCAAATGTTGCCAGTGAGTTAATATTTCTCTAACTATTAATATGTTTCCAATAAATTTACTCTTATTTAAAATAATTAGTAGTTGCTCAACAATATTTGATATTAAATCATATATTTTGTTAAGTATTTTAGGTGACTTCCTTTGAAAATCTCAAACTAGTCTGAAAAAAATGACTTTAGCAATGTCATGTTTCCATCATTATTTCAAATTATTGTCTCACCAGTTTTTGAATAAGAACTTTCAAGTCACTTACCATTTCATCACTTTAATCACTTTGTACAAATTCAACACTATATCTGCCAATGAAACTGAATGAGTAATGAAGAATTTTCCTGAAAAGTCCTGTGTGCATATGACTTGGTTGAGTGTAAATTTAGCTTAGCGAATACATTGTAATGCAACTTAATGGTTTATTGCACTCCATGTCAAAGGCATTTTAGAGTTGTTGAATATTGAAGAAACATGTTTGTTTGAATTGGGTGAGGTAATGCCGTTTCTACTGATACACACCCACACACTTTTGTTTTATTTTTTTAGCTTCTCAACAACCATTTGAAAGTATATTGTTATCAAGTCATTCTAATGGAAGCAAAAACGTTGAGAGAACAAAAAGGGAACAGTATTCTTTTCAAAACCAGTCCAAACATCAAAATGTAGGCTTACAGCTGTCCTATGGAAGGTATCTACTTTATATTAATTATATGTATAGAGAATTTTGAGGGGACCACATTTCTAAATATTTTCGCACATTTATTCTTAGCTTCTCAACTCTGTCATCCTTTACTGTTAGAATAATTGTAAATAAGTATAATTTTGAATCAGCCTCTTTCTGTTACTCCTTTTAATTTTGTTAGTACATGTCTTCATTTTCCTTCGATGTATTTCCTATAGATTATCTTCTAATGCAGAAGATCAAAATTCACTATTTTCATTACTAAAGTGGAGTTTATCACTCCACTTTTTGCTAACCAGAGTTGTAATTGGACCATTTTGACGAAATTCCAAGTTGCATGATTTGCGAAATTTATCGGTGTAAAGGTGGAAACAATGTAACGGCTTTTTGTGATGGTTATTGAGCAGCTAGATTTTTTTTCCATTCTCGCTCAACCATAATAGCTATGAAAGTTAAATTGGCAACCCAAATTTTAAGTATAACAGAGGTTCTTCTTTATTTATCGAGAACAGATATTAATACATATTTCCATAATGCAGGTAATACAGATGAATTTCTTCTAAATTTTAATGATTTATTTTATATTCTTAAATCTCGTAATAGATTGGCAAAATAAATATGTTAAAAACCACTTAGCTCAACAACAAAATATTTAATTGCATCAATTTATTATTTTCAAAACTACCTTAAATCACATATTTCTAAATATTTGTAGTAATGTGAAGAGCCATGATAAGAAAATGATGCTGAAAAGAAGTAAGAATGCTTATCGTTTGAAACGTAAATGAGCATGATTTCTTTCTGGACTTGAATGGTACAATCATACATAATTTCGAATTGTATAAGTATGAAGAAGAATTGGAAAATGGAGCCGTAGATACCTTCAATAATGATCTCAAATCTGAATCGATATAATTATGGAATAAACGGTTGATTGGATTGCATAGTGACAAATTGAGAAGTGTCAAATAAACATTAAGAAAACAAATGACAATATCAATACTGACAACTTCAGATCAGATAATACTTCGAGAGGCTTATGAAGATGATGATAGAAAACAAAAGGGGAAAAGTGATGATTATTTCATAAAATACGTGAGAACAATTTGTGTGCTGCATTTACTACTACTGCTACCACCACACTCACTATTACACTGTTTCGATGTTCTCTTGTTTCTATGTGTTTTGTACAAAAGATATTACCGCGTATAATTTGATTTCATATGGTGAGTTGATTGAATTAGTAACTCACTAAAGGCATTGAATAAAATATGTAATTTGATCCATTTGGTCGAAAGATACTAAAAACTACAGGAAGAGGTGATTCATAAGATATCAACTGATTTTGGTATTTGTAATAACTGCAAATTATCAAAGGATTATTTCTTAAAGGAAAGACTATCATTACTCTGACTGAATTAGAACAACTCTAAAATTCAGTGGTAAGTTCAATAATTACTCATTTTGTTCTGGATATTGTGAACAATTTGAAATTTTTGTATCTCTTATATAAACCCCAACAAAATGGTATTGTGTGTCACATAACCCTAAAGTGATGAAAATGTTATTTTCCAGTAGATAACCTCAAATATTTGAGAATCCCAAAGTGGAGGGTCATTGTCGTCCCCGATTTGAACTATACGACGATGTATTGATAAGTTGGTAGCATAGACCAGTTCAATACGCATTTACGCAATAAATTGAAAGAAAAAATATGTCCACCAAAATTGTGAAAATCGAAAAATTGGTGTATCGAGCCATCATCAAGTACCTGTATTTAGAAGCGTTAAGAGGTGAGCAGATTAACGAGGTAAATTTTTCATTGAAGATGACATGATTTTATCAGACCGTCGAATTGGGCTAAAAACCCATTATTACTATGGATGAGAAGGGGAACATTTCTACGATCCAGGAACAAAGCAACAATGGATGGAATGGCGACACTCTGGTTTTCCCAGACCTAAGAAGTTTCGTTTCCAAAAATGTGCTGGAAAAGTTCTTACTCCAATTTTTTGGGATTGCCATGGAGTAATCATGATTGATTTTTTTATTAAGGGTAGAACAATAACTGGAGATTACTATTCGACATTACAGACCACTCAACTGAAAAAAAATTCAATAGGTCGTAAATTTTCTTCCAACGAGGAGGTAATAAAAGCTGTGTAGGTCTGGTTGCGTAAGAAAATATTTTGACATTGAAATTTTGTTTGGTTCTATAGTAGGCTAAAAATTTTTCAATATATCCTCGTATCACCACAGAACTGCATAACGCAATAAATAACTAAAGGAATTTCTTGGTTGTCTAGGGTTCTCTTCTGCTTAAAACGCCGGTTAGAAAGAAAACACTTTCATTACAGAATTTGTGCCTCCCCGTAGGATGGAGTAGAGCAATAATCTCAATCCTACACTCGCCCATCCTGATCAAAATCCGCCTCGGATTCGTTTCTTTAATAGCTGACCCATGGATTTACATCTTCAGCGCATGTTGTCGTTCGATTGGGTGCCTCGTGATCTCCGATTTTAACAACGTTATATCTATCATTTTCTTTAACCTTAACAATTTCGTGAGGATCTAAAAATTTTCTCTTCAATTTTGGATCAGATGTATATACTTCAAAGAGTGTGGTATTTATGATTTGCTGATAGGTTGAATTCGAGGCAGTCTGTACTTTGTCAACGTATTTGTACCACTTTCTTGGCTCTTCCAAACTGAGTTTTGTTAAGACTGGTATAAGGGTCCTATTTACCTTTTCCACTTCTCCATTACCTCGTGGGACACCACAAGTTGTTAACACATGTTTAATATTTTCTTCTCGACAATATGATTCGAATTCTTCAGTTGATTCTCGCCACATTGGACATTGATCTCTGATTCTTTACAATCGCAACCAGATTTTATGAAATTAGGATAAAACAATTGGATTATCTATGGAAACTCTAGTTCGAAATACACTTTGATTAGATAATGTTTGCCAAAAGCTCCGGGATTAGAATGTTCTATGACTTTGTTCAATAACCGTCGATCAGATCCGGGTATTTAAATTTTTGTTTGCCATTGAATAGTAGACATTTTCAGAAAATAGGAACATTTAGAAATTAAGAAAAGTTACTTCACACACTGACGCTAAATATCTATAGGCTTCTTCAAGATTTTTGCCAACAAAAACTGTTTCGCAGATTGCAACTCAATTAAGCTTATTCCAATTATTAAATGGTGGTTTCATGTTGTGTCCAAAACGTATTATATAGAAGATGAAATTATAGATGCAACTGGGAGTTGTTTTGGCCAAGGGAATTTCACAGTATATCTAGCTTCAGAATTTGCGCCGAAGTAAATCGAATCGAAAAGAGTCTAGAGTTTGTCACAATAATAGCAGATGAAAATGAGTGGAATAATTGAGAAAGTCCAAACCAGAATTTCCAAGATTTAACCTCTTGCAGTATACAGCA
Source organism: Diorhabda sublineata (assembly GCF_026230105.1). NCBI lineage: Eukaryota > Metazoa > Arthropoda > Insecta > Coleoptera > Chrysomelidae > Diorhabda > Diorhabda sublineata. Next base: position 3,582,581 of record NC_079486.1, read on the forward strand.
ACAGTCCATATTTCCGATTGAATTGAGTCAGGTAAATATGGTTCAAAGACACTGTGTAAAACAAGATGTATAGAAATGCTTGAAGCCGTGTTGACCTTAATGAAACAACTTCCTGCACTCCCGCTCTTCTAGAAGCTCTTGATAGTTCAACGGCGCTATTTCTTGTTTCAGTTTGGTGGTTGGTCGACAGAGGGCGCTAGTGCCTCTAGAATCGTGTTTAGTTTGGCATCTGCCCGGCAGAGGACGCTAGTGTGGAAGGAAATTAAACACAAATAGAATTTTTATTTAGTTCAGCTTGAGGCCGCTAAGTACTTTCAGTTCGACTATTCCTCGTTAGATGGCGCTAGTTTGTGTTTTAGTTTGGCGTTTTTCCAGCAGAGGGCGGTAGTGTCTATAGAATCGTGTTTAGTTTGGCGTCTGGCCGGCAGAGGCGCTAGTGTCTACAGAATCGTGTCTAGTTTGGCATCTGGCCAGCAGAAAGCGCTAGTGTGTATAGAAATTAAACACAAATAGAATTTTTATTTAGTTCAACTCGCGGCCGCTAAGTATTCTCAGTTCGACTATTCCTCGCTAGAGGGTGCTAGTTCGTGTTTTAGTTTGGCGTTTGGCTGGCAGAGGGGGCAGTGTCTATAGAAACGTGTTTAGTTTGGCGTCTGGCCGGCAGAGGTCGTCAGTGTCTACAGAATCGTATTTAATTTGGCGTTTTGCTAGCGAGAGGCGCTAGTGTCTAGGGAACCGTGTTTAGTTTGGCGTCTGGCCGACACGGGGCGCTACTGTCTATGGAATCGTGTTTAATTTGTCGTTTGATCGGCGGGAGGCACTTGTGTATGGAACCGTGTTTAGTTTGGCGTCCTGATGGCAGGGGGCGCTACTGTCTATAGAATCGTGTTTAATTTGGCGTTTGGCCGGCAGAGGGCAGTAGAGTCTATAGGATCGTATTTATTTTGGTGTCTGGCCGGGAGGGGGCGCAAGTGTCTATAGAATCGAGTTTAGTTTGGCGTCTGGCTGGCAGGGGGCGCTAGTGTGTATGGAAATTGACCACAAATAGAATTTTTATTTAGTTCAATTTGCAGCTGCTAGATACTTCCAGTTCGACTATTCCTCGCTAGATAGCGCTATTTCGTGTTTCAGTTTGGTGTTTGGCTGGCAGAGGGCGGTAGTGTCTATAGAATCGTGTTCAGTTTGGCGTTAGGCTAGAGGGAGGCGCTACTGTCTATGGAACCTTGTTTAGTTTGGCGTCTGTTTGGCGGGAGGCGCTATTGTGTATAGAAATTAAACAGAAACAGAATTTTTATTTACTTCAACTTGCGACCGCTAAGTACTTTCAGTTCGACTATTCCTCGCCTGAAGCCGTAAGTTCGTGTTTTAATTTGGCGTATGGCCGGCGGGGGCGCTAGTGTCTATAGCATTGTGTTTATTTTGGTATCTGGCCAGCAGGGGGCGCTGGTGTGTATAGGAGTTGAACACAAATAGTATTTTTATTTAGCTCAACTTGCAGCCGCTAGGTACTTCCACTACTTAATATGGCGTTTGGCGACAGAGAGCGCTAGTGTCTATGGAACCGTGTTTAGTTTGGCGTTTGGCCGGCAGGGGGCGCTACTGTCTATGGAATCGTGTTTAATTTGACGTTTGGCTATCGGGAGGCGCTTGTGTCTATGGAACCGTTTTTAGTTTGGCGTCTGGCTGGCGGGAGGCGTTAGTGTTTATAGAATCGTTTATAATTTGGTGTTTGGCCAGCCGGAGGCGCTACTGTCTATGGAATTTTGTTTAGTTCGTCGTTTGGCCAGCAGAGGATGCTAGTGTCTGTAGAATCGTGTTCAGTTTGACGTCTGGCCGGTAGGGGGCGCTAGTGTCTATAGAATCGTGTTTAATTTGGCGTTTGGGTAGCGTGAAGCGCTAGTGTCTAGGGAATCTTGTTTAGTTTGGCGTCTAACCAGCAGGGGTCGCTACTGTCTATGGAATCGTGTTTGATTTGGCGTTTGGCCGGAAACGGGCACCTGAGTCTATGGAACCGTGTTTAGTTTGGCGTCTGGCCGGCGGGAGGCGCTAGTGTCCATAGAATCGAATTTAATTTTTCATCTGGCCGGCAGGAGGTGCTAGTGTCTATGAAATCGTGTTCAGTTTGGCGTTTGGCCGGTAGAGGGCGCTAGTGTCTAGAATCGTGTTCTAGTTTGACGATTTGTTGGAATAGATTTATATGTCTATAGAATTGTATTCAATTTGACGTTTGGGTAGCGGGAGGCGATAGTGTCCATGAAACCGTGTATAGTTTGGCGTCTGGCCGGCGGGAGGCGCTAGTGTCTATAGAATCGTATTTAATTTGGCATTTGGCCTGCAGGGGGCGCTAGTGTGTATGGAATCGTGTTTAGTTTGGCGTCTAGTCGGCGAGGACGCTGGTGTCTATAGATTCGTGTTTAGTTTGGGTTTTGGCCGGCAGAGGTCTCTAGTGTCCACAGAATCGTATTTAATTTGGCATTTTGCTAGCGAGAGGCGCTAGTGTTTATGTAACCGTGTATAGTTTGGCGTCTGGCCGGCGGGAGGCGCTAGTGTCTATAGAATCGTATTTAATTTGGCATTTGGCCTGCAGGGGGCGCTAGTGTCAATGGAACCGTGTTTAGTTTGGCGTCTGCCGGCTGGGGGTGCTAGTGTGTATAGAAATTAAACATAAATAGAATTTTTATTCAGTTGAACTTGCGGCCGCTAAGTACTTTCAGTTCGACTATTCCTCGCTAGATGGCGCTAGTTCGTGTTTTAATTTGTCGTTTGGCCGGCAGAGGTCGGTGGTGTCTATAGAATCGTGCTTAGTTTGGCGTCTGGCCGGCTGGGGACGCTAGTGTGTATAGATATTGAACACAATTAGAATTTTTATTTAGTTCAACTTGCTGTCGCTAAGTATTTTCATTTCGACTGTTCTTCGCTAGATGGCGCTAGTTCGTGTTTTAGTTTGGCGTTTGTCCGGCAGAGGGCGGTAGTATCTACAGAATCGTGTCTAGTTTGTTGTCTGGCCAGCAGGAAGCGCTAGTGTGTATAGAAATTAAACACAAATAGAATTTTTATTTAGTTCAACTAGCGGCCGCTAAGTTTTGTTAAGACGGGTATAAGATCCTATTTACCCTTTCCACTTCTCCATTACGTCGTGGGATTTCACAAGTTATTAACACATGTTTAATATTTTCTTCTCGATAATATAATTTGAATTCTTCAGAACGGAACGCGGATCCTCTGTCAGATATTATCCTTGACGGGCTTCCAAATATTTTACGCTAAGACAACATATCACTTCTTTCGTCGTGGTTGATTTTGTTGATTTTAGGATGAAACGTTCCTTCTTTCTTTCCTACAGGACGAGGTAATATATTTTACGCTATTTTTCAAGACAACATGTTACTTCTTTCGTCGTGGTTGATTTTGTTGGGTAAAGCCACATAAATTTGGAAAAGTCATCAACTACCACAAAAATGTACTGATATTTTTTTTTGTTGACTTCATTGGTCCTAATTGGTCGACGTGATACGTCTCTAGCGGATCTTCTAGCTTTTGTATAGGATGAAGCAGTCATTCTTTCTTTCCTTTTTTTTATTCTATAATTTACAAGGTATACAGTTATTTTTAATCATTTCTATTTTGTCTTTTAGTCTTGGTATGTAAAATTCCTTGTTTACTACTTCTTCTGTTTTTTTCTTTCAAAAATTTTCTATCTCGCGGACTTTTATTGTAATTTTTTGTTCTTTGTTGTTCATGTTCTTTGGAATGACAAGTAATTTTAATCCATTATCGTATTTATACAATATATCGTGCTCTAAATAAAAATCTTCATAATCTTCTGTAGTCAATATCCTTTTTATCGCCATTTGTGTACCTCGGTTCGGCCGTCCTTTTTTCTCACTAGTACAATAGTAATCGGTTCTTCGCTTTTCAGTACAATTTTCACCTCAATATTAGTTGTCTTTGCTTTGAGTGGTTAGTAGTTTTCTATTAATTTCTTCACTTTCTCCCTATTGAACCTCGGAAAAGCATGTAGCGCCTAACGAGTTCTCCTCGGTTCACAGTCATTAGAAAAACAAATGTAAAACCTTAATAACTTTGAGTTTTACATACTTAATATTGTGACCAATTCTACCTACAGAACTTAACGTTGTCATTATTTATTCTACGCAAAATATATAAAATTTAAAAAAAATAGAATTAAATAACTCTTTGTCTTTCGTTTATTAGAACTTAATCCTGTACCTTTCTACACAGAAAACAAATAAGCTATATAAGAAAATATCTCGTTTTTACAGCAAAGGAAAAACCAATTTATCCTCAAAAATGTCAGTTACAATCAATACCATATAAACTTATTATTCACCTTAGCTACAGAAAATATTTTGTAATTCAGATAAACTAATTGAATTTCGATAATTATAATTTGTACAAATGTATTGTGCCCTTTTTATTTTAAACAAGTATTGTTAAAATGTATCTAAAAAAAATTTTGCAGCCTTCCGCCACTGATCACTAGTTCGTGGACTTCGAAAAATACTTCTCACATCAGGCTTCCTCCAGGCTTAAACTGGCATTTTCACTTATTTCCGGTTCCAGTAACCTCGAGTAGATCAGCTCGGAATATGAACAGTGTAGTCTTCTTTAAATTAGCATATTTCTCGTAACACTTTATTTTACAATGTTCTGCTATTGCGTATAGCTCCAAAGATCATTTTAACCACGGAAAGTCTATTAGAAGAGCAATCACAAAGTGAATGTAGTGGAAAAGCCAGTCATTCATCAAGTGGATTTGAGGATAACTTTGTGAATAAAGAGGTAAGATGAAAATACCAATTACCTAATAAAAAAGTTTCACGCGCGCACGTTATGAGGTTTTCCAGATGAGCTTTCCGACACTTTCGATCACTTCTTACGAGGGTTTTCCGGCCTGCAAAACTTCTTGCACTATTACACCGCTCTTATTTGAGGCTTAAACCGCACGTTACAAAAGGTTTCGCTCGCACACGTTATGAGGTTTTTCAGATGAGTTTTCCGACACTTTCGATCAGTTCTTACGAGGGTTTTCCGGCCTGCAAACTTTCTTGCGCTATTACACCGCTCTTATTTGAGGTTTGAACCCCACGTTACTAAAGGTTTAACGCGCGCCTGTTATGAGGTTTTTTAGCCAATTTTTTCGTTCGGGAAAACCGGCTGGCATTTTCATATCTGACCTGTGCTGACCTTAAGAAGTGGCGTTCGGTGATGTATTAAGTGGGAGCCGCCAGTTTACAAGCTGAAATGGCGCGCACCTTATCGACCCTGTTTTTTGTAGCCAGCTCCCCATCTGCCATACCTCAATCAAACGTTCAGCAAATACCAGTTAACAGGCTATCAACGTATCATACACTGGAGCAAATGTAAATCTCCGTGCGAAGAATGAAATCCTGAAGAGGGCGGTGTCAGAAATTTGCGTCCTACCCATAGACGTTTAAAAAATGTTTCTTAGTGATTGACATTTATTTTGACATTTTATTTTTAAGTTATTTGAAAACACATATAAATTTCATAATTTTTTATATTATTTTTTGTTTGAAAGTCGAGCCTTTCAAGGAGGCCGGTATGTTTAACCATTTAATGTATATATTTAAATTATGTTGAGTGCGCTACTGAACTTGGCACATGCGCCTACCTAGAGTAACCGGGCTTGCTCCGAAGAAGACAGACATAAAATCATCAAGGAGCCACGAGGCCAACAGCACTTTTTGCTCAGGCTCACAAAGCATTTTGTACAATAAAGTGAAAATCGAAACAAATCGTTTTATTGTGTGCTTCTCACATTGTATACAGTCCACTTTAAAACATTTTCAATCAAGATATCCAACCAGAGGCCTCCCAATCTCCGGAATAATTTACAAACATTAAACATAAGGAAGTTTTTTTTCTAAAATTTTGTTTTTGTCAAAAACTATTGTACCTTCTTACTCCTGCTACACCATTTGCTTTTAGGTGAGAAAGAGATTCTTCATGCTCTGAATATTCGCTCTCCAAGCTGCTGTTGCTTGACTGCAATAAGTTTCTAAAAACATTGAGGTTAAAAATCTCTAAATATATAGATTCATAAACAAACCGTTTTTTAACTTCATTGTCTGGCACATATTCTGATCCAGAACTTGAAAAGTCTTCAAAAGACCCTTCTTCTGAAGTACGTGACATATTATACCGCGTAAAACAGGCACCAACAGGCACAGACTTTGAACTTAACACATAAACGATTACTTGGTTGTCGCTTGGAACCCTATTATTCTTAATAATGACGTTGACTATCGCTTGGAACTATATTGTAAATTAAATATTGGCGCCATCTTTGAGAATGGGCTCAAAGTTTGTATAGCAGACGATGCAGGTTTCTATGGATCTTATTTTCTTACAAAAATTAATTAATTTTTCTTATGGGAACAAAGTTCTAAGTTGATTTATCCTTATTTTGATATAAATGATGAAGGTGATCTATAGATCAATATAAATAAGAAAATTGTCAGTTTCAATATCATAGTCAATATCAAGTCGAAACGTCAAAATTTATCTTTCTTTTAAAAACTATCAAAAACAAAAACTTGGGCATGTATATATTTAATTTAATATTTAACTTGACACACCCTCGAAACGAAAGCAATATTTCATCGATGGTACATCGATCACTAACTTTATAAACAAGTCGACTGTTTTTCAGGAATTTATGAAATATTTCAGAAATAGCTGAGGCTATGAGAAACTGTTTTCTTGCTTTTCAACTAGTGCCAAATAAAGATTTTGTATCTTCTTTATTCGATTTGTAAATTGATGTAAACAGCAAAACTCCAAGAAATGTACGCAGTTCATTTTCCGTTTTAATAATTTCTAATATTTGCCACTCCAATTATGTTCCTTGTTTGCTGATAATGTAGATTAGTAAATTTTCTAATATCTTCCATCATGTTTGAATCGAATGACAGACACCAAACATCGAGCTCTGATGGAGAATTTCTCAACTTTCTCGATGCATATTGAGTAAACCCTGGTAGCTTACATTCCAAAACATTATAAAATTGTTGGCCTTCCCACCCTTCTAGGTTCTTTTTAAGTCCATTTCATTCCACTCTTGGGATGCTTGGAATCACATGCTGGAGGAACCACTTGAGCTCGAGTGGAATCAGATTCGTTACAGTCACTCGCGCCTTCTAACTAAGATTTGGTGAGAAATCTAAATCATCTTCAGACTCCGAAAAAGAATGGCTTAGATGTTCATGAGAAAGACCTGGATCAGTTTGAGTACTCGTACCTGGACATGGGGAATCTCGTAGTATGACCTCAGCAGGTTCACTTGTTAACTGGACTGAAGAATTCTCTATATTATATTATTTGATGTTTCAAATTTAGTTAAACGGTAGAATGTGTCTTTCACTAGCATACAAGATTGAATTTACATGACAGCGAGATGTGAACAGATGACACAGTCTCACCAACACACTCATAAAATTTCCCACATAGGTCTCACAAACCCACGTGTGGCGTTACGAAACAATTTCATAATCGAACCTAATTGAAAGATAAATGCCAAGTTATATAGATAGTTGCTTAGTTACTAGGTACTTTTTAAATAATTCATTATCTTCTAAACGTTACGCTAATAATAAAAAAATTTTATAACATATCTTTCAAATTTGTTCTATATAATTCATGATTCAGTAAAGTTAGTCGAAAATTGAAGCTGTTTGTCTGCTATAACGTGGTGTTAATAAACCAAGAGTTGATATTTGATATTGACAGCTGTTCAATTTTTGTTCATTCCAATCAGTAGTTATAACCAAGAACTAATACTTCTTTAGATAGTGATTTTAGGAATATTATATTAAAAATGAGTCTAACCGAAATTTGTGGTTTATCGGATAACATTACCTTTGAAAATTCCTTATATAAAAATGATTTGCACCAATTTTTTACCAATTTTAACTGTAACATGAGTTTGCAAGTACCACCGTTAAGTGATGTAAGTGCCATTTGAATAATATTTAGATTATATCCAGCATTATTTAATTTTAGCCTGCAAATAGTTTTACGATACTCACGAAAGATGAAACGGGACGTGAATTGAAAATGAATTTTGATCATGGTACAACTACCTTGGGATTCAAGTATGAAGGAGGAGTAGTTCTTGCAGTAGACTCCAGAGCTACAGGAGGACAATTTATTGGCTCCCAAACTATGAAGAAGATTGTTGAGATAAATGATTTTTTATTAGGTAATTGTAGTACTCAAAAATCATAAATCACATTATTTTTGTATTTTTCTAGGAACATTAGCTAGGGATGCAGCAGACTGTGTATATTGAGATAGGGTTCTTGCAAAACAATGCAGAATATATGAACTTAGGAATAGAGAACGTATATCTGTAGCTGCTGCTTCCAAATTATTGGCAAATATGGTCTACAATTATAAGGGAATGGGATTGTCTATGGGAATGATGTTAGCTGGTTGGGATACAAAGGTATGAAAATGATCTTTCTTACAAAGGTACATTTATCGAAATGAGTTTTTCAGGGCCCTTAATTCTATTATGTAGATTCAGAAGGCCTTCGAACAGCAGGAAAAGTATTTAGCATTTGCTCTGGTTCAATTTATGCTTTTGGTGTATTGGATTCAGGTTATAAGTGGGATTTGACAGATGAAGAAGCTCATGCTTTAGCTCGAAGATCAATTTATCATGCTACTCATAGAGATGCATACTCTGGTGGTATGGTAAGGGTTTACCATATGAGAGAAACAGGTTGGGTTCATATTGATAATTATGACTAAATAAATTTTATAAGTGCTTGATCTAATTTTATGTAATTTGTATTTGAAAAATGTTTCAAATAAAATACACTATGGTTATTTAAGTCAGTTTTCTTATTAATGCATTGATCCTTTTGGGCAATATATGTTGTTTCTAAAATTAAACCTCTTATAGAATTTATTATAGATATGTATAAATGACACTAAGATGATTTAGATCAGTGTCTATATTTATGAACTCATCATTTGGGGCAATATATGTAGTTTCAAGAAATAGACTTTTTTGTAATTTTTTTCAGTTGTCAAAACCTTGGTAGATTAATAAAGCATATTGAGTTCTTCATGAGAGACATGAGTGGCTAATGAACATCTATAAAAATAAACGCTATTAACAACCAACTAACCTCACCTACCCCATAAATTTCAACTTAATGTTATCCATAAATTAACCAATCATTATTGAACATCGCTCACTACAACATCTAGCCAATTAAAAACTACTCTTAATTAATTATTGTAAGTAAAAAAATTATTATTAAACATTTATACATATTTCTTGTATTTGACCATAATTTCAGTCCCAGACGATTCACAAGTTCGGAAAATATTTTTAATCTCCACGGGAAATAACTTTAATACATTTTCCGAGCTTTCGAATACTTATGTATTCATCGTCTGGGGAATAATTAGATTAAGATTATCGGTGGTTCTGAATTGTAATAATTATTGTAAATGATATTTAAAAATTTTACAAGAATTAAAAATCAAAACCACTGAAAATCCACTTTGTTGTTTCATTACCACGTTCCCAATAAGCAACCGCTCATAATATAGCTGGCTAAAACTTCGTTACAATTCATGAAAATGGTTCTTACTAAATCACTATAAATATCAATATCTCAAAATAGAATGAGTGGCAGGTAATAAGACACTAACGGGCAAAGGGCACTTCAAGATACTTTAGGAACTCAGAGATGATTTAGCTCCATCCTTCTTATGTTGTTTTGCATTGCGTTGGTGAGTTAAACCCATATGGGTAACCACAAAGGATTTTCTTTTCAATATTTATAATAATAAAAAAACTCATACATATTGCTGTTGCTAAAAATAATGATTTTTGTTAGCCATAGCAGTCCGAAATATAGTAGCAATTAGTAATTTAGGAATTGAAAAAATAAGTTATACTAATGTAAATGTTTTATATGTACCAAGTGTTAAAAAACTGGAAATGTCAGATAGGAAAATATTATTTGAAACTGTTAAAACAATAAATAATGATGAAAAGCTGCTGTTTGTGTAAAGTAGAGAATTTGTGTGAAATAAAATTTTATATATTTTATAAATGGCACAAGCTTATTGGAAATTTTAAATAAACAAATGGTTGTGGCTTTATTAACATGGGAACCAGATTGGATGTACGAGTATGTTTTGCTGTTAATTTTTACAGTAGGTTTCAAAATCAAGCTATAGATAAGGTCTTTAATCATTTAAAACGTGTATTAAGGTATTTATAATCGATTCATGTAGGATTATAAAGTTTAGAAAAAATAATAAAGATTCGTTAGACTAAAAATGCGTCGTTGGATATCTTTTTAATTTTATTTTTGCAAGACTCTATGTTGAACAACCAAGAAGCAAGCACTAAAAAAGAGCATTTGTTGTTGAAAAAACTCTTCTTGCATTTAGGTATTAATATTCGTAATATCAGCTTTTGTAAGGTCATCAGCCTAAATTTCACACAAGTATTTAATTAGCACCTAATGTTACGGATTAATTGATACCTGCTTAAGTATTGATCTAAATTTAAGAGATATTTGATTTTTAGATTCGTTAACACGTTTATATGTCTATATGATAGACATGAGTGGCTAATGAACATCTATAAAAATAAACGCCATTAACAATTAACTAACCTCACCTACCCTTTAAATTTCAACTTAATGGTATAATAGGGATTTTTGAAGTGACTCGAGAGTGTCAGAAAATTATATAGGGAGAATCCTTGCATCCTTTAATGTACCTCTACCATGTATTATGTTTCTGGTAACTATTAGATATTAATCTGACGATTAATTCAAGGGGGCTGGCCGTAACAAGCGGTTGAAAAAAATGATGACACAAACTCATAATATATTTTTGTATATGTAAAAAAGGTGACCTTGACATACTCCAGCGTGTCAGATTTTTATGCAGGAGGGTCAAGTTGATGTCATAGTCCTCCTGAATAATAATCTGACAATTATATGGAGGGATATCGCTAGTCTGACCATTTTGATGGAAATTTAGAAATAATATATCCGCATTTACGTACAGAAATTGGATAATTTATTAATATAAAATTAAAAATAGATCTTTACAATTTATAATAAATTACAAAACATTGAAATTTGAAATACATATTTTAGTCTTCATTTCATTTAGACTCATCTTTGAAGTTTGTTTCCACTTCAACTTCCAGGACGTCCTCGTCATCTCGTGATTCTGTAACTAAAAATGGTTATGATACATTATAATGTTATATTTATGATGTGAAAGTATAATATGGAAAAGAGAACGTACCTGAATCTAAAGTATCTCCTAAAATGTCAGGTGTTATAACGATGTCTTCATACGCCTCAGGAAGTTGGTTTCCTAGAAACCAAGTTGGCTCCAATTTTCCATCCACATTTCTCCATCCATATTCTAGTGGTGACATTTCCGTAGGAATACGATTGTGAGCGTTTCTCCACATACAAGCAATATATTTCGTTCGCAATAAATGTTGCAGCTCCGATCGACATGATGGCAAATTACAAGTAATTCATTCATTTCGCATTCAGTGAAAAGGGTTGAGACGTATCATTTACTTTGTACGTTTTATTAAATACTTCCACCCCAGCGATATAAACGTCAGCTAGTTTTTTAAACCTGTACAAATGGCAGATGAACGATTCCACGGTGGAAGATAATACCTTAATATTATATGCTTCAGAGGCCAAGTTTCCAAATACTTCTTGTATATTTACAGATCCCATTAGAATCTGTAGAGGCCTTTTTTACCTCGTCTGTAAAAAGCTGGGCTGTAATCACATCACGTTAGAGCATGCAGAGCTAGTAGTGCTTTTGATACAAGTGGACCCAATTTCGTAAAAAGAGAAATAGACTCACCGGTTCTAAGGAATCTTTCAAGCAAAAATAATGTTCGATATCTGGATCATCTTCCACCATAGCCATCCACCATGGATAACCTTCGATATTCGCCCAGACGCTGCTACCCGCGTTATATTTATTAAATATCATCAGCTCCTTTTCTTTATCGTCGATCGATTCTTCTTTAATTTAAAATATTACCGAGTATAATTTGATTTAAGCAGCTAAGCAATTACTAACTAATTAAACCATATGACAGGTATCGGGAAATGTAAAAGGCTTTTCTTGGGTGATGGGATGGTTAAAAAATGTTTTTAATGAATTTAAATTTGAAAAATATGTCCCTACTTTCATGAATAAATTCGACGCATTCTCTTATTAAATTAGCCTTTTCACTACCACAAAGTCCTTGTAAAAAGAATTACCCAACAGGTCCCTTGCTTCTGGTAATTCATCAGTTTTAACATTTGTTCCAATGTCGACATATCCTGTAAATTTTTTTCCTTCATTCAATTCGTCTTATTATTGCAATTTCATCCCAAATCATTTCCCTGTCACAAAATTCTTTTGGTTTTAGAGCATTTAAAGCTTCTTTGCTTTAGCAATGCATAACTTAATATTACAGCAAAATATCCTTAACTCGAGAATCCTTTACTTCTTGCTTTCAGCATTCTTTTCAAAATGAAGCAAAATAGTTATTAAAATACATTTCTTGATAATCGGTTTATAGAAAATCTATTATTTATGAGAAAATTGTTACTCAAAGAACTTACCAACAAGGTTTTTTCGGCATTTTCAATAATTAAAGATTTTTCTTTTAAAACTGATACCAGAGATTTTGAGGAATTTACTTTAGATCAGGTTGATGGAGTGGCTTAATATTTTTTCTTTGAAGAGCCACTGTATTTTTCAGAATTCTCATATTTTTTTTGGCCTCTAGGGTGTATTGAAAACAGAACTGCTGAGATTTCCTGCAGTTTCCTGTTTTTTTGGAACCTAAATAACAATGACATTATAAGAACATTCTTCTGTTTGGTTAAAAGAGTTATTCACACTTTCAGAAGCACTTGAAAGTTTCAGGTGAGTAAAATAATTAAATTTATGAAAATTGGATGAAGCATATCTTTCAGACTGATGTTTATTACAAAATCAGCAATAAGTATGCATTAACAACATTTTTCCATCACACAATAAATACCTTTCAGATGTTGAGTCTAAACACTGCCAAGAAGTACCCGGTTTAATAGCTCCAAATTTAACATAACTTTTTTCTTGAAAACAACATTCTCTGTAAATATGCTAATTCTCGAATTAATTCCACATTCTTTTTCAAAAATATTTTTTCATGATTTTCTTCCATTGAAAATCGTCTCCTTTTATATATATATATATATATATATATATATATATATATATATATATATATATATATATATATATATATATATATATATATATATATATATATATATATATATATATATGGAGTGCAGAGAAGGAGTAACGTCTCTGGGTTAAAAAATGTGAGCTGATTTTTGATGGGTAAATAGGTGGCGCTGATTATAGAGGGTATTCGCTTGAATTTTACGCGCTAATTTGAACATAACTGTATAGTAATGCTTTAAATAATGCACCGTGATAATGAAATTAGTAGTATTAAAATAAATAAAATAATTAAACGATTAACGATTAACAAAACAGAATCTCGTTAAATTATTTAGCTATTTATTTGGTTTAGATAATACATATATTCTAATATGAAAAAAAGTAGAATCATGTAACAATAATGAAATAGTATAAAAAACATTTTGGTTGATTAAAATAAAATATTGAATTTTATCCGTAACTAATATAAAAATTATAGCAATATAATTAGATCAATAAAAATAGAATAATAAAAAAAATATTTCGGTTCATAAAAATAAAATATTGAACTTCATTAGCAACTAATATAATAGTTATAGTCATATAAAAATATCAATGAGAATAATAAAATAATTGAAAATAAAACATTTTTGTTCATAGAAATAAAATATTGAACTCTATCCGCAACAAATATAATAATTATAGTTTTGTTAAAATATCATCGGTAATTAGCTTATGCAAGCAGGTAAGAAATATATCAATTTCTTAATAAAAAATAAAAAACATTTTAAACGTATCCGTCAAGGATAATATCTGACAGAGGATCCGCGTTCCGTTGTGAAAAATTCGAATCATATTGTCGAGAAGAAAATATTAAACATGTGTTAACAACTTGTGAAGTCCCACGAGGTAATGGAGAAGTGGAAAGGGTAAATAGGACCCTTATACCAGTCTTAACAAAACTTAGCGGCCGCAAGTTGAACTAAATAAAAATTCTATTTGTGTTTAATTTATATACACACTAGCGCCCCTTGCCGGCCAGATGCCAAATTAAATACGATTCTATAGACACTAGCGCTTCCCGCCAGCCAGACGCCAAACTATACACGGTTTCATAGACCCAAGCCTCTGCCGCCAGACAAACGCCAAATTAAACACGATTCCATAGACACAAGCGCCCGCTGCCGGTTAGACGCCCAGCTAAACAAGATTCCATAGACACTAGCGCCTCCCGATATCCAAACGCCAAATTAAACACGATTCTATAGACACTATCTATCTCTGTCGACCAATCGCCAAGCTAAAACACTATTCTATGGACACTAGCGCCCCCTACTGGCCAGATGCCAAACTAAACACGATTCTACAGACACTAGCACCCTCTGCCAGCCAAACGACAGACTGAACAAGATTCCATAGACAGTAGGGCCTCCCGCAAGCCAAACGCTAAATTAAAAATGAATCTAGAGACACTAGCGCCACCTGCCGGTCAAACGCCAAATTAAACACGATTCCATAGACACTAGCGCCTCCCGCTAGCCAAAAGTCAAATTAAACACGATTCTATAGACAGTAGCGCCCCCTGCTGATTAGACGCCAAACTAAACAAGATTCCCTAGACACTAGCGCCTCGCGCTACCAAAACGCCAAATTAAACACGATTCTAGAGGCACTATCAATCTCTGTCGACTAATCGCCAAATTAAAACACCATTCTATGGACACTAGCGCCCCCTACCGGCCAGACGCAAAACAAAACACGATTCTACAGACACTAGCACCTTCTGCCGGCCAAACGATAAACTAAACAAGATTCCACAGACAGTAGCGCCTCCCGCTTACCAAACGGCAAATTAAAAACGATTCTATAGACACTGGCGCCTCCTGCCGGTCAAACGCCAAATTAAACACGATTCCATAGACATTAGCGCCTTCCGCTAGCCAAACGTCAAATCAAACACGATTCTATTGACCAATCGCCAAACTAACCAAACACGAACTTACGCCATCTGGCGAGGAATAGTCAAACTGGAAGTACCTAGCGGCTGCAAGTTCATCCTTGATAAAAATACTATTTGTGTTTGATTTCTATACACACCAGCTCCTCCTGCCGGTCAGACGCCAAACTAGACCCGATTCTATACACTAGCGCCCTCTGCCGGCCGGACGTCAAACTAAACACGATTCTATACACACTACCGCCCCCTGCCGGCCAAACGATAAACTAAAACATGAACTAGCGCCATCTAGCGAGGTATAGTCGAACTGAAAGTACTTAGCGGCCGCAAGTTAAACCAAATAAAAATTCTCTTTGTGTTTAATTTCTATACACACTAGCGCCCCTCGCCAATTAGACACCAAACTAAATATGGTTCCATAGACGCCAAACTAAACAAGGTTCCATAGACACAAGCGCCTCCTGCCGGTCAAACGCCAAATTAATTACGATTCCATAGATAATAGAGCCCCTGCCGGCCAGACGCCAAACTAAACACGGTTCCATAGACACTAGCGCACCCTGCTGGCCAGATGCCAAATTAAATTCATCTCTATAGACACTAGCGCCTCCCGCCAGCCAGATATTGTCATTCGTTTTCTTAATGTTTATTTGACACTTCTCAATTTGTCACTATGCAATCAAAACAACTGTTTATTCTATAATTATATCCATTTAGATTTGAGATCATTATTGAAGGTATCTACGGCTCCTTTTTCCCATTCTTCTTCATACTTATACAATTCGAAATTATGTATGATTGTACCATTCAAGTCCAGAAAGAAATCATGCTCATATACGTTTCAAACGATAAGCATTCTTACTTCTTTTCAGCATCATTTTCCTCATCATGGCTCTTCACATTACTACAAATATTTCGAAATATGTGATTTAAGGTAATTTTGAAAATAATAATTTGTTCTTGAGCTAAGTGGTTTTTAAAATATTTATTTTGCCAATCTATTACGAGATTTAAGTATATTAAATAAATCATTAAAATTTAGAAGAAATTCATCTGTAGTACCTGCATTATGGAAATATGTATTAATATCTGTTCTCGATAAATAAAGAGGAACAGCTGTTACATTGTTTCCACCTTTACACTGATAAATTTCGCAAATTATGCAACTTGGAATTTCGTCGAAATGGTCCAATTACAACTCTCGTTAGCAAAAAGATATCGAAAAAAATTATATATCATTAGAAAATCTACACTCTAGCGATGTTTATAAAAAAACAAAAGCTTCCTACCACCTTTACTTTTTTTTAAACGCATGAATTGTTGTAATAATATGAATTTTTAAGATATAATACATACTGTGAAAGTTATGAAGTTATAACTTCTTGCATAAGTTAAAATAAGAAGAGACATGAAAATCAGGAAAATTGAAGAAAATAAAGTGAATTAATGAAGAAATGAGTCGTTTTAGAAAATATCTTGTTTAACAAATCAACAATTTTCTAAGTAAAATTGGGTTGGATGTCAGTAATTTACAAAAAGTTTTTGTCATAATAGTACAGCAAGTCAGCAATGTAAAAAATGAGATCAGGAGTTGTTATGACAGCTATATATGATAAGGAATCAATCTGATGAGTTTTAAACACGAAAAAAAAAAAAAGGATTATGATAGAGTGGAGTGATAAACTCCACTTTGGTAATGAAAATAATGAATTTTGATCTTCTGCATTAGAAGATGATCTATAGGAAATACATCGAGGGAAAAAGAAGACATGTACCAACAAAATTAAAAGGAGTAACAGAAAGAGGCATATTCAAAATTATACTTATCTACAATTATTCTATATATCTCGTAACAGTAAAGGATGACAGAGAGTTGAAAAGCTAAGAACAAATGTGCGAAAACATTTAGAAATGTGGTCCCCTCAAAATTCTTTATACATATAATTAATATAAAATAGATACCTTCCATGGGACAGCTGAAAGCCTACATTTTGATGTTTAGGACTTGTTTTGAAAAGAATACTGTTCCCTTTTCGTTCTCTCAACGTTTTTGCTTCCATTAGAATGACTTGATAACAATATACTTTCAACTGGTTGTTGAGAAGCTAAAAAAATAAAACAAAAGTGTGTGGGTATATATCAGTAGAAATGGCATTACCTCACCCAATTCAAACAAACATGTTTCTTCAATATTCAACAACTCTAAAATACCTTTGACATGGAGTGCAATAAACCATTAAGCTGCATTACAATGTATTCGCTAAGCTAAATTTACACTCAACCAAGTCATATGCATACAGGACTTTTCAGGAAAATTCTTCATTACTCATTCAGTTTCATTGGCAGATATAGTGTTGAATTTGTACAAAGTGATGAAATGGTAAGTGACTTGAAAGTTCTTATTCAAAAACTGGTAAGACAATAATTTGAAATAATGATGGAAACATGACATTGCTAAAGTTATTTTTTTCAGACTAGTTTGAGATTTTCAAAGGAAGTCACCTAAAATACTTAACAAAATATATGATTTAATATCAAATATTGATGACCAACTACTAATTATTTTGATTAAGAGTAAATTTATTAGAAAAATATTAATATTTAGACAAATATCAACTCACTGGCAACATTTTTCATCAATTCATTGTAAACTACAAGTTACTTATTCTTCACAATTGGGGTGGAGTCTCTTTAAATCAAACCAATCAAAAATTCCTCAATATTTCATTTTCTTACCTCAGAAATATGAATAAAACAAGTAAGATGTGTCAGAACAATATGAGGATATTTTCTATCATTTATTTATTGTGCAGAAATACCACAGTTCATTTGAATGATCTTTATCTTGCAATTCCATAAGGTAGGTACTCCAAAACTACTAAAGGTCCCCATGTGAATCCATCCAAACGCTCCTATTATATCAATCATTATATACAGGAAAATATTTAAAAAAAATGTGTTGTTGGGGATTGTTTTATCAAATTTCCAAAAATATTTCCTAAATGATAGAATCACTGCAAAAATCATCAAAGCCGGGTAGATGCGGTTCTCTTGTTGCTACTTCAATAATCTAATTCTTTTTTTGTAACTTGACATT
Source organism: Diorhabda sublineata (assembly GCF_026230105.1). Lineage (NCBI taxonomy): Eukaryota > Metazoa > Arthropoda > Insecta > Coleoptera > Chrysomelidae > Diorhabda > Diorhabda sublineata. The sequence continues at coordinate 3,600,907 of NC_079486.1, forward strand.
CACAGACGTTACAATACAAATTTCCAGGCCCAGTTCAGATCAAGCTACCATAGCGAAATTAGTAAATATATTAGAGTACATACAATTCTTTTTTATTAGAGGCCATTTTGGTAAATGAGAAATCACGCTCCTTTACCTAAAAATAAATTATTTGTAAACTACTTCCAGTATTGGTGTAGTGCCTATACTTGTTATTAAAAAAGATATTCAAACACTTGCCAACACCTTAAAAGCATTTAGCTTGTTTAAATCATATTCAGCAACATAAAACATTGTGGTGTGTACGTGAGTATTTTTATCAAATTACTTATTTAAAGGTGTAGAAAATATGAAAAATAATTGTACATACCTACTATAAGAATCAAAATTTTAAAAATTTATACATTTTCAGTCAATATTTACTTCATTACATAAACTACATTCACTTAATCTTCACGTATAAAACTTAAACATAAGTAAGTTTTCCAACTAGATACCAATTCCGTTTCTAACATTATAATGAATTCCGAAGTTCCTTTGTTTGAAACTTTGGTTAACTTTGACCTTGGACGAATAAAAAAGATTAACCCAGCTGGCATGTTTGAATATAACTGAAGTCAACTTACAGTAAACCTCAATGTTGTCAAATTTTACAATTTATTTGTTTATTATCTGGATGCATGTTACGTTTCAAAAATATTTATTTATACATCGTAATAATATTAAAAAACAATAAGAATGTGGCTCTAGTTCTCACTAAATTTGGTTAATGGACAATATTTCCCACATTGATCTAAACAAAGATCAAGAAAATAATTTTGGCGAGAATGTTTATGAAAAAATATAAGCTAGGCAACATTGCTATGTAACTGTATTCATTTATGTTTTTGTTTTATCTAGCATAGAATGAATGTTTGAAAGAAATAATATCAAATACTAGTTTTATTTGAATACAAATTTACTATATACATGTACCAAAAAATCTTCGATACGACGTTTCGTGCCTTCACGAGACAAACATATAGGTTTTTAATGAGGATATGCTTATTTATTATAATTATTAGTCAATTTAAGTCAAAAACAAGATGAAAGTAATGTGAAAACAAAAAATAAAGGCTAATAGATTAGCATGGCCAGCAACTTCAGTACTTTCATCAAGTTGAAGTGAAAAGTTTGTTTTATTTAAACTGTAACAGTGAATTTGACCGATTTTTTTGCTTCCTTCTCAGTGAATGAAACTTCAGATTCCAACCTACAGAGTGTTCTGTTCCTTTTTTAGCTATCAATATGAATAGGCGATAAGATGCAAATGTAGGTTGTCTATTTTTCTCACCAGAAATTGATGTTTTCGTTATTGAGTTTTCATTGTATGTGACTTGGTTGAGATATTATAGATTATAAGGGAGACTAGCTAAAACGTTCAAATAAGATGTGAGAATGCTTATCGTTTGAAACGTAAATGAAAATGATTTCTTTCTGAACTTGATTGATACAATCATACATAATTTAGAATTGTATAAGTATGGAGAATTGGAAAATGGAGCCGAAGATAGCTCCAATAATGATCTTTAACTCGAATGGATACAATTATGGAATAAACGTTTGATTGAATGGAAAAGTGTTGATTATTTCATAAAGTACGCGAGGACAATTCGTGTGCTGTATTTACTACTACCTACTGCTACCACCACACTCACTATTATACTGTCTGATCCGGTTTCGATGTACTCCTCTAGTTTCTATGTGATTTGTACAAAACTAACAAACAAAATATTACTGCGTATAATTTGATATCAGATGGTTATTTGATTGAATTAGTAACTCACTAAAGGTATTGAACAAAATATAAAATTTGATCCATTTGGTCGAAAGATACAAAAAACTACAGGAAGAAGTGATTTATAAGATATCAACTGATTTTGGTATTTGTAATAACTGCAAATTATCAAAGGATTATTTCTTAAAGGAAAGACTATCATTACTCTGACTGAATTAGAACAACTCTAAAATTCAGTGGTAAGTTCAATAATTACTCATCTTGTACTGGATACTGTGAACAATTTGAATTTATTATTATAATTATTTTCTAGTTTATGCTCTTTGAAAAATAGCAAATGAATGCTCTCAAATTTTTTCGATAATAATATAATGGGAATCGTATAGAACTGCTTTTGTTACTTGCCATTTTTCTTGATTAAAAAATTTCTTATAATTAAAAATCACATAGTTAACAGAAGTTAATTTGAAATTAGAATTTTCTCTATATAGAAAAATTGTTTCTGATTTTGTATAATAGTGCTCGTTTCTATAATTGATCTTCACACAAATGTTTTTGTAATCCATTTACTTAACACACTTTATCTGTCTTGATTAAACTTCTCAGTGAATATGTAACTAAATCCTAATTTTAATGTACGGACAAAAATAATTATTGAAAATTGTGAAGTTATTTTGGTTTTCTAGAAAATCCCAGTGTGACAGATTTTGTATAGAAATTTTAAAACTTTGACTTATATTTTGTATTGATTGATGTCTTATACCTTGTTATTTTCAAACTAAAACTATTTAGATGATGTTTCTGTTTGCCAATGAACAAGAGAATTGTTCAGAAAATGGGAAAGTTTTGAAATTAAGAAAAAAGAAAGATCGTTTTAGTTCCATAAAAGGTTATTAGTTTTTCAACTAGAAATATTCAGACAATTTAAAACAAAATATGCTCCAGTTTCAACAACTAGGCCACGTAAGGATTCACATTCCTATATCAAAATGAATCATTTATTGAGATCTCTCAGTGGTAAAGCATTGTCGGTCGAATATAAAATCACCCTGTATTTACTGAGTTATATTTAGATTATGTAAATTCCAAAGATAATAATAATCTATAATAATCTTTTTGTATTTACTCAACCTCTAAACCGAACTAAATTTGTTTATTTCAAAGAAAATCTGTGTATATTTTAGGATTTAGCTTTAGTTCGTTTATTTTATATGTATGTTTTAATACAATTTCATTGTTGTTCTATTTTATACTGTTCACTCCTTTATTGTATGAGCAAATTGAAATTGTTGTCACTATCGACTTGGGCTCCCCTGTGGTGGTTATTCCGAACCCCGATGGGAGTGTCCCACATAATTTTTCAAGCTGGATCCATATTAAGCATATTTGCTTTCGAAAATATACCAGCGGGGCAGTGTCATTCAAACTATTACCAACCATAGAGGCATGTATAGGATGAACCGATTGAGTATCGGTATAATAACAGCCCCTTCTGAAATGTTGATGAGGTGAGTGAGAACTGTATCCCAGACTACTCTAATAAATATCGATTTTTTCTCTATTTGTTTCCCCTGTTATATGTGAATTTTATTTTTTTATTTAAGGATAAGGCTGAAACTGTTGAAATTAGGCATAAAAATGATTTGCATAAAATTAATAAAAAAAAATGATTTTATAACAAACTTTATTGAGGAAATTAACAAATTTTTATCAAAAATTAGAATTAAAATTTTTCCTTCAAATCACGACACCATCACTCAAAAGTATCTTTCTGCTATTCTCCTCATATTTAATCCTCCTTCTCTTCTTCATCCTCCTCTACTTCTTGCTCTTCTTCTTCTTCTTCTTCGTAGTTTTCCGCCGAAGATTCCGTCTCATCACCCAACTTCGCGCGTTTCTTCTGTTTACCGCCGCCATCCTCACTTGCGTATCTCTGTCGCTTCGTGTTTCTCAAAGATTTCGCATATCTATATATGAAGCTGTACTTTTTCAGTCTGTCGAGCAGCTTCATTTCGACGGCTTCTTTAGCCTGTTTGACGGCTACGTCCATCCTGAGTTTGAGTTTATTGAATTTATCGTTCAGCACAAGGTTATCGTCGATATTTTTCAAGAACGGTTTCGAATTTTCGGCCTTCACCCAAGATCTAGTCACCGCGTCGGAATCGAAAAATGTCACGTGGTAGTGCGTCTGAAAATAATCGTTATCCGTCAATACACAGTGTGACTAACTCCATAGATCGAATACCTTGTGTCGTTTCAAGAATTTTATCGAAATATATTAGGAAAAAAAGGCGATTAATCACCCAGTATATGGCCATCAAAATTTACAAATTAAAAAAAAAAAAAAATAAAGCTGTATACGAGTTTACAAATTTCCCACTCTCCACTTTCAGTTGATAAAAAGAACCGCACTCTATTTAAGGTAACTTGAAATTTATTTCGATTTCCACTCCAAATGAAATATTGGAATAAGTAAAAAAATCACCCTGTATACAAGGTAACTTAATAATTTCGATATTAAAACAAAATCATCATGTACGTGACATGAACTAAAAAAATTGTACTTACTAACCTAATGAAAGTGACCAAGAGAAATATTAGACTTACCGGTTCTAAGGAATCTTTCAAGCAAAAATAATTCTCGGATCATCTTCCACCATAGTCGGCCACCATGGATAACCTTCGATTTTCGCCCAGACGATGCTACCCGCGTTATATTTATTAAATATCATCAGCTCCTTTTCTCTATCGTCGATCGATTGTTCCTTGATTTCGCATCTATTATACCTCCCATCTGGATTCATCCAACAATACCATTTGTCAGATAGATCCAGGGGATCTTTCACGTCGGGCAGGTATCTATACTTGTCGCAAGAGTCGCAATACACGTAGAGACCGACGTTTCTGAATTCTTGAAGTAATCTCATTTTCTCGTAGAAGCTCTCGTTCAAAAAATACATATTTTCCTCCTCTTTCACATCATTTTTGTTTAGAACTTCCTTGGAATTGGCGTCGCTGCAGTTCATTGGTGGTGATGAATCGAACTTATCTGCAGTAGTCACGATAATCTTCTTACCGTTAGCATCTTTTTCCTCCTTTCGAGCTTGGAACGATACCGTTGAGTTTTGGTCTTGATAAGTTTGTTTTTTCTTCTCCTTAACCATTTTCAACCAGTTATTGAATTTTGTCACTACCAGATTTTTGTAATACAAATTGGTTTCTTTACTCAAAGTCGACGGCATTTTAAAACTTCTACAATTTTAATATACAAATAACACTTATTAACCGTCTTACTTTCATTCACTTAAAAAAATATTTTTGACAATTATTGACTTTTGAAATTTAAACACTTTGAAATGTTTATCTCGTTAACCAATCGAAATCATCAATTGATGATATCTTTACGTATATTTAAAAAAAAAAAACGATTTTTCGCGTTGTACATCACGAAATAAAACCGCTATAATTACGATGATTTAACTATCTGAAACAAATAAAATGAAAATATGTAGACATATATGTAATACCAACTGTCCATATAGGAGTCTTACCTATATGAGTAATAATAGTATTATCATTGTACTGGTAAATGATGAAATATTTGAAAAATTGTCTAAGCTGTATGAAGGAGATACAGGACAATTAAAAGGTAAGGTCACTCAAAAATTTTTCAGCTATATCTATAAGAGAAATGACATTCAATATATCTGTATTCATAAGCGATAATAATAACCACAATGAGAGGCAATGAGTACACATTTAAAAAACTAGAAGATTAAAGCATGATGAAATCTACAAAACGTGACATAAGCGTAAAAGGTATTGGAAACAAACATTTTGATGAATGCTTTCTTCAGAATGTTATAATATTTTCACTGGAACACAAAAGTTAAGTGTCAGACTGGATAATAGAATACATAAAAATGGTTGAAACTAAATTTGATACAAAAGTTCATTAAGTAAGATCGGAAATGATGGAGAATATACGAGTAAACGAATGAAAGAATATATGAAAAAATGAGGTACTATTCTTGATTATACTCCTGAAAACTTCCCATAACTTAATGGAAAATTGGATTGAGGGTAAACCTTGGACACTAAGAAATCTAAGTGTATTTGGCGAAGATACTCGAAAGGATATCGGCTCTGGAATAAAATTGAAATACATGATATAAAAATAATTAGGATATTAAAAGATAATGAGAAACCAGAAGTCAAAAACAAGATGAAAGTAATGTGAAGAAGAGCCACGATGAGGAAAATGATGTTGAAAACAAAGAACAAATAACTGTAAAGTGAGAAGTGTAAAATAATATTGAGGAGAACAAGGAACAGGAAATAAGGAAATCAAAAAGAAAAATTTCTGACCTATTGTGATTTTCCAACAAAAACAATATTATTTCCTTAAGAAGCTTGATCAATCTTGACAGCTCTTTACCTCTTGAGAGCCACCGTACTTCACAATGAATTAGGAATGCTTTGTGCTCACTTCCCATTTGATCACACATAATAGCAAAAAGTCAGCAAGTTAGCAAGCAACTTCAGTACTTTCATAAAGTTGATTTGAAAAGTTTTTTTTCAAAACTGTAACTGTGAATTTGAGTGATTTTTTTATTTTCTTTTCAGTGAATGAAACTTCAGATTCTACCCTAGAGAGTGTTCTGATCCTTTTTTAACTGTCAATATGAATAGGTGATATGATGCAATTGTAGCTTGTCTATTTTGCTCACCACAAATTGATGGCTAATGAAGATGCTTATAGAATACAAAATGGGGAAAGTGAATCGAATAATAGAGGTAAATATTTAATTACAATAAATATATGTAAAAACTTATGATATACATATTGATTGGTTGATTGTACAATGAATTGACACTGAGAACATACACACAGCTGCCCAAAATTTGTTAAATAAACAATTCATCAAAGTAAAAGTCCTTAAAAGATACTAGAAGAATATTCACATTGAGAAATCCAAGACATGTACTACTATTACCACACTCACTATTACACTGTCTGACACCTGTTTCAATGTTCTCCATTAGTCTCTATGTGCTTTGTACAAAACAAAAAAATATTACCGAGTATAATTTGATTCAAGATCGTCAGTTGATTGAATTAGTAAACTCACTCTCTACTCAATAACAACATTCTGTAGGCTAATGTAAAAGGCTTTTCTTGTTTGAATTTCCCGCCTCCCAACTGAAACAGCAACACTGCACATGTCAATAGGCAGTGTTGTTTTATTACTATTATTACTATATCTATACACGAAAAAATTGCTAACAATAATTTATTCAATCTGCTTAAGTTATTTAAACAACTTTTTTTATTAACAGCAAGGACACGGAGGTAAACGTATCAATAGTTTTGGAGCTCAACGAGGTTTGAAATTTTTATAAAAAAATTCATGTATATCTTATATGAATGAATAATCTACATACCTTCAATTTCAAACACATATATAATCATTTTTCTTCAAAACAATTAAAAAACACAATTAAGATCTTTACTTCACCAAAGGGTTTGTGATAACCTTTTGAGAATGTAAATAAATGATTCTGTTAATGTAAAACGGTCGGTTAAACTTACATTCTGGTCCACATTTCTTAGAAGCACATTTTAAGCATTCTCCAAAGCAACCATGGCATCTTAAATTCAAGCAGTTACAAAGACCCATTTTTGATTTATTTTCATAAGATGTTGACGGCATTGCTGCGTCAAACGGGATATATGTTCTTCGTGGAAGAAAATCATTATTTATAATATGGTTTTTTTTTCATTTATTTCAATCGGTATCTTATACAGATTCGATGTCGGTAGATTTGCGAAATCAAATCGCCATGATCTTTATTTATATCAGTTTGTGGAGAATTTCGACTGGATGCTGTAGGTCTGAAGGATTTAAATCGGATTAATGTTTTTCTTGAAAGCATCTTGTTAGATTTTTCAGTTTGTGGTTGTGTTGTAAGTGAATATAGATATATTTTCGAGATCAAATCTTACTTTCTTCTTTTTGGAGGGCTAACGTTTTCATTCAGTGCTCTGACTCCACTGGATATTGACGGTATTGCGGAATTATACTGATACGTCTTAACTAGACATGATTTTTTCCTTAGAGGTTTATCGTTATTTTCCTAAATAAAAATATTTTCAAGACCAATAAACTAATTTTGGTGAAAAAGTTTATGAAAATATATAAGCTAGGCAAAATCGTTATGTATCTGTATTCGTTTGCGATAAAATGGCTGCCTTTGTTTACTAAATACTGAGAAAGCATTTTGAATAGATTTGTTGGAGTGAAATATTTTTGAGTGTTTAGATATTGTTCAAGTGATATATTAGTCTTAGTTTCAATTTTTAGTAAAGCTTTTTATATTTCCCCATTCCAGTCATATGGTTAAATTAGTTACTTACAAAACTCTACAGAGTAGGATACTCGAATAATGTATATTTTGACTTATAATATTATTATGAGGAAAGCAGTAGTCAAAAACAAGATGAAAGTAATGTGAAGAAGAGCCATGATTAGGAAAATGATGCTGAAAACAAAAAACAAGAAACAGAAAAGTCAAAAGTGTAAAATGAAGAAAGAAAGAACAAGAAATAAGGAAATAAAGAAGATAGAATTATGCCCCATCGCGTAATTTTACAACAAAAACAATCATAATTCATTAACAAGCCCAAACAATCTTGACAGCACTTTCACTCATTTCATCGCACAGAATGGCAAAAAGTCGGGATTGCTTAGGCTGCGACTTAATGAAATTTACAATCTTCACTGTATTATCAACCGCCGCTGGCTAAATTCTTTTTCTGTTCAAAGTCAAATGCCTTTAAATTTATTGTTATGCTGCAGTTTTGTTATTTTTCAGTTTTTAGGGAAAAATAGATTAGATAGTTACATATTTTTATCGCATTCCTACATCACAATCGTTGTGAAGAAGTGATTCATGAGTAAAAATGCAAATAAAATTTGAAAACATTATTTTTTTGGCCAGCTTATATAATATCAACAAAATACTTTATCAAAATAAAAAACATACAATATTATCACCTTTGCATAAAAAGTACCAACTCAATACTCAACGAAAAGTATGTATATCAATCAGTTGTTCTACAGTTTACAGACTAGGTACCTAATCATTATAATTACCTAATTATAAAATAATCTTTCTTGCTTTCTGAGTGGCAAATTTATCAATAATTTCCTTAAAACCTATTTTTTCACAGATTTCGAATTTATTTTGAAGAGAGATTTTCTTTGAAGAACCACTCTATTTTTCAGAATACTCATATTTTTTCTTGGCCTTCATCAGTATATCAAAATCAGAACTGCTCAGATTTCCTGCAAAGTTTCTTATTTTGATGGAACCTTAATACCAATGACATTATAAGAACATTTTTCTTGTTGGTTACAAGAGTTATTCATACTTTCAGAAGCAGAAGAAGAAGTTTCAGGTGAGTGAAATAATTAAATTTCTAAAAATTTGGATGAAGCGAATCTTTCAGACTGGTGTAAACTACAAAATCTGCAATAAGTATGCATTAACAACATTTTTCCAACAAACAATAAATACCTTTCAGATGTTGAACCTAAACACTGCCAAGAAGTACCCGGTTTAATATCCCCAAATTTAACATAACTTTTGCCCAAAAACAAAATTTTCTGTATATAAGCTAATTCTTTTATCAGTTACACATTCTTTTTCAAAAATATTTTCATAAATATAAACTTCTTCTGATAAATCTTTTTACTGTATTTTCAATGCATCTAGCTACTTTTGTCTTTGCTCTACAATAAAAAAAAGACTAATATGTCACTTGAAAAATATCTAAACACTGAAACAATGACAGCCATTTTATCGCAAACGAAAACAGATACATAACTATGTTGCCTAGCTTATATTTTTTCATAAACATTCTCACCAAAATTATTTTCTTGGTCTTGAAATTATTTTTGTTTAGATTAATTGTGGAAAATATTGCTCATTAATCAAATTTAGTGAGAACTGAAGCTAGATCATAATGATTTTAATTATATTACGATTTATAAATAAATATTTGACAACATTGAGGTTTACTGTCAAACCACAAGTTTACAAAAATCGTGAAAAAATGAGACAGCAACTGAAATAAATGAAGAAAGACCATTTCGATTCGAAGCTATCAGTCTAACAACATTCATAGAGAAAAGACTATTGTGCAGATTGGGAAATACAACGATAACCTTCAACTAGGAACATCAATCCAATTTAATACCGCAAGAGGAAAATAACGATAAACCTCCAAGGAAAAAATTATGTCTAGTTAAGATGCCTCGGTATAATTCCGCAATCCCGCTATTATCCAGTGGAGTCAGAGAACTGATATAAATAGAGAAAGATCATGGCTACTTGATTCCGCAAGTCTACCGACATCGAATCAGTATAAGGCACAGATTGAAATAAATGAAAAAAACCATTGCATGAAAGAGCCGCTTCATCTAAATTTTCCTAAATTGAATTATTACACTCATCTGAATCTGTAAGTGCTTCCAAGAGTGAGACTCTTTTATAACCAATAAGAAAAATGTTCTAATAATGTCACTGATATTGAGATTCCAATAAAAAATAAAAACAGGAAACAAACATGAATACTGATGTATTACCCGAAGCAAGGGACCTATTGGGTACTTCATTTTACAAGGATAAGGAAAAACTAATTTACAAAAAAAATGCCTTGAATTTATTCATGAAAGTGGGGACAGATTTTTAAAATTCAAATTCTTTAAAAACATTTTTTAAACATCTCATCACCTAAGAAAAGCTTTTTATATTTCCCGATCCTATCGTATGGTTTAATTAGTTAGTAATGTTGTTCGACTTGGAAATAATGAAGGAGTTAGAGCGGAAACAAAAATATATTTACATTCATACAAAATTAAAACAATACATATTTTCTACGAAAAGGATTTTAGTGATCTCAAATATTTGAGTTTATCTACTCGAAAGTAGCTTTAGCATAGGCTAAAGTGAGTTAACCGTATCCTTGTTTTGGAGTACCTATTATAAAAAAAAAGAAAGTCATGCCAAAAAATTTATTAAAACTTAAGGTACTCATTGTTACAAAATTAAGTTCATTCTTTTTCTTCTTTCAGCTAACTTATTTATAATTTCGGAGGCATTTAATTTTATCGCGATATTTCCATGCATACTCATAAGCGCGAGGCCTGTAAGCCTCTCGTCTCCCATTCTATTTCTTAAGTACGTTTTTAGCCTCTTAAGAGTGGAAAAATTGCGTTCAGGCGTGGCGGTTGACACTGGAAGTGTCGCTAAGATTTGAAGAAGCTTCTTAACCGTTGGGAAAAAGAGTTCGTCACACTCGTCCATAGCTTCTAATACGGTAGAGGGCTTTTCCTGATTAGACCAATGATTGTGCCAGAGCTCATACTCGCTTACCAAACCTTTTATTTCCACTTCACTAAGAAATGTTGCTCCTATCCCTACTATACATTTCTTTGCTGCTTCGGTATTTTGAGTCTGGTTAAGCAGAAGCAATTGAATTTTTGAAATTGCTTCTTCGTGAGACTTAAAGCGAGCATCAAGCTCGGTGGTTACGTGTTCGATAAATGGGTAGAACACATTTTGTCGATAATAAACTTCTGCAGTTTGACCTCGTATATTACTGCGATTTATTTGTCTACCACTTACTCTTGGAGCACTTATATCAGTGGAACTCAACTTTCTTGCTTCCTCAAAAAGATTTGAGAATTCCTGTTCATTACGTAGGTTCTGCAAGGTGGTTTTAATTGTTGTCACATAATTGCAAGTATTAGCTAAGTCAATATTGACTTTTTGCAGGACACGGTTCAAATTTGATATATAAGAGAAAATTTTCTTTAAAACTATCATTGACACTATAAACTGGCTATTTTCCATTGCCACTTGCAACTGGTAAGCTTGGGTTGCTACTTCCCTTTCCGACTCTTGGAGAGCTTGAAGTGTATCAAGTACCACGGGAAACATCTCGGGAAACCTTTCAACGGCTGTGTGTTTCTCTTTCCAGCTTGTCTCACAAAGCGAGATATGAATGAGGTGCTCCAATCTCGTCCGCAGTTTTTTTTAGAAGGCCATCTCGGAGTGCTGATTGTCTAAAGAAGTTAATTATGCTTTTAATAGTCCCGATACAGTTTCTGATTGCAGGGATCTGGCAAGAATGAGCCAAAACAAAGTTCAAAGTATGAGCTGCACAGTGTACGAACTGTGCTCGGGGATATTTATTCGTAATTATGGTTCGCATGATCGTCGAAGCTAAAGCTGTGACGTCACTAACATGAACAAATTCAAGAAAGTCTTCTCGAATAAGAGCCTTTCCAGAAGAGCAGTCAACATAGCGAAGGCAAAGTGACAGCTGTTCATGAAGTGACACATCCTGAGTTTCGTCGGCAAGTACAGCAAAGAAACCTGACTGTTTGACTCTACCTATTAGTTCCTCTTGAATAGCACTTCCACATAATTCAATTATTTCATTTTGAATAACGAATCATGTGTACATAGCCCTAGTATGAGTACTTTGAGTAAGTAAGTGATTTTTAAGAACTTCATCACCAGATCGTGCTTGAAAACGAAGTAGTGCGCGAAAATTTCCATCATTATTTAACGGATCTATAATGCCAATTTCACCAGAGTCTTGATTTCCCCTCAAAGACAACTCTTGACGTCCGCAAAATAAGATTGTGTCTATTATGGCACACAGCCTCTGTCTGTTTTCTTCGGCAATGATTTTATTTTGCGCATTAAATGATTCTGTAACATCACGGGATTGACCTTCCATAACACTTGCGAAATTGCTTGCCCGTTCAACAGCATATTTATGGTAAATTGTATTTCGATGTTGTTCGATCTTCTCCAGAGCTTTTTTCCAGTTATTAAATGGCTTTGTGACAAAACTTCCAAGTTTTTGATCACCGCGACCACTTTCGGTCTGTCCAAACAAAACGCACATTTTGCATAGTGCCCCTTGTACTATATTTGAATAAGCTAACCATGGGTTCTTTTGGGTCCAATGACGTTGAAAACAAAGATTTCTGTTACCAGTGACGGGAAACTTAAAAGTCTCAGGAGGGGTCCAGGTTTCTTTCAAAGCTTTTAATTTTTCATTATCATTTTTTGGAGCTTTTGACACATATTTGCCAATATCGTACTCGTCTTCCATTATAACAGAATCCAGGCTATCTAAAAAGAAAAACACGTTAAAGATGGGTGTGAGATTAAAATTAAAATAACTTACTGTGGCCTGTTTCATCTTTGTTCTTAGAGCTGGAGGGAATTGAAGCATCTGTATTGATATCCATACGCACACTGGGGTGTACTTTCATTGTTTTGCGAGTTCGATTCGTCGTTGGTTTTCACCTTCTTTGGAAAAAATGCCAAAAGCGACTGCTGTGAAGTACGTTCCATTTTTCTTTCACTAAAATATAAAACAATTTCTAGTGTAAATGCATAGAAAGTTACGTGTTTTCTAATAATAAAATAGCTTGAATTATAAAAGGACCGGTGCTAGACTTACGCACCTTATAGCTACAGAGGTAGTGACACAGTGACATTTCAGGCAAATGGACATACTACACATGTAACAATTATTGTTATCTTGTACACTTCTTGAAAGGGCGGCTATGCTTATGACCTCATCGATCTCCACATTTGGTTAGCAGCTGACATATTTTTATTATGCTGCTTCCTTTACTGTATGTAGCGTAGGATTGATCAGGAATGTAGTTCTTATATTCAGGAATGACAAGTCTATAAAAATCAGTACCTTCGACTGGGCGAATTAGCAATGAAATACATGACTATTTCAACCACTAGTACACCGTAGGAAGAGAATGTTTTTGGCGGCGCGGGCGTAACAAAACTTGAGAAATATGACTACATAAAAATATATATGATTTTAATTTTACATAGAAACATTTACAGTTAGCTGATAATAAGTTATGCTGATCGGCCGCCGATCCACATATGTTGAATTTACGTAATACGTAAATAAATACAAAATACATGTGCACACTCCTTTTTTATAAAGACTTGTGACTGATCATCATTTTACCAATGAAAAAAAGAAAAAGCAGACTCTAGCAAATCAAGCGCCGAACTTAAGCAAAAACGTCATTTTTAAACCTAAGTAAATACAGGTAAACATGAACTTTTTTATATATTAAATCACACATTTATAACTATACTATGTATTGTAACTTATAACTCGGAGATCAGTATTATGTGAAGTGACTAATAAATATAACGTTTCCAAGTGTACTCAATTAAATACTTTTTTCATCCATAGATGGAATCATATAGGCAGCTATATATAATGCCACCACCTCTATTATGTAAGTTTAGTGAGTTTTGCCATCTGCTTAGCGCATTAATTCTTTTTTATGTTGATTTTTAAGTTAGTTTTAACGTAACAGCAATTACATTAAATAAGTATATGTTAGGGAACTATAGATACTTACCACAGAGTTTCCCAGCTTAAAAAATTGCGCAGCACTCAAAAGTTTACTAAATTTGCACAATATAAACAAAATGAAGAAAAACACCACACGTATGTCGCACAGCTACTTTATCGCGATCACCACAAACTTTGCAAGTTCAAAAAACTTCGCAACACTAAAAAGTTTGCTCAGTTTGCACAATATAAACAAAATAAAGAAAAACAATACACATAAGTCGCACAACTTCTCTAGTGATTCAGTACACAAGACTTAAGACTGTTGTTGACGTCCCACTCCCACGTACCCACGTTGCAGAAATCAAACGCGGAGTGGAAGACATGCAGCCACCTTATTGGTCAGCAACCGCCGTACAAATTTTCCTCCAATGTTGCTGATACATAAGTGCATTCAAAATAAGTTTGTTTACTTTAAGTCTAGTTTTTAGATTGAATAATTGTTTACGTAGAAGAATGATGATAATAATTGTATGCATGGGCGGTTCTATGGGGGGAGGGGGGTTTAAACCCCCTAAACCCCCCTCCCTTATATACGTCGTTGGGGTAGAATATTGTTGCGTATCGTAAAAAAAAAATAGATAGAAAATTTTTGGAGACTCTCAACAACAGCAGTGAGCGAAGAATTAGTTAAAATAAAAAAATTTGGTTGTTGTATTATACTTGTAGTTTCTAAAATTAATATTCATCATAATAGAAGGGTGATAGTAAATTAACGAAATTTCGACTGGGAAAACCAACCTGGAAAAATCGGGAGGAGACGAGTACTTGATTTTCAATTTTTACTACCCTATTTCAAGAAAAGTTGTAGATGTAACGTATAAAAGTATGGACTAATGTTGACTCGTTTTTCCTGAATTTTCTGTATCTCAGTTGAGAAGCTATGTGCACATCCATGTACTCTGCTTGGAGTTGAAGGTAAAGTTATTCCAAGTTTCTCAGACAGAACTAAGACACTGAATGAAAACTTTTACGAGAGACTAGAGAGCAGGAAAGCACATTCATTACTTCCTCTACCTTCAGTTGAACTATCAAGAGCTTCTAGAAGAGCGGGGAGTGCAGGAATTTGTTTCATTAAGGTCAACACAGCTTCGAGCATTTCTATACACCTTGTTTTACACAGTGACTTTGAACTATATTTACCTGGCTCAATTCAATCGGAGATATGGACAGTTGCTGTATACTACAAGAAGTTAAATCTTGGAAATTCTGGTTTGGACTTTCTTAATTATTCCACTCATTTTCATCTGCCATTATTGTGACAAACTCTAGACTCTTTTCGATTCGATTTACTTCGGCGCAAATTCTGAAGCTAGATATACTGTGAAATTCCCTTCACACACTGAAGGTTAGGTTAGGTTAGGTTTCGTGCCCGGAGAGGTCGATTCGAGGAGGCAGGAAGTGAGTCGGCCCAAATCCTCGACGCGAGTTCTCTGGGATGGGGTTTGGTCTACCCGACACGACGCGTCCCAATGGCTCATAGGGTGTCTCCGAAAGGAGTGGTCGATCCTGAGTCGCTCAACCTTTTTGTAAGAGGAAACGTGACCGACCAACCTTCTCGGATAGGTGATGAATAAGGAACAAATGCGTTCCCCAATAATTGCCCGCCCGCGGACCAAAAAGACATAGAGGAGTAAACCTCGAGAAAAGAATCCGTAATCCTACGTTGTGAGCTACCGTGGCTACGGGATGAATGGCTGCGCGGAGTCAGTCTCGAACGTGTGCCTCTGGGGATACCTGGCGACCTCCCCAGAGTATTTTAGCCTTAGCGAGGCGCACTGCCTCGCCAGACTTTTCACACGTCCCAACTCGTGGGAACCAAATGGAAAACCAATTAAAACTTAAACTTAAGAAGGAAGAGGAGAGAAGAAGGACTGTGGAAGCAGAAGTCAGGAGAAAATAAGAAGAGGAAGAAGAAAGAAGGAAATTTGAATGGAAACTAATACAAAGACAAAGAAAGAACAAAAAAATAAACAGAAGCACTTCTCTTCTTCCAACGATATTGGAAGAAGAGAAAGAAGAGGTGAAAAAACAAGAAACAGGAGGAGACGAAAGTAGCGAAGGGGCGCTACTTGAGAAAATTATGTTTGGAGTAGAATCGGGGAGAAAAAGGGAAAGGGAGGAAAGTAGAGTAGAGGGAGAAATTGAGAATAAAAAAGAAAAAAAGAGGGAGAAACAACAACGGGAAAGGAGGAGGAAATAGACAATAAAATATTGGAAGTCAAAAACATGGTGGGAGGGGATGAAAAATTAATAAAAAAATTGGAAGAGTTGAGGGAACTTATATTTAATAAAAACTTGAGGAAAGTGGGAATTAGGTGCAGGGAATGCAGGGAAGAGGAAGAAAAACAAAGAAAAAAGGAGAAAACACAAAAAATTATAAAGGAAATAGATACAGGGGGGGGGAATAAGAGGTATGGGAAAGATTAGCGGGGGAAGAATGGGAGGAGGAGGTTTTTAAAAAAACAAAGTGGGAGAGAGAAAGAATTAGAACGTTTTAAGAGATAGAATAAGTAGTGCCATAATAATAGGAAGAGAAGGGGGAGGGGAAACACTAGAAACAATAAAAAAATTAAGGGAGGAAGTTTGGGGAATTCTAGATGAGCTAGAGGAGGGGCATATGGACGTTGTAGAGAATAGGATTAAGACAAAAAATAAGGAGCGCGAATGGCATGACTATTTGGTTAAGGTAGGGGAGGGGGGAGATTCAACTTATAAAATCATAAAGGAGATGGCAAAACTGGCGACGGAGAGAGGGGAAAAATAGTTAATGTTATAGTCGGAGAGGGCATTAAGAAAAATAAAATTAGACAAATATTAGAATATGTAAGCAGGAGGGAGGACACGGAGGGGGAGGAAAGTATAGGTGGTGGAATCAAAACAGAAGGGGGAGAGTCGCTATTTATCAAAACGGGCGACAAAAAATTTTCGGACGTATTAAAAAACATTAAAAACCTAGTAAATATCGATAAAATAGGTGTAAAAGTCGAGTCCGTCCGGAAAGCGGGAGGGGGGGACCTCCTAGTAAAAGTCAAGGGCCAAGGGGCGGCCGAAAGACTTAAGGAAGAGATAAAAAATAGAATTGAGACCAAAATGGATATGACGGTGAAGAGGAAGGAATCAATCTTCACCGTCATGGAGGTAGACCCTTCGGTAACCCCATCAGAATTAAAGGAGGCCGTCTGTGAATGGACTGGAATCGACAGAGAAGCAATAGAGGTGAGAGGCTTGAGAGAGCAGGGGAGGCGGACAGACGGCCACCTTAGCAATTAGAGAAGATAGAGCGGCCGCCCTTAGATCTGCCCAAAAAATTAAGGTCCATTGGCAGTATTGCTCCGTAAAGGAGAGGTTTACCCCCCTTAGGGGCTATCGCTGCCTGGAATATGGCCACAGCACCTACAATTGTAGTGGCAAAGATCGAAGTAGGTGCTGCTTCAATTGTATTAAAGAGGGGCACCGGGCACAGGAGTGCCAAAATGAGGCGTGGTGCCTCTCGTGTGATAATAAAGGCCATAGGACGGACACGATGGCGTGCCCTAAATACCGAAACATAGTATTTGGTAGATAGCGACTAGGGCGAATTAGGATATAGTAACATCGACACGCTTTTAGGATAAAATAAAAATGGCCTCTAGCAAGACCGGCATCAGGGTTTTGCAGATTAATGTGGGAAGGGCTAGACTAGCTCATGACCTGACCCACGGTAAAGCTGCTCAACTCGAAGCGGATCTACTTATCGTTTCTGAACCTAATAAAAAACTGACTGAGGGGGTGGTTGGGTACAAGATAAGAGAAAGGACGTGACATTAAGAAAATAATGAATGCCGTCACCGACAATAAGAACTTTCTGATCGTAGGGGACGTCAACGCAAAAACGTCTCAGTGAGGATCCTCTATTAATGATGAGAGGGGTGACCTCTGGGACGACTGGATGGCCCAAATGAATATAATCGCACTAAATAATAAAAAACCTACGTTTGTGAGGGGCACTAGCAGGAGTCACATCGATGTGACTCTTGCTAGTGAAGGGTCATCGAGAAAAATCGCAAACTGGGACGTTCTCGACGATCAGATATTTACCCACCACAAGTTCATCACCTATGACATTAAAAGCAAAACAATTAAAACAAACAAAAACATAAACACCAATAAAAATATATATAAGAAAAAATTAATAGACGAAATAAAAAGCATAGGAATAGACAACAAGGTGGTGAACTTCGAGACTCTTCAGTTAGTATTAAAAGAAATTAAAGAGAAAGTAACAAAAGACAATAAAAATAAAAAAAATCATAACAGACAAATGCCATATTGGTGGAACGATGAGATAGAGAAACTCCGATAGGATTGCCTCCTTGCCCGGAGAACATACACCAGAAGCGGGGGGGAAGAAAGTTATAGGAACATATACAAACAGAAAAAAAAAGCTCTGGGCAAGTTAATAAAAAATGAAAAGAAGAAAAGATGGCGGGCCATATGTGAAGATCTCAAAAAGGATATATGGGGCGACGCATATAAAATCACAATGAAAGCGTTGAGAGCTGTCGCCCCATACAACTTAAACGAAGAGCAGCGGCTAGAGGCCGCGTCCTTGCTCTTTCCAAAAAAAGAGAGGAAAACTTCTCTGGGGAGAGCAGCAACGACGCGGCTCCTCCAAAATTTACGATGGAAGAAATCCTGGCGAAGACATTAAGCAGGGTAAAGCCCCCGGCCCTGATGGCCTGCCACTAGAGGCAATCAAAACCCTGATCAAAACGAGACCTGAAACTATTACATCCGTTTTAAACGAACTACTGTGCAGGCAAGAGTTTCCTAGAGAATTAAAAATAGCAAATTTAATACTATTATTGAAACCTGGGAAACCCCCCGATTCGCCGCCTCATATAGGCCGGTATGCTTGTTAGACTGTCTGGGAAAATACTACGAAATCTTAATAAAAAGAAGACTTGAAAAATTCCTGGAATGCAAAGCATCTCTATCAGATCAGCAATACGGCTTCCGCAAAGGTCGTTCAGCAGTGGACGCCGCAAAGTGGGTACACGATGCGGCGAAAGCTTCAAGAAGTAGATGGGTGGTCCTTACAATGGTCGATATCAAAAATGCCTTCAACTCGGCCAACTGGGGCCTGATAATAAAAAAATTAAGTGAAATGAAAGCCCCAGGATACCTGGTAAATATTATAAAGGACTACTTAACGGAAAGGAGAGTATGCGTATCGAGAAGGCAGCAAATCCAACTGACCGCCGGAGTACCCCAGGGGTCGGTGTTAGGACCGACCCTTTGGAACATACTCTACGACGGGGTACTTCGACTAGAACTAGAGGGCGGTGCCAAATCGATCGCATACGCTGACGATCTAGCCATATTAGCGGAAAGCTATATGAATTGGGGCATCGTAGATATAATTAAGGAAAACTTGACTAGAATAAAAAGCTGGATAGAGCAGATGGACCTGCAAATAGCAGCAGAGAAAACGGAAATAATAGTGCTTAGAGGACCTAGAGCGTTCCGGGATCGAATCCAATTCGATCTCGGAGACGGCCAATTTGCCAATTCACAAAAAACAGCAGAATACCTGGGCGTAACCTTCGATAATAGACTAACTTTTTCGAAGCACGTGGAAGCAGCGGTTAAGAAAGCAGGAGAAAGAACTTCTGCCCTACAAAAGATGCTACCTAACATAGGTGGCCCCGGTAGCTAGAGGAGGAGGGTACTTCTAGAAAATATCCATTCGATCCTCCTCTATGGAGTACCGGTATGGGCGGAAGTTATGAACATACAAAAATATAAATATATATATATATATATATATATATATATATATGTAAAGAAAAATATAATTTTCTTTTGCGTGTTATTTTGCCGTACGTCACATAAAGTCCGTTTGTGACAGATGATCTGTCACTGTCATCGATGGGAAGCAGGGCATAACCTCGAATGTCGTGTTGTGTGATTGTGTGCTGGAAAACAATTTCATTTTTACGTTTATTTTAATTTGTGATTTTGGAACAGACATTGTTAATAATAACATTAAATGTCGTTTCTTTTCTTACAGGTATGAAATATTTGTTTAGTACTAAATAGGTGCATACTTTTGTTTCATGTAATTTTTAGTTTACATGTTAATAACAATAAATATCTCTTTTCTTACAGAGAAACACAATTGTGTTTGATTGACTGTGTCACCAAAACCACAGATATATTGGAAATTGTCTTATAAAACGACATTTATTGTCAACAAAATGGAAAAGTTGAAGTTTACTTTTCAAGTGAAACCAACAACAGACGGAAAGTCAAACTATATCGCCATAACCGCAATTGTGACTGAAGATGAAAAATATTTCCTTATTCCTGAAGAATTCCAAGCAATTCACAGCACACATATATTCAAACTTCGAAAACTTTTATCACAGTGAAAAATACATTAAAAAAAAGACATCAAACTAGAAGTGTTTGGATAAAAACAACAGAGGATATATTAAAAACATATGTTGATGAGGATGGCAATATGATTTTTCAGAACCAATTTCCAGAGGAAACTACCAAAGAACAATTGACTGTCGTAAGCAAAACGTGTTCAGAAGATCCTATAGCCAAAATTTTAGAGAAATTAATAGAAAACCAGGAGAAAAAATAAAAACAAAGCATAAAGAAGCTAGCTGACAAGTTTGTAATTGAAAAATTTGATGGAAAGAGTTCAAATGCAAATCAGTGGATGGAAGTATTTGAAAAAGAATGTGAAAGGTTCAATGTATTAAAAGACGAAGAAAGAATTGAAATCTTTATATTATTTCTTGAAAAATCGTGCACTGATTGATATTCTTCCATGATAATCAAACTTACCTTACATTCCGAGTGGTTACAATGGAAATCGAGCTTTATACAGACTTATGCAAATAAAGGTTGGACTACTAGCAAGTATGCTTTATCGTTCAAATATCAATATGGATCTTTATTAGAATATGCAATTAAAAAAGAAAAACTTTTACTAGAAGTAAGAAAAACAATAGATGAAGGGACACTTATTGATATAATTGCCGCCGGCTTACCAGATTTTATAACTGATCGAATCAACAAGGAAGAAATTTTACATACTAAAGACTTGTTTAGTGAACTTGGAAAATTAGAACATTTGGTTGCAAAGAAAAAAAATATTAAAAAAAAGACGATACCAAGCAAGTAGAAAAATGTAGTATTTGTGAAAAATTAAAAAAGGGTGTACTATCATTCAGAAGATTCCTGTTGGTTTAGAACAAAATCAGATACAGAAAAGGATAAAAAGCAAATAAAGCTCGTTAACAATTCAGAATTGGAATGTGAATTGCAGTGTGAAGATCAAAAAAACTAATAGTGCCGCCATTGATCAAAGTCAAATTAGTACTCAATAAGAATGTTGAAGTTTTTGGGATCTATGACTCAGGCTCATGCTAATGTCTCATTGATAAATTCAAGATTGTGAAAAATAAATAATAAGGAAACCAGTCACTACAACAATACTAATTTGAAAACGATTAATGGCGTTAAAAAGGCAAATGGCATAATTACAATAGATATAGCCATTTTTGATGTGGAAAAGAAAATGAATGTTTTTGTAATAGACAAGGAAAATTTCGATTATGACTTCTTAGTGGGACTAGATTGTATAAAAGAGTTTTACCTAGTTCAAAATGCAAACTTAGAAATTAGTCAGAAAATACCCATACAAAGAAGTGGAACAGTTTCTAAGGAAACAGATTCAGATATAATTTCTATAAAAATAAAATCTGATAATTTAATAAACTTCAATGAAGGCATATGTGGAGAAGACTTTCAAATTTGTATTAATCATCTAGACTTTGAAAAACAGGCATTGATGATGAATTAATATCAAAAAATAAGTCAGTATTTGCAAAGGACAAATTTGACATAGGAAAGGTAACGGATTATGAAGCACACATAGACCTGTTAACAGAAAAATATTGTAGTAAACGTCCATATCGTTGCACAATTGAAGACAAGAAAGAAATTGAGAATCAAATTGCAAAATTATTGGAAAAAAATATAATAGAAGAATCATATAGCCCATTCGCAGCACCGGTCAAATTAGCATATAAAAGAGGAGAAGATAAAAAATCAAGGTTGTGCATTGATTTTAGAGACTTAAATAAAATAGTTGTGCCTCAGTCACAGCCATTCCCTCTTATTGAAGACCTAATATTAAAGACAAGGGACTGCAAGTTTTTCTCAACACTAGACCTAAATTCAGCGTTTTGGTCTATACCTTTGCGTGTAACTGACAGATACAAAACTGCATTTGTGACACAGGAGGGGCACTACCAATGGACCTGCTTACCATTTGGATTAAAAACATCTCCAGTTATATTCCAGAGAATAATGTGCAATATCATACGGAAGCACAAGCTGGAAGAGTTTACGGTATGTTTTATCGATGATATTTTGCTATTTTCAAAATCATTTTCGGATCATGTAAGGCATCTAGAACAACTCTTTCAAGCAATTAAAAGTGAAGGTTTGAAACTAAAATTCTCTAAATGCACATTTGCAGTGGATACAGTCAAATACTTGGGTCATGTGATACAAAATAATTCAGTTAGACCGTTGAAAGACAATTTAATATCAATAAAAAATTCCCCGATTCCAAAGAATCAGAAAAATGTGAGGCAATTCCTGGGAAAGATAAACTTTTATCATAAGTATGTGCCAAATATAGCAATAAAGTTGGAACCATTACATAACCTTTTAAGAAAAGGACAAACCTTTAACTGGACCGAAGCATGCCAAGAGTCATTTGACGAAATGAAACAAATATTATGTTCTCAACCGGTATTGACAATCTTTGATCCAAACCTACCTATTCACATATACACAGATGCCAGTATACTAGGAGTAGGAGCAATACTAAAACAGCCACAAGGAAATAATGAAGAAAAACCAGTAGCATATTTTTCTAAAAAGTTAAATGAAGTCCAAAAAAGAAAGAAAGCTATATATCTGGAATGCCTGGCAGTCAAAGAATGTGTAAAGTATTGGCAACATCTATTAATGGGTAGGAAATTCATTGTCTTTTCAGATCACAAGCCATTAGAGACCATGAACATAAGGTCTAGAACTGACGAAGAACTAGGCGATTTAACATATTACTTATCACAATATGATTTCCAAATTAAATATTCTCCAGGAAGATACAACACTGAAGCTGATTGCCTGGGCAGGAACCCAGTGCTTGATCCAAATGAAAACCTAGAGGATCAGTTGAAAGTAGTGAATACAATAACACTAGAAGATATCTTAAAAGATCAAAGTAAAAATGAATATATACAATGCAGAAAAGGCAAGTTAGTAAAAAGAAATAATGTTTACTACAAGCAAGTAAAGAAAAAGGAAAAAATCATTATATCAGAGGAATTGAGCATAGAACTTATGAAAAATGTACATACAGATCTAGGCCACATAGGAATTAAACAGATGCAGAAAATGATTAGCTCAGTGTATGCAGCAGAAAATATGACTAAAAACATAAAATTAATCTGTGAGGGTTGTATAGTATGTTTAAAGAATAAATCAAGAGGACATAATAAATATGGACTGATGTCTCATTTGGGTCCTGCTACAAAACCTTTTCAGATATGCTCTATTGACACCATAGGAGGTTTCGGAGGTTCCAGATCAACGAAGAGATATTTACACCTTTTATCAGATCATTTCACCCGATATGCATATATTCTAACATCAAGTACCCAAAATGCAAATGACTTCATAAAGCTGATAAAGAATTGTGCAGAGAGTGATAACATTGAATTGATATTATCAGACCAATACCCAGGTATCAACTCTAAGGAATTCAAGAGATTCTTGGATGAAAATAATATTCCCATAATTTTTACAGCAGTGAACTATCCTTTCTCAAACGGCTTAAACGAGAGATTAAATCAAACATTGGTCAATAAAATAAGGTGCAGGATGAACGAACATGACAAGAAAAAAGCATGGACATCTGTAGCTCACAGTTGTGTACAAAAATACAATGAAACGGAACACACTGTTACTGGATATGCTCCAAAGTACCTACTTTATGGCACAGATGTCACGATTTTGCCAAATGAGCTGAAACAAAAGTAGTCCGACTACGATTTAATACAGGTCAGAGAAAAGGCACTAAAAAATATAATCAAATCACATAATTACAACAAGACAATTTATGACAAAAACAGAAAAAATATAGACTTCAAAGTTGGTGATACTGTTTTTGTAGAAAATGGAAGCAAACTCAATAGGAAGAAGCTAGATGAATTGAGACTTGGGCCCTACAAAATCATAAAAAAAATTTCAAACTCAATCTTCAAGATAAGCACTGACCATAGAAGATCAGAGTCAAACTTTTTCCACATCTCGAAGCTAACGCCAGCTCCTGCCTACTTTTGAAGACATGCATGTGAAAATATAGTCTCCTATCTTCGCTGGGAGGGGAGATGTAAAGAAAAATATAATTTTCTTTTGCGTGTTATTTTGCCGTACGTCACATAAAGTCCGTTTGTGACAGATGATCTGTCACTGTCATCGATGGGAAGCAGGGCATAACCTCGAATGTCGTGTTGTGTGATTGTGTGCTGGAAAACAATTTCATTTTTAAGTTTATTTTAATTTGTGATTTTGGAACAGACATTGTTAATAATATTAAATGTCGTTTCTTTTCTTACAGGTATGAAATATTTGTTTAGTACTAAATAGGTGCATACTTTTGTTTCATGTAATTTTTAGTTTACATGTTAATAACAATAAATATCTCTTTTCTTACAGAGAAACACAATTGTGTTTGATTGACTGTGTCACCAAAACCACAGATATATTGGAAATTGTCTTAACACAGAGCGTATAAGAAAAGAAAAAAGAGAAGCGAGCGTGGAGAGAGGAGGGTGCCAAAGCCGCGTGGACGAAGACACTGATACCGGATGTGACGGAGTGGTACAAGTGCGCACACGCACAATGAACTTAAGAAAGTAATAAGAAGTAATGGCACCCTGAGATGCAGGAATATTATGATCGCTGCCATCAAAGAAAAGAAGGTGTACGACAGGGTTATAGATATTGTTACGGGAATGATAAAAGTCAAGGAGGAAAAAGAAAGAAAGCGTGACGATTTTTAATATGTATTTGTAATTGTAGTGTGTGACGTCTCTATTTATTAATTTTAACGATTTTATTTATACAAGTTTTTAAATTTTTATTAATTGTCTATACACCGATTTTAAAATTTTATATATACAAAGTAGAGTTAGGAATTTTTATTTATACAATTTTAAAGTTAGATTTAGAACAAATTTTATTTATACAAATTTTTAAAATTAAATTTAGGATTTTATTTATACATTTAGGTTACTTTTTTATTTATACTTTACATTTTATCTATACAATTTTAAACTAGACTTAAGTTTTATTTATATTAGAGTATTTTATTTATATTAGATTTCTAAATTTATTTTTTCTACAAATTTTAAGATAGGCTAAGTTTTAATCTATAGATGTGATTTTAAAGATAGGATAAGTTAGGCTAAGTTTTATTTATACAGTTAAATTAGGCAGGTTTTTATTTTATTTATATTTATTATGTGTACGTCCCCTCTTTTTTTATTTTTGTATGTGATGATTTTAATGTGTAGTGCATGTGTTTTATTTATACATACTAGATGAAGAACTAGGAGAACACGGAGTTGAAGAGTAGAACCGGCGCATGTGACGCGATGTTCGCTAAGAACGGTTCCACATGCGTTGGTGGAGAAGAGGGTGGGTTTTTAGCTGGTAGGCGCCTGGGTAACGGGTGAATCCAGCACGCCTGGGACACCTTCCCAGAAGTCTTTTGAAGATTTTCCCACCCACAAAAAAAAAGGTTAGGTTAGGTTAGGTTTGGTTAGGTTAGGTTTGTGCTCAGGAAGGTCGGGTTGAGGAGGCAGGAACTGATTCAGTCCAAATCCTCAACACGAGTTCCCTGGGAACTAGCGACCTTCCCAGAGTATTTTAGCCTTAGCGGGGTAAGGGCGCACTGCCCCGCCGGACACTCTTTCGACCCAACTCGTGGGAATCATATGGAATCACAAAAACAAAAACTAGGATATAATGTAGAGGAGAGGAGAAGAACAGTAGAGGAAGAGGTAAGAAGGAAGGAGGAGGAGGAAGAGGAAAGGCGGAAATTCGAAGAAGAGTTAATACTTAGGCAAAAGAAGAATAAAAAAGTGAACAGAAGTAGGGACCTGGTAACACAACAATCAACCATAATAGAAGAAGGAAAGAAAGAAGAAGAAGAAGAAGAAGGAGAAGAAAAAGAGGACACGTCCACCACAGACACCAGCGAGGGGGACATACTGAGAAAAACCATGTTTGAGGAGGTGAAAGGGAAAAAAGCAAAAAAAAAGGGTAAGGGAAGAAAGTAAGATTGAAGAAAGCGAAACAAAGAAAGAAAAAAAGAGAAGAAGGAAGAGGAAAAGGAAAGGAAGGGGGACGGGGAGATATGGGAGGAAAGGTTAATAGAAAAATTGGTTGAAATTGAAAATATGACGACGGAGAAAAACGTAATAGAAAAAAAACGTAATAGAAAAAATAAAAAACGAAAAAAAAAATGAAATAAGATGGTACAACCATATTGCAAAGGTAAGCGACGAAGAAGAGGGGAGGTTGGAAACATTTAATATCTGTCAACAAATATCGGAGGAAATAAACAGTGGGGCCGAAAAGGAAGTGGATATAGTGATAGGGTAGGGATTGGATAAAATACTGATCAGAAAAATAATAGATTTCGTAAACAGTAAGAAAGAAATCAAATACAAAATTATATCTAAAATTGCGGAAACAGTAAATAATGGGGGTACGGGGGGAGAATCACTCTTCGTATTAAGGAACATGAAATCCAACATTAAAGTTGATAAGTTAGGAATCAAGGTGGAGGCGGTAAAGAAAACCGGGGGGGGAGACCTCCTGGTTAAACTCAAAGGCCAGGGGACAGCGGAAAAGTTGAAAGGTGCCCTAACAGCGGACCTGGCAATGACGGTAAAAAGAAGAGGGGCTGTCTTTACAATAATGGAGGTGGACCCGTCGGTAAACTCACAAGAACTTAAGACGGCCATCTGTGAGTGGACAGGCCTCAAGGACGACGATATAAACATAAGAAGCATGAGGGACAGCAGGGGGGGAGGCCAAACGGCCACAGTCGCGGTGAGAGAAGAAAGGGCGGCTGTGGTAAGGGCCACGAACAAGTTAAGAGTACACTGGCAACTTTGTACGATAAAAGAAAGATTCACCCCCCTAAGGTGCTATAGGTGCCTGGAATATGGGCACAACACATACTCCTGTAAGGGTAAGGACAGGAGTGGAAGTTGTTTTAATTGCTTTAAGGAAGGGCACAGGGCCAATGAATGCAAGAATGAAGCACACTGTCTCTCATGAGACGAAAAGGGTCATCGGACAGATACGATGGACTGTCCGAAATATAGGGGAGCCCTGTTTGGAAGGAGTTAGAAAATAGACTAGGTTAGGTTTTAGGCTAGGCATACACAACACTCGTCATGTTGAAAAAATATGGCCCTTAACAACTACAAAGACGGCATCAGGGTTTTGCAGATTAACGTGGGGAGGGCCAGGCTAGCGCATGACCTAACCCACGTGAAAGCTGCGGAGCTCGAAGCGGATCTTCTCGTTGTTTCCGAACCAAACAAGAAACTGACTGAGAGGTGCGGGTAGGCACAAGACAAAAGTAAGGGTGTGGCGGTGTTCTTTAGAAATAGGGATGTTGGGATACGAAAAATCATTCGAGATCGGGCCACATCGTGGTAGAGCTTAATAGCGAAATCGCGATAGCGGCCTGTTATATATCGCCCAACATCCCTGTCACAGAATACAGGAGAAAAGTGAAAAACATAATGAACGCCGCCATCAAAGAAATTACTTGATCGTTGGGGACATCAACGCGAAATCATCCCAGTGGGGTTCCCCAAAAAATGACGAGAGGGGCGACCTATGGGATGACTGGATGGCTCAACTCAATATAATTTGCATAAACAACGGAGAACCAACATTCGTGAGAGGCGCTAGCAGGAGTCACATTGACGTGACTCTTGCTAGTGAGGGGTCATCCAGGAAAATCGCAAACTGGGATGTCCTCGAGGATCAGGTGTTTACCCACCATAGGTTCATCACCTTCGAAATAAAAATCAAAATCAAAAAAATCAACTTTACAAATAATAAAAACAATATAAACATTAAAGAAATATAATTTTTTATAATTTTATTTTATTTTTTACAGGAGAAAGAAAAGGAGAAAAGGGCAAAACTGACCGCTCGCGTCAGCGGAGAAGAGGGTGGGTTTTTAGCTGGTAGGCGCCCGGGTAACGGGTGAATCCAGCACGCCTGGGACACCTTCCCAGAAGTCTTTTGAAGATTTTCCCACCCACAAAAAAAAGGTTAGGTTAGGTTCGGTTAGGTTAGGTTAGGTTAGGTTCCACTCCTAAGAGCTGTAAGACCTTGACGTTGGTGAAGTGGCTCAGTAACTTCCTCTCTTCTCGGAACGTCTTGACGGACGGGTGGAGGGGAGTGAAGCTAAGAAACAGCTCAAAAAACAGGAGTAAACCTGGAGAAAAAATCCGTAATCCTACGCTGTTAGCCACCGTGGCTATGGGATGAATGATGCGCGAAGTCAGCCTTGAACGGTGCCTCTGGGATACCAGGCGCCCTCCCAGAGAATCCAGCCTTAGCGAGGTAAGGGCGCACTGCCTCGCCGGACTATTACTTCGTCCCCACTCGTGGGATTCGTATGGATTCATTTAGCAAACAAAACAAAAAACATCGTAGGAGGAGGAATATCTCGTCGGAGACAGAGGCATCTCTGTCTCACGACAGAAAAAGAAAGGTAGTTGATGAGGAATGCACGTCGTCTTCTGGCGAAGACGACAATAAAATATTTGATGAGGAGAAAAAAACGGTCGAGGATGACCTCGCCCGGGAGCTCTTCGAGCAGGAGCTAATCCAAAAACATAAAGAAATGGTTAACACATCCTTCGCATCTGTCAGACAATCGACCATGATGGAGGAGGAAGTTGAAGAGGAGAAGGAGTCAAGCGACGAGTTTGACTTCAGAAAGACTGACCTATTCTCGATCCTACTAGGTATCGAGAAAAAGGTCACCACACCCTATTGGTGCCAAAGCACCAATAAAGAAGAAAAAAAAGCCAAAAAAATCCTGGAGGGAGGAAAACTCCAGGAACGAAGAAACAGCCCCAGAGGCTATTAAACGAAAGCTCAGCGAGGTCGAACAGATCCTCGCGAGCCTTAATATTGAAAACGAAGATATTAAAAGGAGGATGGGGGAAATGAGAACTCTTACAAAAAGATTAAACAAGGCTACGGATGGAAAAAATATATCCGATATTACATTAAGCGGCATTAAATGTAATGAATGCCGGAAAGAAGCCGAAAAGATTAAAAAAGCGGAGGCTACCAAAAAAATAGTGGCAGCCTTGGAAAAGGGAGGTTCCTTCAAAGATTTTGAAGGAATCAAAGATAAATTTTGGGAGGACAAAGTGTTCTCCAAAACCAAGATTCTCCCTATGAGGAGCCAAGACGCGCTGGATAGAAAGGACTGTATGGTCCTAATAAATCCAAGCACTGAAAAAGAGTCGGAGAATATGACTCATGAAATCAGGGAGCTAGCGGAAGCCTTTAATCCCGGGGATTTCGAGGTTATCGAGAATTCGGTAACCTCCTTAAAAACAAAAAAAGCCTGGAGGCATTATGTCGCCAGACTTAATGGAGAACCCGGTAAAGATTTCAAAATGATCAGCGCTATGGTCGGGGAGAACCTGGGCGAGGACACGAATGTCCTCATACTCGGTGGGGAGATAGCTCCCACGAGGAAAATTATAGAGTTCACTGCTAATAGCGGTGGAATCTATAACATGATTATACACCCGAGAGCCTCCAGAGATAAGAGGTCGAAGGAGGGGGAATCTGTCCTGGTCAGGACAGGAGACAGGCCCTTCGCCGAAATACTGAAAAGTATGCAAGAGAAAGTTGACGTTGCGAGCCTCAACGTCAACATTAACAAGGTTAAGAAAACAAATGGCGGTGACATTGTCATCCGCCTCAAAGGCAGGGGTCAGGCACAGACCCTAAAAAATGCAATAATGAATAAAATGGTGGAGGTCAGTGTAACGACCAGAAATAGGGGGACGGTCTTTAGCGTCACTGACCTTGACCCGGCGGTCACCTCGGAGGAGGAGAAAGCTGAGGTCGAAAAACAGACCGGCCTAGCAGGCTTGGTCGAAATTAAATTGTTTAGAAAAACAAAATTCGGAGAGCAGATGTGTCCTCTCTCCGTTCCAAATAACAAAGCCGGCAAGTTAAGAGAGATGGGAACCATCAAAATAGGATGGTCGGCATGTAGGGTGAGGGAGCGAATAGCCCCTCTGAGGTGTTATAGATGTCTGGAATACGGACATAGTCTGACCTCCTGTAAGGGGGAGGACAGAAGCAAACAATGCCTCAATTGTGGCGGGCTCAACCATAGAGCCCAGGACTGTAAGGCCGTAGCGAAATGTATGGCCTGTAAGGTAGAAGGACATAGGATGGACACCATGAGGTGTCCAGAATATAGGAAATTAGTCCTTGGGAACAAGGACTAAAGAGGTCTAAATCTATAAAATGGACAAAAGGTCTTTTTACAACCTCTTTGTCCAGGATCTAGACCCCAAAAGAAGTAACCCAGATTTTAATATGTTAGTAATCGTCGCTGTTGCTCCAAGGTTCCGGCAATATACACCGGAGGCCTATTTTAGAATGTTGTCGTCGGTTGATCCCTATACTCTCAACACGACGACAACAAAGGTTTTATTTATTTTTTATTTATATATTTATTTTATATTTATTTATTTATTTATTTATTTATTTCATTTTATCCTATTTTAATCTAGATTTTGGAAGAGCATATCCCAACCATTATTAAAAAATCCCAACTAGGATACCTTCGGTTATTCATAAGATTAATATCAGAATAAATTTCCCATATGATGATAGCCCGGGGTCACGTATCTTGCTGCACAGCGTGGTGAGAATGTGGGCCTGATACAAGCAAAATGGCTAACGATAAAAAAACAGGCAAAAACCAGATAAACGTACTACAAGTGAACTTGGGAAGGTCCAAGATAGCGCATGATATCGCCTTTGACGAAGCAAACAAACATCACATCGACGTTATGATAATATCCGAGCCAAACAAAAACATTGGTGAATACCAAAAGGCCATAGATAAAACTTTTGAAACGGCTACCAATAACAACGGAAGACGACTATCCATAATGGCCGGAGATATAAACCCGAAATCCGCAATATGGGGAACTCCTATATCTGATATAAAAGGACAAATGGTAGAGGAGTGGTTGGCCCAAACAGGATGGGTAGCAATCAATAACGGCCACCACACCTTTGAAAGAGGTAACTCTAAAACACATATAGATGTTACTCTCTGTCATACCAGTCATAATAATAAGATCACCAACTGGTGTATAGAATATGTCAATCCCTACACACACCATGGACATATTCGATATCAGATAAAAACGAAAGGAACAATAAAAAAGATGAGCCCTAACAACAGGAAAAGGACATACTTTAACACCGAAAAGTACGTAGAAATACTAAAAAAAAGTAATGGAACATACGAGGAAATACTGAAGGCATATAAAGATGCCTCCAGTAATAACGACGCAAACACCTCGATGCAACCATTCTGGTGGAATCCTGAAATCGAGAATGCCAGAAACGAATATAATAAACATAGACGTAAATACACCCGAGAAAAGCACCCACATTTAAAACAAAAGTGGGAAGACGGTATGAAGTTACAAGGCAAAGTACTAAAAAGACTAATTATGCAAGCCAAAAAGAGATGTTGGGACGACCTCATGAAAGACCTTGAAAACGCCATTTGGGTCAGGGTTACAGGATAGTGACGGGCAAATTGGCTAATAGAACACAAGGCCAACTCAGCGCGAAAAGGAGAAAAAATATTATCCGCACCCTCTTCCCGACAACAAGAGGGAAAATAACAAATGACGACGATGACGAACCCGCACTATCAAATCGTTTCACCAGTGACGAGCTCGATATAGCGATTAGAGGTATTAAAAACGGCAAGGCACCTGGACCAGACGGCCTGCCAAACGAAGCTCTAAAAATCGCGGTGAAAACTAAACCGTTGCAAGTTCTAAACTATCTAAACGAACTTTTGAAGCAAAAACGGTTTCCCGACTGCTGGAAAACAGCCAGAGTCGTTCTACTTCCGAAGGAGGGTAAAGACCCAAACGAGGCAGGCAGGATCGCTCTATATGCCTGATCAACTCTTTCGGAAAACTACTAGAACTTATGATTACAAATAGATTGGCTGAGGAGATCGAGAATAAGAACCTCCTATCTCCGCATCAGCATGGCTTCCGACCCAAAAGATCAACGGTGTCGGCAATAAACGAACTAAAAGAAATAGTAGGTAAAACCAGCCACAAATGGGATGTACTTGTGGCTGTTGATATAAAAAATGCCTTCAATACCGCGAAATGGCATAAAATAGTCATGGCTTGTAAAGATAACGGAATTAGCCCTTACTTAACGAACTACATAAAAAACTACCTGAGTGACAGGAGGGTGACCTCCGGCATCATTTCACATAGGTGCACGATGGGTGTTCCGCAGGGCTCCGTCCTTGGACCGGTTCTGTGGAACATCATGTACAACGGTACCACGGAAAACAAACGGTCCCTTCAAAATGGTAGTGGAAAGACAAAGAGTCGAGGCCAAAAAGAAAATAAAATATATGGGAGTAATAACCTCAACTTCCTGGAACATATGAAATACACGGTCGAAAAAGCCGATAAAAAGATCTCACAACTACGGAGAATGATGCCGAATGTGGGAGGGCCAGGTTATTGCAAGCGCAGGATTCTGTGCCAAGTAATGCACAGCATCCTCCTGTATGCGGCGCCATCCTGGCTCGAAGCCATGAAGATACAATCATACAAGCAAAGATTAATGGCCGCGCAAAGAAAAGGCTTACTGATGGTCGCCGCTGCCTATAGGACCGTATCGGCCGAGGCAGTCCAGGTTATAGCAGGTTTCCCACCGATTGATCTCATGATAGCAGAGAGATGTTTTCTATATAAAATAGGAGGCAGGTTAGCCGGTAATAGATGAATGGCAAGAGAAAGAACATATAAAAAGTGGCAGGAGAGTTGGGATAGTCTGGAGACAAAGGCCCAGTGGACAAAAACATTGATTAAAGACATAAGAAGCTGGGTCATGTGTAAACACAGAACCACTTCTTACTACATCACGCAGGTTCTGACGGGGCATGGTTCGTTCGGAACCTTCACTAAAAGAATCCGTAAAACCGAGGATGACACATGTAAAAAATGTGGGCAAAGGGACGACCCGGCCCATGTCCTCTACGAATGTGCGAGATGGGGTGAGGAGAGGACCAGACTTAAAGAACAATTAGGATGTGACTTGCCTACGGCAACCGAGATCATCGGGAAAATGTTGGAGGACAAAGCAACCTGGAACGCGGTAACGACGTACATGACCGTAGTAATGAACAGAAAGGAAATTGAGGATAGAAACTCTCAGGGATAGCAATAGAATAAGGAAAGGGATTTTCAAAGGGGATGTGCGCTGATGTAATGACAACTTGTCCTCCCGGCGCACGCAAATCCCCAGGGATGTGAGGGTGGTTTAGTGGGTGAGAGTCCCACACAAACTCACAGCATTGCACCCGCCCGCTGTGAGGACGGCATTAGCTTCCACCCTACCTTGGGGGCAAAAAGAAAGTGCTCGGAGGGGTCTAGTCGAGGAGGCAGGAAGTGATTCACCCCAAATCCTCGTCGCGAGATCTCTGGGATGGGGTTTGGTCTACCTGACACGACGAGTCCCAATGGCTCATAGGGTGTCTCCGAAAGGAGTGGTCGGTCCTGAGTCACTCAACTTTCTGTAAGAGGAAACATGACCGACCAACCTTCTCGGATAGGCGATGAATAAGGAACAAATGCCGTTCCCCAATAATTGCCCGCGGACCAAAAAGACTTTACCTCCCGTCTAGGACATTCCCAGCCTAGACGGTATCCCTAACCTTGCTCCGGCTTCCTACCTCCTGTTTCCCCCCCGATGCTAGTAGGAAACGAGGGCTAGGGGTTTCCTAATTACTTACCAATTTCAACGATGCCCTTAAGGCCAAAGTTACCTCCCTGAGCTACTGCGCGTCGGAACTGGTGGAAATGAAAAGACAAGTCGGGAATATCTCTAGGAGAAACTCGCTTGGAGGTAGGGAACATACCCAGATGGAAAAAATTAAACCTCTAAGTCAGGATATGGCCACACAAACCATGCAGCCTGATGACGTTTTCAAAGAAATACAAATAAAAGAGATTGTCTACAAAATGGAAGCAGCTGTGGACAACGACGACATCAAAGACATGATAGAAATGGAATGGCAGGAAGGGAAATATGTACTCGAAATGTCAGACAAACCTATAACAAGCTGTAAGGGGGATGGCGATATTACGATCGTCGGCGACTTCATCAAATACAAAGATAACAGATTGGTTAGTAAAATCACGGGCAAGTCAGAGACAATCCAAAATTACATCAAGGCGGGTAAGTAGATGAACAACGTATGTCTGACTATAGAAATAGGGAAAACCGTGTGTTAGAGAGAGAGCAGCGAGACAATGTGTAAGAGAGAGAGAGAGACTTCGTTTTTGCGCATAACAGCGGGAGCGCTGATATACCAGGTCGGTTAAAAGTCTTTGGGTTTTAAAATATTATATATACCATTATTATTCGCTAATCTTGTAACATAAAAGTATAATGTATAAATAAAAAGAGATTTTTGTCAATGTAAGGTATCACGCACGTAATCGAGACAGATTCGTTGCGATGATATACCAGGTCGGTTAAAAGTCTTTGGGTTTTTTAAAAATTATATATTCCGTTATTAATGTGATTGGAAATTAGTTTTTTGAGGATAGCAGAAGAGTGAAGATCATGTTAATCATTATATTATCTGCAGTACTATGTTCAGTACTATGCGTTGTCGACCAACAGTATGCAATGAAGTATTTACACCGGTTCGGGTACGCAAATGAAAATGATTTGACTAAACTTGAGGATTATTTGTTGAGTTTTCAAGAAAGATATAATATCCCTGCAACGGGAGAATTAGATGAAAATACAATTCAACTTCTAAATAGACCAAGATGTAACGTGAGTGAAGCAGCTTCCGACGATGATCATTCTTTTAGAGTTAAATCAAAATGGTCAAAATTTGATTTGAAATGGTATTTCCCTCAGGCAACACCAGAATATCTTAAAGTAACCAAAAAGGCTTTTGAAGTGTGGAGTAACAGTTCAAAGTTTAAATTTGAATTAATATACAAAATACGGCCTTATGCTCCCGATGTATCTATTACAGTTGTACGGGGAAAGCACTATTTTCGAGAAAATTGCCAAGGTAGAGGTGAGTGCTCCAGTACATTTGATGGTCCCGGAAAGGTGTTGGCACATGCTTATTTCCCAAAAGGCAACAGTTGTATAGAGCTTCATATTGATGCTGATGAGAAGTGGGATTTAAGTTTGGATGGATCAAGTTCAGAAGATCAGACTAGCCTACTTATGGTATTAATTCATGAAATTGGACATATTTTGGGAATTGCTCACAGTGATATTGAGACAGCAATAATGTATCCATGGTATCAATTCAACATTGCTCCTAAATT
Organism: Diorhabda sublineata; assembly: GCF_026230105.1. Taxonomy (NCBI): domain Eukaryota; kingdom Metazoa; phylum Arthropoda; class Insecta; order Coleoptera; family Chrysomelidae; genus Diorhabda; species Diorhabda sublineata. Next base: position 3,636,950 of record NC_079486.1, read on the forward strand.
GGATGAGGATGATAAAATGGCCCTTGAAGCTTTTTATGGACCAATCAATACATATGTAAATAATCCTTTCAAACCCACATCAGCGCTGCCACCGACTACAAAGACACTTGCACATCAACCAAATGAACCGGATAAAAATTTATGCGACATAACACCGGAGTATATGTTCATTGCCATGGCTGGTGAATTTGAAAATTACCATTTATATATTATTAATGAAAATTCCCTATGGAAAATTGATTTGAACTCGAAACTTATTCCCTCGCAACCAGAAATACTCGATGATTATTTACCTGAAGAAGTGGGTCCCATAATTCAGATTTTTCAAAGTTCTTCAGATAATTTAATAGCAGTCAATGACCGTAAATACTATGTAGCAGATTTTCCCGCTCTACAAATACTTAGGAAAATAATTTAATTATACCTAAGAATTCTCAAATAAACACAATGTTTCAAAGCAATCATGGGAAAATATATGTATTTTATAATAACAGTAATTATATTGAATTTGACAAGAACTTGAAAACTGTTTGGAATAGAGGACAAATAAAAGATATTTTCCCTGGACTACCCACAGATGTTACAGGAGCATTCCAGTACATTGACGGACACATGTACTTTTTCAAAAACACCACATACTACAAATATAATGAGTTTACCAAAAAACTTGTTGCAGCCGGACCCTTTAATTGGAACGTGTTCGATATTCCATGTCCAAATGGAGACCTTTTAAATCATCTCAAAATTTTATTAACAAAAATAATTTCTTTTTATCAATAATGTTGTATATTTTGAAATAAACTCTTATTAAATTTTTTTGGAAATTCCCGAACCCCAATCTTAAGATAACTTTTACCTATTAATAAGAAATTTTTTGATAACGCAGGAAATTGATAAGAATATTTCTAAACCAAATGGACCACATGTACAGGAAATAGTGAAAATTTATTAGAATACTCGGAAACCATATGGACCACATTTACAGGAAATTACAAAATTACAAAATTGCCGCAAATAAAATATTTTTTCTAGAACATTCTATCACAATCGTATGGAGATAGTGCCATGAGTATAAATGAGTATAAAAATAGTCAATTCCAAATTCGGAGAATCAGTTTTATTGGATTTAGATACAGAAGTAGTGTTTTTACCGCAAAGAGTGACAAGTGTCCACAAACCAGTCATTGAAGAATTTGAAAAGGAAAAATTGAGGAACTATAGACGTGCCTAATACACACACAGAGAGAGAGAGAGAGAGGTGAGTACCATGAATATTGTAAAAAAATCTGAAAATTTACTGCAAGTCATTAAAAATGTCAGAAAAATATTGTTTGATAAGATAACGGATAGAGATGTGGAAATTTGGTTGAATCGATTGAAAAAACAAATTAAAGTATGTAATTTGACAATTAAAAAAGGACTGCATGTAGGTACAATTAGGAAATTACAAACATACATAGGAAATTCCAAACATTTTAAACAACTTATTTCAAATAGGAATATAGGTATGGGGCTGAATAATAAACTGAAAAATAGGGTTAAATGGGAAAATGTAGCTTCTGCATTTACAAGAAGAATTAAAACCGGACTTATAGTAAATTTATATCATAAGGACTTAACGCAAAAATAAAATAAGGGAAATTTTTAGGAAAAAATATTCTGTTGTTAAAGTTTATGTTTGTTTTTGTGGAGAGTTCATTAAAAAATCTGGTGAAAATGAAATTTCTAGTTTCCATTATTTTATAACTAAAAATTCTTTTATCGATGTATCGACCGATATAGAGCGATGGTTTTTCGAGAACGTCAAAGATAAAATTAATTTTAAATTTTCAGAATTTCAAGAGAGGGACTCTGGTTTTGCATTAAGTAAAATTATATCTTTAGAAGTAAATATCAATAAATTTGAAATTGGAAACGGCTCATCTTATATTAAACTTCCAGAACCTATTCAAAAAAGCGAGGGTGCATAAACATTAAAAATTCTGACCAAGCATGTTTTTATTGGTCAATTGTTAGTGCTTTGTACCCAGCCAAAAATAATAAAGAACTCACTTCCTCATATCCATATTATAGCACAGTTTTGAATACACAAGACTTGGAAGCTCCGATGACCCTGCATCAAATTTCAAAGCTTGAAAAATCTAATAACATTTCCGTCAATGTCTATGCCTTGGATTTAATTGAAATAAATAATAAAAAACCATTTTACAAAGTATATCCAGTAAGACTTGCTAAATCAATACACGAGAAACATGTAAATCTTTTATTAATTCAAAATACATATTTTCCAAAGCTAAACGATTATGAAGCACCTCCTATAGATAATGACAATTCAGAAATCACATATCACTACTGCTGGATCAAAGATTTGTCACGTTTAATTGATAGTCAGTTAAGTAAAACTACATATAAAAAATTTATTTGCAATCGCTGCATAAATTATTTCAGCAGTGAAAGTGAATTGAATGTCCACTTGAAATTATGCTCTGAATTAAATAATTATAAAATGTCTTTTCCAAAATATGAATCTGTTAGTTTTAGAAATTATATATATATAAACAAACTACGCCTTTTGTAGTTTATGCCGACTTTGAGTGCACGCTAGAACAATTTACAGATAAAAAACAGCTTCATAATAAGACAAATAAATATCAAAAACATATAGCATATAGTGCTGGTTACTATGTAAAATGTAGCTACAACGAAGACTTGAGTTTTTTCAAGAGCTACAGAGGTAGAGATTGCATGGATTGGTTTGCAAATGGATTATCGAATTTAGCTGAAAGTATTAAATCAGAAATTACAACTATTACACCTATGGAAGAAAAACCAGATTTACGTGTGGCAACAATGTGTCACATATGTGAAAAGGGTTTTTCCTCTACAGATATCATTGTTAGAGATCACGATCATTTTACGGGGAAGTTTAGAAATTTTGCACATCAAGCATGCAATTTAAATTTCAAAAAACTGTTTGTTGTACCTACAGTTTTCCATAACTTAAGTAACTACGATAGCCATTTCATCATTTCGGAATTAACTAAAAGAGGAAACATCAGTTTACTCCCCATAAATAAAGAAAAATACATTTCATTTACACTTAACGATTCAGATACAAATATAAAATTTCGATTCATAGATTCACAGAGGTTTTTGGGTGCTTCCTTGGAAGAATTGGCTGCTACATTGAATGATAATGATTTAAAAATTTCCAAAAGAGAATTTAGTAATTTAAGTGTCGAACAATTTAAATTAATAGCCAAAAAAGGGGTTTTCTGTTACGATTTTATAGATAGTTGGGAAAAATTAAATACTTGTGAACTACCACCAATAGAGGCATTTTATAATAAATTGGAGGATAAAAACATCAGTATTGAGAAGTATTCTCATGCTCATGCAGTGTGGAAATCATTTGATATTGAAAATTTGGGTCAGTATTCTGATCTGTACTTAAAGACCGATGTTTTACTTTTATCAGATGTTTTCGAACAATTTCGAAGAAAATGTTCAATTACTTATGGTTTAGACCCTGCATGGTACTATACAATGCCTGGATATACTTGGGACTGTATGTTGAAATATGTAGGATGTAAATTAGAGTTATTGCATGACGTAGACATGATCATGTTTATCGAGAAAGCAATTCGAGGAGGAATTTCGGTTTGTAGCAGTAGATTATCGAATGCTAACAATAAGTACATGCCTGAATATGATTCCACAAAAAACACAAAAATTTTGATGTTATGTCTGTGGCAGATAATTCTTCCTTAGGATATATATTACAAGTAGACTTGGAGTATCCACATGAATTACATGATCTTCACAGAGATTTTCCATTTGCTCCCGAACACCGCAAGCCTGTAGGCTCAAATTATTCCAAATTAATGACAACGCTTTATTGTAAAAAAGAATACACAGTTCACTATCGTAATTTAAAACAAATGTTAGCCAACGGTATGAAAATTAAAAAGATACATAAAATTCTGAAATTCAATCAATCTGCATGGCTGCGGCCCTATATCGAACTAAATACTCGTTTGAGGGCTGCAGCTACCAATGACTTTGAGAAAAATTTATATAAATTGGCAAATAATGCTGTGTTTGGAAAGACGATGGAAAATATACGGAAGCACCGAATTGTAAAACTTGTTAAAACTTGGAATGGTCGATACGGCGCCAAAAATTTGATATCTAGTGTTAGGTTTCATAGTCGAACAGTTTTTAATGAAAACCTAATTGCAGTAGAACTCACTAAATCAGAATTGGTTTTCAATAAGCCTCTTTATGTTGGTATGACAGTTTTGGATTTGTCGAAGCTGTGTATGTATCAATTCCATTATGATTACATGATTCCGAAATTGGGTATTGATAGATGTAAATTAATGTACATGGACACAGACAGTTTTGTGTATGAGCTCATCTGTGATGATGCATATGAGGAGGTGCTAAAAGCTGATTTAACAAAATTCGATACTTCAGATTACCCCATCAATAATAACTATAATATTCCACAGGTAAATAAAAGGCTTGAGGTCTAAAATGTATTCTTTTAAAGTTCAATCAGGTGCAATAGTAAAAAAGGCAAAAGGAGTTCGATATAATGTAGTAAAAAACAAAATAAATTTTGAAGATTATGTAAACTGTGTAAATGATTTCAAAGAAAAAAATATTACTCAACGCTATATTAGGTCATATGCTCATAACGTATATAGCATAGAACAGACAAAAATTGCGCTAAGTCCTCATGACGATAAAAGATATTTGATTACCAATAGTTATGATACGCTGCCGTGGGGTCATTATAGTATTCCAAACTTACTCTCTTGTAGATAATGAACTCCTCAACATTAATGGAATTATGCATCATAAAAATTTGTGAAACGATAAAGTCAGCAGCCGATTTCGCAGATCAATCCCCTCTTCCTCGGAAATTGACCGAAAAAATTGTGAAAAAATTTCCTGTTTACAAATGGAATGCGATGATAAAAGAGGCTGAGAGTAATCCAAATTCTTCATCCATTGGAATAGAATATATTGACTATAATAAAGAAAACCGTTATATTTAAGAAACACTATATTAAGTAAAATAAATTGGGGAGATATGTTTGAAGAATCTACTTACTGCGTATGGTCTAGTGGATATTGGCTTCCACAATATCGAATTGAAGAGTTTATTAATAGCATTGGTGAATTAAAGAAAGATATTGCTTTCTATGGAGATAAAAGTGAGGTTATGAAACAAATGCTGAATCTTAGTTTATTTGATAAGAAAGTGACGTGGAGCAGTCTTCACTGGGGGGTGCCTGAAGAGGTACATCAGTTGGCCCGTAGACTGCGGACATTAAATGTGGAGTTATTAATTTTTGTAGGTTTTTTGGCAATTTTTCTACATTCAAAGATCTATATCTCAGGTTCTAATATAGCTACAGAGTCCGTTTTGGTTTAAGAACACTCACTGAAACACCTTCTTTCTTTTGAGTTTTTGATATTGTAATAATTTCTGATACTTATTTAATGGATTCGATTCGAGCGAAGCCACGGGTAAAAGCTGGTAATATACTATTTTCTTTAATAATTTTTGAGAGATCAAAATATTTTGAGAAAGACTGAAGTTAAGTCGAAACGTCAACTTTTTATCAATCTTTCAAAAAATTGTTTCTAATTTCTACATTCGTATATATTATCGTAATTTGTAATAATCCTGAATTGAAAATAACCTATCATGAAACTAGCTGAGCGACTGAAATTTATGATGTAAAAAATTACGACATAATATACAATACAATATAAAATTATGATACCGCCACTGAAAAAACAAATCAGAATTATGTCTTCTGCCAGCATCAAACTACCATATTTCTTCATATTTTCCAAAAAGCGTTTGTTAACGGCTGAAAGATGGAATTCCTGCAAAGTTCGCTCGACCGAGTGACGTTCTTTCAGAAATGAATCTTCCCAACTCGTTTTTTTTAGTAACTTTTTTTACTTTACCAGTGCGAAAAAACGTGAACTGTTTCAATAAAACCGCTTAAACCTGCTATTGATATACCATAATTTTGTTTTGATAACTCAGTCCAACCTCGAGCACTGATCAATAAGCTCCAGGTTATAACTAAGTTCTTTGTTTGAAAAATCCTCCCATTCCTCGTATAAAAAGCTTTTACATAAATTAATTTATTGTCACTTAAATAATAAATAGAGCATCGATTAAATTTGAATAGAAAACTACAATGTTATACGTGTAGAAAGAGGAAGAATCATATTATTCGTCAAAACTCCTTTCATATATATTTTCTTTTTATCCATTCGCTCTCGTTTACGTAACAGGAAATTCGAAATTTCATTTAATATCCATTGGAGTATACTTAACAAAAACATCCCAGCAAGTTGCCAAGGAAAAATTCCATAACTCGCGTTATGTATATATACAATGAAAAGATGGTGGTTTCAAAAGGTGGTGCAGGAATTTATCTTTTCATGAAGCAATCTTTTTATAACTTCCATTTTTGTCAAAGAGAAGTTACATCATCTCGTTTGCATTAGGTATCGGTCTGGTTCAGATAACAGATAAAACATTATTTTCATTTTATTCGTCTATATATAATATTATTTCGATGTTTCTTGGTAAGGTATTTATCACTATATACATGACAAACCGTTTTTTATTCGATATTGATATTTTCGATTCACATAACTTATCAAATTCCACCTAATTTGATTACATTCCAATTTAAGACCACATAAAAACAACAATATAACGATTGAAGAATGTTTCTGGCGCCGAAGTTATATAAAGGATGTCCCTAAATTAATTAACACAATTTTTTGAAAAATTACACGTAATTTTTACGCGACAAAAAACTTTATTGACAAATATATATTCTATTGTGTGAAAGTTCGTCATATTTTCTTTTCCGGTCATCCTTAACGTCAATTTTTCAAATAACCTCATAAATCCCAATGTTGCTTATATAAAAAATTAAGGCCATAAAGACCATTTATTAGAATTAAGCCGATTACATGTACGAGGACAAATGTTGAGAAAACCTGGGAAGACTAAATGAACTTTTTGTTGCAGGGTTTTGTGGCGTTCAGCTCACAGGGCGACAGGATCGCGTTGACTCAGATAGAGCAAGTGATAAACGGCAGTTACGTTGTCCTGGGATATTACGATACCCAAGCCGACAATCTCACATGGTTCGGCAGGGAAGTTTGGCGAGGTAAGCGACTCATTATATGAATTCGGTTTGAATACGACATCGTTCAAAAACTTGTGACTTTGTAATATAGTCGCGTCCTCAAGAACAGTTCCGATTTTGATGTTTTTTTTTTTAATTTTGTTTTTTCATATTCTTTAAAATCAGAAATGGGAACGGAACTATTTATCTGTGATATTTATACACAAAAAAATTTCTACTATACAATATCCATTGAAAACTTGTAAATATATTAATGAATGTTATAAACAATTACCTATAAGTTTGATCTGTGTAGTAATGACATGGAATTAATTTGCGGACCAAAATATAAATTTTTTATTGACCATAGAAAATTCATTATTTTATATACAAAAAAAGTACATTTAATTTTCATTCTCATTTCGCGTTTCGGAGACTTCTTCATCTTCTTCAAGTGGTGGGTGGTTACTGCAATCATTTCCACTGTAAACTATGCAGGCTGGCGAGCAATGCAGACCACTTTTTCTGCAGGCCCACGCTGTGTTTACACTCGCTGAATTAATCCTCAAAAGAAGAAACGAGAAGATTCATCTCTTTTATTCTCGTTAAGGTCAAGTAATTTATTCTTCGTATGTTGGGAAGTAACAACAGAAATATTCTGGCGTTTCTTGACTTTTCTTTCAGCAAATAATGATTCAGTGCAAATAAAACAATTTTGGTCCCAATCAAAAGAGGAATTCGAAGATCTTCTTAACTTCAATTTAGGTGGGCTAAGAAATTCTTTTTCATAAAGTTTTCTTATTTCAGCTGAAAAACTTTACGCTAAAGCGTTTTCGACAACTAGAATGAACAAATACTTTTTTTCCGCTATTGAGAAAATTAAGAAGTTCGTTATTTTTCTAATGTATTGCTGTTGTTCTCAATGTTGGCAGTCCCCGAGTCACTTCAGTCAATTTTTCCTGAACTTCAGTTGAGGTACTTGGAACATTTATATTTTCACCTAGTTCGCAAATACAGCAAACGTTCTCTGTAGAATCTACAGCGTCTTGTTCTTCCTCCTATAAAAATAAGTATTTCAACAATTCAGAATTTAAAAAACTTTTACTGACATTATAGGAAGTTATTGATAGGATTTATATATTTTAACTTGAAATAAATACGCAGTGATATTCATATATATATTGATTCACTATGAATCTTTTATTTTTATAATCCCTTTTCGAGAAAAGTCGTCACAGGACAGAGTTTAGTCGCAGACTAACTATTTAAAAATATATTTCATTCCAGGTCCAACTCTAGACTATACTGAGTAAAACACATGTTTTCTTAAACAAAGACAACTCAAGTACCTGAGGTTATAAAATCAAGCCTATGGCCCCTTTCACACCAAACGAATCCGAATCAATCTGGATCACTCCGAATCAAGTTGAATCTGATTCGTCATCTCCACTCTTTCACACCTGAATCAACCTGAATCTATAAAAATCCTTTCGTCTTCTTTTTGTTTTCCTTCTTTTAGTTGCTTTTGAGCTATCATCATGGACGCAGTTGTTTTAAATGCAATAGTGTTTTTTAACACTGGCGTCATAAATCGCACTATTTTCTTTAATTTTTAAAATTAATAACTCCACGTCCATCTCGTATGGTTGTTGATTCAAGACTGACCGGACGAGGAATCTGACAGGTTGAATCAAGTGCGACCTCGAATCAAACCTGATTGAACCAAATTCGTCCGGTCTGAAGGCGGGAAAAGAGTCCCTTCACATTTAAACGGAGCGCTCGAAGCCGAATCTTGGTCAATCAGATTCAACTTGATTCGGAGTGATTCTGATTGATTTGGATTCGTTTGGTGTGAAAGGGCCCTATACCGGCCTCTCATTCAAACTGCACCAATGTGTCTTAAATGTGTTTTCTAAAAAACTTAAAAGCAATAAATTAAAATATAATAGTCCTTTTAAATAAATATTTCTAAGAACCAAAAATATATAAAATAAATGTTTAAAAACTAGAATTCATTTTTGCTAAGAGTCCAACAGACATCATTAATATTTTTTAATGGATTCGTCAGTAAATTAATGAATTTTTCAGAGAATATAATTTATTAATTATATTTATATGTATTAACTTATAAATAAATACCTTCTTCATTATGCTGATATACACGATTCACTCCGATAAAAATTATTATTATTATAAATAATTCACACTGATAATAATTCACTGTAAGTAAAAAAAAAATTAATACTTGAAACTTGACGAAGCGTGCAGTTACTCTAAAGAGTAAATGAATATTGAGTGAAATAAGCAGTAAAAATATAAAACTAGTCAAACATCTGCTCTCAGACCTCGAATTCTTTCATCAGGTAGGGACTACCTAAACAACAAAAAGGTAAATTTCTATTGTACGAATAGTACCTATACCTCACAAAACTTTCCAATGCAACGTTAAATCTTATATATTAAAAAAATTGATGATTTCCATTCCGAGTCCGTTCAGGAGTTCTACCCAGCCGATTTGCTTAATTTTTTTTTTTTCAATAAAAGGTATTGATGCACAGATCAGCCATCAACCATCGGATTTCATCTAATTTTCGCCATTCTCAAGTTATACTCAAATGCGATTTCCCCCTGTACATTACTTGTGGGAATTTTTCACATACACACGTTCTATCCTTAATATCTCAGATACTTTTCAAGATAGAGACTTCGTTTTGGTTTAAAAATACTCGCTGAAACACCTTCTTTCTTTTGAGTTTTTGAACACTTAAATCGGTTGAGTTGGAGAGGAGCTAGGCGCGGACATTCAATGTGGAGTTATGGATTTTTGTAGGTTTTTGGCAATTTTTCTATATTCAAAGATATATATCTCAGGTTCTAATATAGCTACAGACTTCGTTTTGATTTAAAAACACTCACTGAAACATCTTCTTTCTTTTGAGTTTTTGAACACTTAAATCGGTTGAGTTGGAGAGGAGCTAGGCGCGGACATTCAATGTGGAGTTATGGATTTTTGTAGGTTTTTGGCAAATTTTCTACATTCAAAGATCTATATCTCAGGTTCTAATATAGCTACAGACTTCGTTTTGATTTAAAACCACTCACTGAAACATCTTCTTTCTTTTGAGTTTTTGAACACTTAAATCGGTTGAGTTGGGGAGGAGCTAGGCGCGGACATTCAATGTGGAGTTATGAATTTTTGTAGGTTTTTGGCAAATTTTCTACATTCAAAGATCTATATCTCAGGTTCTAATATAGCTACAGACTTCGTTTTGATTTAAAAACACTCACTGAAACATCTTCTTTCTTTTGAGTTTTTGAACACTTAAATCGGTTGAGTTGGAGAGGAGCTAGGCGCGGACATTCAATGTGGAGTTATGGATTTTTGTAGGTTTTTGGCAAATTTTCTACATTCAAAGATCTATATCTCAGGTTCTAATATAGCTACAGACTTCGTTTTGATTTAAAACCACTCACTGAAACATCTTTCTTTTGAGTTTTTGAACACTTAAATCGGTTGAGTTGGGGAGGAGCTAGGCGCGGACATTCAATGTGGAGTTATGGATTTTTGTAGGTTTTTGGCAAATTTTCTACATTCAAAGATCTATATCTCAGGTTCTCAGGTTCTAATATAGCTACAGAGTTCGTTCTTCTCTATTATAATGATTTCTGATATTTATTTAATGGATTCCATACGAGCGAAGCCGCGGGTAAAAGCTAGTATTATATATATATATATATATATATATATATATATATATATATATATATATATATATATATATATATATATATATATATATATATATATATATATATATATATTTATATATTTATATGTTGTTACAAATGCACTGGTTCTTTAGCTAAATAATTCTATTTAGAAAATTGGTGAAGAAAATCGCCTTGACATGACTTGACATATATATTAGTGAAAAAAAGGAACATCGGAAATAATATTAATAAAATATACTGAAGAGATTCTCGTCCACATATGTGTAAGCAAAAATAAATATTTGTAGTGTATACAAGTAACACATAAATGTTTTTTTTATTTTAATATTAAATTATTGTTAAAAACTTTTTTGTAACAACTATTTGTTACAATAAGATTAATATATGAAGATTTTTTTACAAAAAAATAAAGACCAAACTGAATTTTTTATATAAATGTCGTTGATATTATTTAAAAAATACAAATAGGTCCGTCTCCCCGCTTTAAGAGGTTTCTGATTTTAAATAATATAAAAAAACTACTTCAATAAAAGATTTGTAAGCTAAAATATTCATACTAAAAATTCCTAATTCCAAATTTATATTTGAAAGATCAAAAATATAATTTTAATACATGTGAAGTCAATCAATCAATATATTAGATTATTGAATTCACAAAAATATTATTTGATTAGTAGTAAATATATTTCAATGTAAAATGGAGTTATCGATTTTATATTATGTTCGTTATGATCCCTTTTACGAAGTCGAATACTAAATTACGGTCATTTAACCGAAAAAAGATCATAACATGATGGAATATAAAAAGTTTGATATCATCAGGATTTACTTTTTGCTATCTTTCAATGATAACAATTTCAAGCTTACTTTATTCCGATTCTAACTCACTTTGATTCCAGAAAAAACTTTTATGTTCCTTATCTATTGATCTTATTGGTGGTTTGATATTTTTATATAATATGTACGACGTCTTTTTTCCTAAACTTTAAAAAAAACGTGGCAAAAGTATTTTTTTATCTAAGAAATTGAATCTATACAATAAATACATCCTACTTTTATTACCAAATATATTTATATAAATTTTTAGAATTGTATTAGAATTAAAATACAGTATAAGTAACGAATAAATTCATTTACTAGTTAATATACACCCCACAAAAATTATCGTATCACTCATTATTTTTTAAAAATTTTATATGTGTTGCCTGTTTTTCGAATTTTATTATTATTACGAATTAAAATACCAATAGATACGCCTTTTGTAACATTTATTTTATAACAGTTTTATCTACAGAGGACAAAAAGTTTGATTTGCCAAAACATAGAAAATATCAAAAAAATTTTAAAAAACATCTATACAAAAAAATGAACGGTGCTTAAACTGAAACCAGTCAATGATTTTTTAATAGCGTGTGTTGCCGCCCTTCACTCTAATTACAGCTTCCATTCGTTTTGGAAGACTTCTGAACAAGTTCTGGACGTATCCTTGCGGCATGTTTACTCAGAAGCTAAAAAGAAAATTCTGAAGATCATCTAGTGTTCTTATTGGTGCCGGATGTTGTTGAATTTGCCATCCTAGATGGTCCCAGACATGCTCTATTGGGTTAAGGTCCGGGCTACGTGTAGGCCAATTCACGGTGGGTATCTCGACCTCTTCTAAGTACTTGTGAACCCTTCTAGCAGCGTGTGAACGTGCATTAGCACAGAGTTGTCATTGATATGAGGCATATAGGGCACTACATGGGGTTCTAGGATATTGGTCATGTACCTGTCAGCATTTAGTCTACCATCATTCACTGGTACTAACTTCGTGCGACCCTCGAAAGAAATTCCTCCCCAAAACATGATACAGGTACCACCAAAGCTTTCAGTTTGACAAAAATTAACCTGATCGTGCCGTACACCACGTCGCCTCTATACTGGTACACGCCTATCTGATTAATACAGACAAAATCTTGATTCATCCGTGAATAAAATATTGGACTAATCTTGAATATTCCAATTTGCGTGTTCTCGAGCAAATTCCAATCTTGCTACTCGATGTTCTCTGGTAAGACGTGGACCTCTAGCTGGCACTCTGGCACTCTGTTCGCAGCCTTCGAGCGGTGGTATGCTTAATTCTTAACGCCGTTAACCTCAAATAACGATCATCTACGACCGAAGTTACCCTTCCGCGGCCTTGTCCGGGTCTTCTGGTTCTCTGAATATGGTGCTTTGTTGAACTCTAATTACCCCGGCGACGTATCTTTGACTGCGGTAATCTTGTATGAGCGCGATGATTCTAGCGGCTTCTTCATTCGTCACATGTCTTGTTAAACGTTGAGGCGCATCCATTATTAACAAAATAAATTTAAATTTTCACTATACAATAACACAATTAGCTTAGAAAGTTCTCGATCTCAATGCGTTCTCCAAGATAGAAATGATTTACTCGAGCATTTTTGTTTCCAAAAAATTTTGTAAGAAATTGTGATATTTTTTTGCCCGTGCTGAGAAACCAGAAATATCTATTGAGTTGATACATATACAGATTGTCTCAAAAAACTAAAATTAAGTATTAAAAATATCTTTGTGGGGTGTATATGTTACAGGAAAAGGGGATTCTCCAGTCAGAGTTGACTCTTCCTAGATAAAATCTCGACTCTTACTGGACTTTTTAGTAAAAGTTGATTAAAAGGGAAAAGTGATAAATTTTGAACAACATTTACTAGACAGAGTTGACTAGACCTAGGGAAAGTATACTCTTACTGCCTTGAGTTAGTAAAAGTTGACTTTTTGCATGGGGAAAACCGATTTGACCTTGGTAAAGTCGACTCTTACTGATATTTTCAGGAAAAGTTTACTTTGGAAGCCGAGCGTTCTAGATTTAGCTTTTCTCGAAACACTTGTTCCTTGGAGTCCGGCATAATTATTACACTCTGAAAGTGTATTAAAATTCAAAGACACGCTGAAATTAATTGTAGTCCAGGAAACGAAGCGAAAACTTTTGTATTGAATTAATTGTAAGACTAGCAAGGCATCAATTTTTAAAAACATATCATGGAAACAGAAACAACAGAAACAGTGAGTGATCTGAAAAAAACGATTAAAAATGAAATAGTATCTGTAAATGGATTATTCGATACTTGGGAAATATTTCAAACTTAAACAAATAACACTTATCTTTGCCTTGAGCGGCATCTAAACTATGAATGAAAGAAAAAACAGATTCCGCCTCGGTTTTTGGCTGTCCAATTAGCGTAAGATAGCTCAAATTCGGAGAATCACGACATACATTAAGTAGATAACTTTACAACTTTAAACTACTTTGTTTACTGGGCTATTAATGAAGTTTTATAACAAACTGCAACTAATTATTAAAATGTAAACACTTACTGAATTCTTGGTCCCTGTTGTTAATAGTATCAAATAGACACTTGAACGGGAAGACAACAGTAAAGACAGTAAACAATTAGAGCTGGAATAAACAAAAAACAAAACAAAGATATGCTCGCGCAGTTATATGAGAAGAGCAACATCTCGGAATAAACTTTTACTAAACCACGGTAGGTATAGTTAACTCTTCCTAGGTAAAGTTGATCTGTTTATTCTCATCCAACTTTTACTGAAACTTTTAGTAAGAGTTTACTCTTCCTAGGCAGAGTGAACTCTCCCTAACAATCTACTTTTCCTGTAACATATATAAAATATAGATCTAGAGGTACGTCCAGTAATTGGATACATTTCATAAAATAATAAAATAATCTTTTATTTTTTTCTAAATTTTTGTTGTTTAGTCCAGTATTACAAATGAAAGTAGTAAAACAACAATCAATAATCACGTTTTTTTGATCCAATTTATACCAATTTAAAAAATTAGATTAGATCGTTGCTGAAATCAGTCATGATCTTTTTATTATATGCATTATTTTATACTATATAATTTCATTTTTTAAAAGATTTACACATTTGTTCTGACCCTCGTCAATTTCTATTTGCCCTTTTCGGATTTCGAAAGGATATTAACTAGGATAAAGATATTTTCAGACGAGCATAGATGTCAGGTCCGAATTTCTATAGAATGTCGACAATACCATGGATTAAACGAGAATTAACATTTTATCACCGCGTAGTGATACAAAAAATTCCAATTTGAATATTTGGTGGTTCATCAATAGTATCGACGTTTTTGTAAAAAATTACGATGAAATCGAAGCAAACCAAAATATTTAATCACGTAATTTTTCTACAAATAATTAGGAGGGTACATATAACTTCAAGAAAGCTTCTTCTATTATTAATAATATTTTGAGCAGCTATGATCTGTTATCCAGTAAATCTCATCAAGATCATAGTAATTAAATACCTA